>NC_133532.1:49708382-50017102 GCF_048544455.1 Silene latifolia | reverse complement strand
ACCGAAATTTATAAGAGTTTTATAAAAGTTTTTGGTTCAATTTTCTACTAAAATTAATATTATACTAGTATTGTAATATTAATTAGATTAAGTGTTAAGCCTTGGGTATAATACATAGGGAGAGATCTTACACTTAGATCTTTATTCTTCCATTGGAAAAGCTCAAGAACAAGAAGAGAAAGGTGATCTCTCTTGTGCCCTAATAGCCGAAATCTACTATGTAAGGACATGATTTCTCCTCTATTTATATTATTGTTTGCATGCATAAGATCCGTAATTAATTTTATGACAAATTATTTAGACATATAAGAGTATGTTAAAAATGTATATGAATCGACATTTCCTTCATATTCTACGCCGCCTACAATATAATTCCCCTACATCCTAGCACAATTAATTTAGCTACTCATGATGCTGATAAAAACAACAATATTCATAACGAAATAAACTATTGAATTCATACTTGAAGTAATCAAATAACAAATAGCGATAAACGATAATTGGCTTTGGATACTAACTAGCAATTTCTATACTATCAATGCGATAAAGATAAACTGAAATAGAACAGAAGGAATACCGAAATTGCAGAGGAATTGTAACGGAATGATTTGAAGCACGAACGAAAATCCGATGCAAACCAATATTCGGAACCCTAATTATTTGATAAACTAAAAACTGAATGTAAAACTAGGTAAATTTCTGAATGAATATCTCTGGAAACTAGGTTACGTTATATAGCAAATATACGTAACACTTATTATCAAAACCTAAACACAATGGGCTTGCTTTTCCTCGATCTTCTTATTCACGTTTGAAGTAGCGGCTTGGTCGATCGACTGAGCATGGCGGTCAATCAACTGAGATGCAGTGTACAGTAGCTCCTGGAGCCCGAGGGTTGGTCGATCGACTGAAGGCAGTGGTCGATCGACTGAAGTAGCTGGTAATCCGCTTTTAACTTCTCGTGGATTTGTCTTTTGGGCCTTGTAATGCGCACTAAGCTCATTCCTTAAGTGAATTCTTCACGTCAAATGCAATGCAAGGTACTCGGGGACGGATTTAGCTTGATTTCCGCTGAAATCTTTACATTTCTGCAATAATGTACAAAAATACGGAAGTAGACGGAAATAGGGGGAAATGTAGCATAAACTACATGAATGAGCTCTGAAATGCGTGGAAAATAGGATGTAAAACATCATATAAAAGACACGCATCAACCATCTCATAACTAGACAACTTATCACGGCCACCCCTTCTCGGAACAACCGTGTTCCAAATGAAATTAAGAAAGAATTTCAGTTTTGGGGTAAACGGCCCCGCAAGCATGTTACTAGACCCCGTAGCATCAACATCAAACGACTTCTTAATTTTAAGCACTAGTAGAAAAACCCCCTATAGTGGCGGTCATAAATGGCCTTTTTATGGCGGTTTTTATAAATTTTGGGTGCGCCGTATATCACGGGGTTGTTTAGACTTTACGGCGGTTGTACAACCGCCACAATAGCTTAGCTATGGCGGCGGTTTTTCAACAAAACCGCCATTATAGGTTTAGATAAAACGAGGGTTCTTACACTAGAACCGCCACTGTAATTCATATATAGTGGCGGTTATTATTTGAAAAACCGCCACCATAGGTATTTAAATAATATCATATTGCACCACTATAGATAAGCACAACGACGGTTGTTTTAATAGAACCGTTGTAAAAGGTAAACAAAACGACGGTTGTTGTTACAGAACCGCCATTATAGGTAATTATAACGTCGGTTGTTTGGCGAAGAACCGCCATTAAAGGCAAAATATTTTCGAAATATTTAATTTTTTCACGTCGTTTCTAAAGGAACCGTCGTAAAAATTATTTATATTTTTTTTAAAATAATAATTAATTTTCTACGGAAATTTCAGCAGCACCTCCCCATGAATTTGACAATTCCAAATATTATATGAACACAATAAGACCTGTCAAAAGAAATGTAACCACATTTATAGTATTCCTAACAACACACGTCCAGCAACAAACTTACATCAATCTCGCATCACATCCAACATAAAAATAACATCAATATCATTATTATCAAAGATGCATATCCAAGTGTATGAAAAACACATGCCTTAGTTGATAAACTAATCAATAAGTTCTCTAAACATTTAGTAGCCCACTCTTCTTTGATCTCATGAATATCGCCACTTGACATGCTTGATTCCTCCATAAGCTATAGTTAACAAATAGCTCAATTAGTAAGAATATAAATCAACAATTAGATAAATAAATCATACCAAGAACGGAAAGGAGATATACCTTCACAAATTCTTCCTCCTTTTTACTTGAAAAGAAAAAAGTTATGTTATACATCCATTTCATAACATAATAACCACACTCGTAATCATTTGGTTGTTGAGGACACTAAAATTTATAGAAAAAATAGGATATTAGTTATGTAATATATAAAATGTAATTATAATTCAAAGTTAGTTGTTAAAATATAGGAGATCATATTTCACTTACCAAGATGTCATCTTTGATGATGAGTTTATTATTCTTTCTAGCGAAATTTCGCCTTCCGCCTTGCATGCAATGTATTGACCAAGCGTTTTGGAGTCTTTTTTTTATGTGTCCAATCTCTTTGGATTTTTTCGATCCGAATCCAAAATATAAATAGTGTTTAACCCCAAGAATGTAACGATCAACATCCAATGGTTGCTACACATATAAGTTCATTTGTTGGAATTACTATTAATAATAGGGTTATTTAATGAAAATACTCCAAAATATCGGTGTGCTTCTCAAAATACTTTGAGAAACACCCTAATAGTTTGGAGTATTATCATTAAATAACCCTTAATTATAAATCTTATATTATTAAAGTAATAAATTAAAAACAAAAAAAATTATTACCTCTCATGAAATGCGCCAATGATGTAATTCTTTTCATCTTGAATCTTCCAAACATGAACAATATAATCTTCACATTCTCGCCCCCTATGCATATATTCACAAAGTTTCACCGGACACATGTATCCTACCAGTTTTGTTGCTTCGCTTTCAGTAGCATATTGATATAAGAAACTACATCGATTATATTAGCAAAGAAAGTATGAGTGAACGAAGAATGATACATAACGAACAAGTACAAAAAGTCCAAGCATACGAAAAAATATAAGGTTTTAGATATAATACATACCTTCCCCAAATTTGAAGCATAACAACATTTAGCCATTTATTTCTCAACATCTGCCTAATTTCGACAATCGTCAAAAAGCTCCTTGCACTACCTTCTTTATAATTATAAACGGACTCATCTATCACCATCTCAACTGTGGCATTTTTCGACAAGGAGCACAACTTATCTTCTAAAGAACAACAATAATATCCTAGTTTCCCAACCTCTTCCACGCTTAGAGGTGTAACGTCGTCTTGTTCTTCACCACATGACGCCTTATTATTACCTTTTACCATAGCCTTTTCAACGGACTTAGCATTTAAAATAAAAACAAGTTAAATTGAGCTCGTCCACGATATAATGATTAATTAGTATTAATAAATACATATATAAGAAATGATGATACTTACTTGCTTTCGAACTTTATTAGGGGACTCGCCCGTGTTTTTGGACGTGTTCTTGGAGTTTTCTTTTCTCTTAGGCTTTCGAGTCTTAGAATTGACCTTAATAATAAGAAAAAAAAAATCATGGACAACGTAATATTAGCACATTAGTATATACTTTAATGGTTTTTTCTCATGTGTACCCCTTAATTTTTATGTTTTCTCACATATACCCCTTCTTTTTCACAATTCTCACTCACACCCATGTGCTTTATAATTAATCCCATCCGTCACCATTAAAGTTTCAGACTTCTATTATTCAGTTAAGTTCTGACCTAGTTTGATGACTAATTAAGCTGCTGAGTGCTGACTAGTTACTATGCGTCTCATTTTTCACCATCATGAACTCCTCTGTTCTCTTCAAGTGACAAACAAAACCCCACATTTCCTACCCTTACAACTTCCTCTGCTATTTTCTATTTTTCACTATCATCAACGGCAATACGATTGGTTTGGAGTTTGATCACTAAGCTGCTGAGTGCTTGTATGCGTGAAGTTGCGGCCCTCCAGAGCAGCGTTTTGGATTACAAATTTCAAATCAGGTTATTCAAATGAAATGAGGGTTCCCAAACACTACCTAAATTCACTATATTTTTAAGAGAAGAAAGTAAGAACAACATTATCACACTCCTTATCATCACTATGCTCATCAACCTCATTGTTATTATAATCCTCTCCAATTACCTCAGAATCAACCATAATATTATCAACTTGTTTCTCAACATTTACGGCGTTAGGACAATTAGGAATATCATTCTCTTTCTCTCCGTGCCATATCCACAAAGTATAATTTGGTTTAAACCCCTTTAATATCAAATGTTCTCGCATTTCACTTCCAGAATTCACCTTCTTTCGATTCTTACATGCGCTACACGGGCACATGAGTTGTGCATCATCCCCTTGTTGTCTTTGATGTTCAACTGCTTGAGTAATAAATTCATGGAGCCTTTCAAGATACTCAAAATCACGCTTTCCTTACATCCAACTTCGATCCATGCTATAATTAATTCAAACATATATATCGTGAAATTAGTAACAATTATTTAATAGTGTAGGAGTTTCTTTATATTAATTCAAAAACTAGGGTTTCGTAATTTAAGGCAAATTTCAATCTTTCTTTTTCTGTCAACTTGGATCTTATATGTGTTTATTGGGTTAAGTAGACTAGAAGTTTAGTCATTATACACTTTGATTGTGTCAATTTTGATGTTTAAGTCCCTTTAAGATGGCTTTCAATTCGAGCTATTGAGATTGTGCTACGTAGATATCCTGGCTGTATCAGCATCAGGGCCTTAACACCAAGGCCTGACTATACTCCAAAAACTGATGTTAGCTGGAGTTGGAAGGCTATTATTAAAACTAGAGATAAACTGTTAAGGTACTATTCTGCTAATCTGTGGCAGGGATCTAGCAGTGGGTACTCTGTCAGTAATGGTTATGAGGTTATTAGGAGGAGAATGCAGGTTGTTACTTGGCATAAGCAGGTTTGGAATGCTTGGTGTATCCCTAAACACCAGTTCATAGAGTGGCTTATTGCCAGGGAAGCTCTTCAGATGAAGGACAAACTGTTTAAGATAGGTTGCAGTACAGATGCTATGTGTCTGCTCTGTGGATGTGCAGATGATACACATAATCATGTTTTCAGAAATTGTGCATACAGCAGTAAGATTCTGACAGAAGTAGCAGCACTCTGTGGGCTACGGGTTCCTGCCAGCAGTTCAGTTTTATGGATGCCTACTAGCAGGATCACAAAGTTGCAGAGAGGTGTCATTGGGAGTGTGTTTACGGCTGCACACTATGCTATTTGGATGCAACGTAACAGAGTGAGGGTGGAATTTTGCTTGATGAAGCCTGAAAGAGTAGTGTCTCAAGTCCAAAGTCTCATATCCCATTAATATAACCAAAGTGCCAGTCATACCTATACTACCTCATATTTCCGTCTAAGTCAAACTATGCAAATCATGATCCTCAAGATGCCAAGCAAACCAACTAAACATCATAGCAACATAAACCATAGGAGAAGTAACACCAGGTATTTCCTCCTTCATAAACCTAAGTAATGACCCATTTGCCCTTGCAACACCTCTCATATTCCAAGCACTTTCACCCACATTACTCACAACATCACCTGCCCTTTTCTCCTTCATTGGTGCAAATGCTGAACTAATGAGCTAATGCAAGAGATGGTGGTTAGTATGTCTTTTGTATTTTTTAGGCTTGCATACATTTTTAGCAGTTTTTTTAAGCCGGATTCATTTGAACTAATGAGCTAGCTTCTTGCATTCTATAATTTCTGATTCGGCAGGTTAGTATGGCTTTGTTTGAAATTAACATTTAATTAACTAATGCTTGGAGTTAGGGGATCCCTAATAGCTATATACTGCTTCGACAACAGGATTTCAGGAGGATGTGAGACGGAAAATACCGTTGCGCTAAACCTGTACTATATTCTGTATTAATGAAACCGACTAGAACAGAGGATTCACTGCTACTTATCGACCTCTATTTCAACTCTAAAACGTACTGAAACCCATCCTTGATTCATACCCTTCGAACCCTTTAACAACCTCTATCAACACACTATAACTCGACACAAAATAAGCCCCAAAAACGACGCATACCAAAACGAATAAGGGGCAGCAAATACCTGACTTTAAACACATATTTTACCAACCTAAAACAAGTATTCCATTTATACTAATAGAGATGCTACTTTGTATAATTCAATAATTCAATAATTCATAATTCAGTAACACAACAATACAATAACAATTAATTTGATGATAGTGATAAAAGATTTAAATGAAGAAACTGTAATTAGTAGAATAGAGAGGAGTTCGAAAATGCTACCTTGTTGTTGCGGATAGCGTTGGCTTGGTATCGTTGCTTGTGCGGTGTAGCAGGTATTCGATTGTTGGAGTTAAATTGCAAGGGGATGTGAAGTTTTGGCGGTTGAATTGAAGAAGACGAAGCAGCTTTACAGAATATGCTATGGTGAAGGGCCTGAAGGGTTTTGGCGGTCAATGATGAATATGTGTTTATGCTGAAGGTTTTGGGCTTTTTGGCGGTTTGTATTTTTGTTTTTATAATTTTTCTCTTAACGTCGGTTTTAGTTAGAAACCGACATAAAAACATATCATGGCGGTTTTTTTACTCCAAAAAATTGTACCTTTGTATTAACTTTTAACGTCATTCTTAACGTCGGTTGTTAATAGAACCGCCACTATTAAACTATGGTGGCGTTTCCTATTTAGAACCGCCATAAAAAGCTTATGTTATCACGGCGGTTCTTACTTAAACCGCCATTATAGACCTCCTATATACAAAAATATTTCCTTCCCGCCAATTTATTGGGCTTTTCACGTCGTTTCTATTAGAACCGCCACGATAACTGTGTCGTGATAGGGGGTTTTTCTACTAGTGAAGCTTCTCTTCCTCCGTCACATCTCCCCATTCCGCACTCGGATTTATTTCGATCCCATCATCAGGGACCGAAAACAGAGTACAGAAATCGGCAAGGGAGATTTTGACTTCGGTATCATTCACCACCGCATGCAACACATTATTTTTGACAGAGACGAAAGAATAAAATTGGATTACCTCAATAGGATAAACCGGACCAACAAAGGAACAAACTTTCTTCCATTCTTGAAAATTCAAGAAATCATTAAAGAATTGTAATGCTTTGATTTTTCCATACCACTTTTCGGAATAAAAACGACCACCATGAATACCGTACCTCATAACAATGTTGACACGGGTTCTTTCATCCGCGGTGAGTCGAAGCTTATCAAGCCCCATTGATGTTGCATTCGGCATGTATTCCCGAAACATTGTCCTTTGATGACCTTCTTGAGTAGCTACAACCTCGTTTTCTTCCATCGAATCTTCAACCCCCACGGCCTTCTTTTTCCCTTTATTTAATTTCCGTCTTTTCCCTTCTAAGTTAGGATCAACCCGGTTATGATCGGGGTTAGTTAGTTTTTGGTTTGATGAAGGTGAGGGAGTTTTGATAGGAACATAGGTTTTGCATGAAGGTTTGGAGGACCCGGTCCGAGTTGTGGACCGAGTTGAGGGCGAGTGGAAACGGGTTGAGGGAGGAGTCATGATGATTATAGGATTTTGGAGGTTGAGTGTGTAAAAAGTCTAAAGCGAGGTCTTTGGGTTTTGTGTTTGTGATGGTGACGGTAGGAGGGAGTATTTATGGGAGCATGAGATCAATTATGGTAAAAGTGGTTTAGGGGAAATAGGAAAACGGAGGTGGCGTGTGGAGAGGAGTTAGGTAAGTTTTTGATTTTTTTTTAAAAAAAAAGAATTTACCATAATATAAACAAGTGGTTAGGGTAAATTGTCTAAAAGATATGACAAGATATATTGAGATATGGTAAGATATGGTAAGAGATAAACTTGTGGGAATTTCGGTTTTGGCAAGAAATTGGAACAATTGGTTACGACTTTTGGCTCATAATAAAACATAAGATATATATGACTAGAAAATGGAATATTCTCATAATATAATATAAATTTGACATAAATAAACGTGCAACGAAAAATACGGACACAGTCATACAATCTCGTCAAATCTAGTCAGTCATATAGAGAATAAAATATTTGTGACAAGTTTAGTTGCCACCGATTAAACCAATTTCCAATCGTAAAATCTCAAAACGTTCTCTAGCCAATGCTTTGGTAAAAATGTCAGCCCATTGTTTCTCTGTACTACAAAATTCCAGTCTTATGTTGCCCTTATCTACATGATCTCATAGAAAATGGTGTCTAATGTCTATATGCTTAGTTCGTGAGTGCTGTGCAGGATTTTTAGATATAATAATAGAACTTGTGTTGTCACATAAAATAGATATACACCCTACATTAACACCGTAATCACATAGTTGTTGCTTAAGCCATAAAAGTTGAGAACATACCAGTCCATCAGCAATGTACTCGGCTTCAGCAGTAGATAATGCAACGGAATTTTGCTTCTTTGACCCCCACGTGATGATACACGGTCCAACAAATGTGGCTATGCCGGAAGTACTTTTTATATCAAGTGAACATCCTGCATAATCTGCATCTGAATACCCTATGAGATCGAAATTACACTCAAGAGGATATCACAGATATAATTTAGATGTACCAATCAAATACTTCAAGATTCTCTTAACTGCGATCATATGCGATTCTTTAGGGCACGATTGAAATCGAGCACATACGCATACACTAAACATAATATCTGGACGACTTGTAGTTAAATAAAGGAGTGAGCCAATCATACCTCGTTAAGTCATCTCATCGACAGACTTACCGTTCTCATCCAAGGTCAACTTCTTCTCAGTGCCCATAGGAGTTGGCTTAGAGTTAGAATTTTCCGTACCGAATTTCTTGATTAGCTCCTTGATGTATTTTTGTTGGTGTATCATAATCCCTTCAGGAGTTTGTTGGATTTGGAGTCCAAGGAAGAACTTGAGTTCT
Organism: Silene latifolia; assembly: GCF_048544455.1. Taxonomy (NCBI): domain Eukaryota; kingdom Viridiplantae; phylum Streptophyta; class Magnoliopsida; order Caryophyllales; family Caryophyllaceae; genus Silene; species Silene latifolia. Next base: position 50,008,029 of record NC_133532.1, on the reverse strand, counting down.
CCCATCATGCTCATCTCGAATTCTGAGGTCATTAAATCTGAAAAATACTTGCATAACCGATTATTAGTTGAACCGAAAATAATATCGTCAACGTATATTTGTACAACTAATAAATCAGAAACCTCAATTTTCAGGAATAGGGTTTTATCGACAGATCCTCTTTTAAAACCACTTTCAAGAAGATATTTTGACAATCTGTCGTACCACGATCTCGGAGCTTGTTTCAAACCATACAAAGCTTTATCTAATTTGAAAACGTGGTTTTGAAACTTGCTATCGAGAAATCCTGGGGGTTGTTCAACAAAAACCTCCTCATTCAAATAACCGTTAAGAAAAGCTGTTTTAACGTCCATTTGAAAAAGTTTAATTCCTTTATGAAAGACAAATGCTATTAATAATCTAATAGCCTCAAGTCTGGCTACAGGAGTAAAGGTCTCATCATAGTCAATTCCTTCTTGTTGATTATACCCTTGTACAACCAATCTAGCTTTGTTTCGAACAATAACTCCTGTATCATCCAGCTTGTTCCTAAACACCCATCTCGTACCGATAACCGTTCGGTCTTTAGGTCTTGGAACCAAATGCCACACTTTGTTTCGTTCGAACTAATGAAGCTCTTCTTGCATGGCAACGATCCAATCTGGTTCGGCAAGTGCTTCTTTGATATTTGTTGGCTCAATGGTTGAAAGAAAGGAGTAGAATGAGCAAAAGTTGTTAAGTCTTCTACGAGTTCGAACGCCTTCATTCAGACTTCCTAGGATGGTTTCCATTGGGTGAGAATCTTTATATTTCCATTTCTTAGAAACAGGAGGCACATCTTCATCTGAACTTGTCTCGCCTTCTTCAAATGATTGGGGTTCAAGCCTTGTTCCCCCTGAATCCAAGTCTGGGGTTATAACAGAATCAGTTATAACTTTGGACTTAGTTCGTTGATTAGAAGTTGAAGTTATAGCTTCATCAGTTATAACTTTATCCTCTAATTGCTTGGATTGAGAGGAGGTTTTAGTATCATCAACTAAACTCTCAGTACTCTTTCCTTTATCATTCGAAGGGCTTCCTTGTTCATCATTTGTGCCCTCAATTTCTTTATCTTCCTCATTCAATTCTGGAAGTTCATCCCTGGATAATCGGAAATTAGGTTCGTTCAAAGCGTCTTCCTCATCCTGTTCAGCTTTGTCAAACATATTATTCTCATCAAAAACGACATGAACACTTTCTTCGATGCATAAGGTTCTTTTATTGAAAACCTTATATGCTTTACTATGATTAGAATAACCGACAAACACCGCTTCGTCACTTCTGGGATCGAATTTACTTAATCTATTTTTGCCATTATTATGGACAAAACATTTACTCCCGAAGCAACGTAGATGTGATATGTTAGGTTTACGTCCCCTAAGAAGCTCATAAGGAGTCTTCTTGAGAATAGGTCTAATCAGAGCTCGATTATGAACGTAGCATGCAGTACTAATAGCTTCAGCCCAGAAATTTCGAGCTAGGCCACTACATAATAACATTGTGCGTGCCATATCCTCCAATGTTCTATTCATACGTTCGACAACACCGTTTTGCTGTGGGGTTCGTGGTGCCGAGAAGTTATGTCCAACACCATTCTCCCTACAATATTGTATAAAAGCTTGATTATCAAATTCGGTGCCATGATCCGTACGAATGGAAACTAATTATGATTGATATTTATTTTGGGCAAGCTTCATTAGAACTGCAAACTCTTCGAAAGTTTCATCTTTTGAAAAGAGAAATATAGGCCAAACATATCTAGAGTAGTCATCTACTAGAACGAAGACATACCTGGATCCACCTCTACTTCTTACCTTCATTGGGCCACAGAGATCCATATGCACGAGTTCTAGTGGTTCCTTGGTACTTACTATTCTCTTGGGTTTGAACGATGATCTCACGTGTTTGCAACGAGCACAAGAATCACATAAGGTTTCTTGATCGAATTTGATTGATGGAAGTCCTTCAACGAAATCCCATTTCTTTAGCTTATTCAACGTTGTTGAATTTATGTGAGCAAACCTTTTGTGCCAAAGGCACGGATCATCTGTTGTTAGTTTCATACACGTGAATGAATTAGTAGGAATATTATTTAAATCAATCATGTAGACATTCCTTCTACGGTGTCCTTCAAGCACAACACTACTCGTTCCTTCAATTATTATTCGACATGAATCTGAATGAAAGACAACTTTATTTCCTTTGTCGCATAATTGAGAGATACTCAGTAAATTGTGCTTTAGACCACTGACAAGATAAACGTCACTAATTGCATGAGAAGAGGATATTCCAACTTTACCAACACCGATGATCTTACCCTTCTTGTTATCACCAAATATGACCTTACCTCCATCGAAGGGTTCAAGTGAAAGAAATAAATTTACATCTCCAGTCATGTGCCTTGAGCATCCACTGTCAAGGTACCATAGGTTATTTTCTTTCACCATAACCTGCAAAATAATTAGATACAGTTTTTAGTTACCCAAGCTAAGTTGGATCCTTTGACGTTAGTCACCCTGAAAACTAGATCTTTTCTAACCCAAACCCTTTTAATAATTTTGCGTTTTGGAAACGAATGGGTTTGTTTTGAAGCCGTTTTAGGATTAGTTGTGGGTTCCTTGTGTCGCGGTTTTTCAGGTTGTTTTGGAGGAGCTTTGGTTTCCTTCTTGAACTCAAAGCTCATATCATAGAACCAACGATGATCATTGTTGTGTATCTCACTGGTACTTGGTTCTGATGGGGTACAATCATTATCTTCGAAAATAGTGTCTGATGCTTTAACAAAGTTGATTCCTTTTCTTAAATCCTGAGCATATTTGACACAATTTTCTTGGATATGTCCAGTATGACCACAGTAATTGCAAATCAAATATTCTGGTAAATTCGTATATTTTCTTCTTCTGATATCTCGTTCGGAAGGGGTTGATTTGCATTTAGAGTGGTCTCTACGACCATAGCACTCATGTCCTAATCCCATTTTCATGTTATTATCTGATTGCTCAGTTAGGAAATTTAGGACACGTGTATTACCTTCTCATTTCTCGTGAACTTTTCTAGCATGCAAAATTAATTCTTTTAAGGACTCTATTTCTTTGTTGCATTTAGAGTGGTCTGACTCTATGATTTTGGGAGGATGAGTCTCTTCATAATTGTTACGAAAGTTTTGGAATCTATCATTAAGAACTCAAACCGTTTCGGTATGCGTTCTTTTAGTATTTGAAAGAACGGTTTTAAATTCCTTTAATTGCTGAGTTAAAGATTCGGTCTCCTTCTTTTCATCTGAGATTACGGTCTCTCTAACCGTAGCCTTGGACTCAAGAAGCTCTTTGACTTTCCTCAATTCCAATGTTATAGCTTCACTAGCTATAACTTTGGCTTGAAGATGCTTAATGTTGAGTTTTAGGTCTGAGGTTATAGCTTCATTAGCTATAACTTTAGACTCAAGAGCCTTCTTCTCAGCATTTGTCGTATCTGAAGTTGTAGCCGTATTAGCTGTAACTTTAGATTTGAGCTTTTTGGCTTTTGCTTTAAGGAGTTGATTCTCTTCAGCAATATCGAGAATTTGTTCTTTCAAGTCCTTCAATTCCATTTCTTGTTCGTGACACTTATCAAGAGATTACTCAAAATATTCTATTAAAGCATTCTTAGAGAATTTCTTAACACTCTTCTTAAGTTCAAGATAGCTTACCTCTTCTTCTTCTTCTGAATCGGAATCTCCTAGGAAGCGTTAAAGAGGAGTCCACACTATCTTTATCATCGCCCGAGAAGAGGTCAAGACTGGCGTTGCTTACGCATAGGTTAGCAACTTCTTCTTCTTCTGATGCTTCGTCGTCCTCAGGGTCGAGATCTCCCCAGCAAGATGCTATCATAACTTGCTTGAATTCCTTCTTGGTTTTTTCCCGTTTTGCTTTGTCTTTGATTCTCTCCCATGTGGGACAGTCCTTAATCATATGACCGGATTCTCCACACTTGAAGCATCCTCTATTAGCAAACGTATTCTTTGACTCTGAAATTTTCTTATTAGAGAACTTATTATTATTATTATTGAACGATTTTGCTTGCTTATTTCTGAAAATACGTTTGTTGAACCGTTTAGCAAACAAGACCGTTTCGTCCTCTATTTCTACATCTTCTTCTTCCTTAGTAGAAGCTTGTAGAGCCATGCTCTTCTTATTACTGGACTCAGCCTCATCGTCATCCAGGACGAGTTAATGAGCCATGAGAGCGCCAATAAGTTCTGCATAAGGAAGAGAAGTGAGATCTCTGACTTCTTCCATAACCGTGACCTTGGGACGCCATTTCTTGGTTAGACTCCTAAGTACTGTTCTAGCAATATCCTCGGAGTTGAAAGTTTTACCAAGATTTTTGAGCTCATTGACTATAGTAGAAAATCGTGCTGACATGCTATCAAGTGATTCATTATTTTCCATTCTAAAGAGTTCATATTTTTGAATCAGCAAATCAAAGCGATATTTCCTTACAGCCGATGTTCCTTCATAGGCCAACTCAAGACCATCCCAAATTTCCTTGGCCGAAGTACAAGAAGAAAAACGATCGAATTCAGTCGATGTCATGCCGTTTTGTAACAGGCTTATCGCTTTCGAGTTTTTCTCAGCCTTCTTGTAATGAGCCTCAACATAGTCTTCTTCCTTTTTCTCATAGGTAGTGCCTTCCGAAGATGCGACCAAAATTTTATGTGGTCCGTTCTTTATAATCGTCCAGCACTCCCAATCATGTCCTTTTATGTAGTGTGTCATCATATTTTTCCAAATTCCATAATTCTTCCCATCAAAGACGGGACACTTAAGATACTTTGAATCCATTTCACACGTGTAAGGCAGCGGAAAAAAAATAAAATAAAAAGATAAAAAGATTGACGGATCTAGCCTCTTTGCGGTTAGGCAATCAAGAGCACGAGGCTCTGATACCAATTGAAGAGTCTATCACACCCGAAATACTCGAGAGGGGGGGTGAATTGAGTACTTAAAAATTACGCCTACTCTTTATTTTATATCAAGGTAATTAATTACTTAAAGTTTATTGATTAAACTTTAACTAATTAACTAAATGATTGTGAACGTAATGAAATGACTGAAATGAAAGATGCAAGGACACACGATAATTGAAGTGGTTCAGCTTCACACGTCGAAGCCTACGTCCACTATTCTCGATTAATAATTTTAGTACCTTACTCCGGATTACAAAATTATCAACCCAACTGGTATAGTTAACTCTAACTATAACTCGATTTGAATATCACTAGATATTCGATTTGACTATCTTAAGTTACTAAGAAAGCACTTGATTGTTCTTCTAAGTGTTCACACAATTGAACGAGTAAGAAACAATATGAAGTACTATTATCTTATGACGTAATCTTAAGAAAGATAAGCCATTTAAAGAGCACGACTTTTCGCAATATTTTCAAAACCAAAACAATAAGACAATTAAGAATTAAACTCAAAAATGTTTTGCAAAGATTGTTGTATTTCGAAAAGCTTACATAAATAAGGAATGATCAATTGTATTTATAATAGAAGAGGAAACTAGGGTTTGCACGAAACCCTAGGATGCCGTGAGATAGGCGGCAAAGACTACAAGAGATAAATCTTTATCTCTTTCCTAAATTAATCCAAGATATTATAGTTTAGGTAAATAAGATAAAAGTAAATTTTATTTGTGATCTTAAACTATATCTTTTAAGAAGTTAGGATAAGTAAACAAATCAAATCATATATTATAAAGATAGGAAAATATCTTATATAAATATAAGCTAGATTTGATTAGATAGTTTACTTAAGCACAACAACCTCACACGCCCCAACGGTTTGCCAGCTCACGACTGAAACCCTAGGCCCGTGCCCATCTTGGATAAAAACCTATCTTCTTGGATTAGGGTTAGGTTAAATAGACTAGCAAACCCTAGGTAGCATGACGACCCATAAGTCGTTTTACTAACCAATAGAGATATGCAAGTCATCCATTATAACAACCCATAATTCAACTCTACTATATACACAAATGATTTCGAAATATGTTTGAAGAATTTTATCCTTTGAAAAATGATTTTAAAACCATTAAAATCGTGCCATTAAAATGCTACCTAAAGTTATAGTAAAAACAACTATAACTTTAAGTTTGGTAAGTAAAGTTATAAGTGAAATAGCTATAACTTTACTTTCCCAATATTCTTATCTTAAGATACCGTCATTAGATGAAGACCTATACTAACTAATCTTCCTGTAGATCTTCAGTAAAGGATCTTCTCTTTATCTTGACCAAAAGCTCTTCATCTTGAGCTTTGTTAAAGACTTGATCTAGCCTTTTGCTTGAATGATCATCATACTTGAAACTTGTTATAGTTGCTTATGATGCTTTAAGAACCTTCAATGTTATAGCTCAAGCTGCTATAACATGACTTGAATGATGCTTCACAAATCTTCAATGTTATAGCTAAGAGAGCTATAACATTACTTGCTAAACTTGTAATCCTAAGTTATTCTAACAAAGACTAAACAAACGATTACAAGCAAGAGTATATATAAAACGAAGCACACACTTGTCATTATCAAAACTTAATCATATATCTATATGGTCCAACAGTTACCATTTCGCTTTCAGCGTGATTGTTGGCTGCTGCCGCCTGTCACTGTCTTTTGTGGCTCGTTTTTTTTTTTTTCGTCACCATCTACCTGTCGCCGTCCTTGGATGCTGCCGCGAGTGGTGCTGGGCAGCTAGTGTTGGCTGGGATTTGGTAAGTTCTTTTTCGTTGAAAAGGTTTTTGCTGGTCACGGGTTTGTTGTGGTGTGGTGTTTTTCGCGTCGGTTTTTCGTTTTTCTTTTCTGCCTTTGCTGCTACTTTCCCTGCCGTGTTTCAGCTGGTGTTGCTGGTGGTGGTTTGCTTGGTGGCTATATCGTTTACCGTGCAGGTAGGAGGAAGAGTTTCGTTTTATTTCTTCCTTCATGCCTGAACTTGTACGGTTTCATTGTCCTTTTTCGAGTCTTCATTCGTGTCCGGATGAGTTTGGTAAAGGCCTTACTAAGGCTGCATGGTAGAAACATTTTCAGGTCCGGCATTGTCATGATGGTGCGTTGGACCTTACGCGTTAGACTCTTACTGATAGTTTGACTGTTTATTCCAATGCCGAGAGTACTTTGAGACGGATGGGGCTCTGGTTGTGTGGGGTGTGTTTTATGAACCGTACCACTCGTGCTAGATGTCGACATAGTCGGGGTGATATTGTGTTATCTCCGGAGCGTGTTGATGGCCTCTACAGTTTTCATATTTATGGTATTCCGAGACCTTTGGCTCCCTCTACTTCGGTTTCTTGTGATGATGGTGTTGAGCTTGTTCAGTAGTCTATATCTTCTCTTGATCGTTTATTGTCTTTGGGCCTCCGCACCGTAAAATCTATTCCTCCTAAGTGTCGTCTTGGGTTTGCTCGGGCTTTGAAAGGAGCTCTGGATGATGTGGCCGATTCCCCTAGTGATCTCTCCCGCTGGATTCGGTTGCTTGTTTTACCGCTGTGTCTGCTTAAGACTTTCTCTCCTCGGAGTAATGTTGAGTGTAGGACGGCTATTCGGCGCCAGCGTCAGGAGGAGAGTATTGCTAGGGCTATCCTTGCTTGGGGGGTTCCTGGGGGAGGTTTGCAGCTGTTGCATGAGTGTTTTGATGAGGGTCCTTCTTTGTTTAGTGTGGAGGAGGATCTGGATTTGGGTGACCATAACCTCCGTCAATGTCGGTGGAAGATTTATGATGGTCACTATACTGCTGCTGTTCGGGTGCTTTCTTCCTCTCGGGTCGCCCCCTACTCCGATGCCACTCTTGTGGCCCTGCGTGAGAAGCATCATGTTGCCCAACCTCCTTCTTTGCCTCCTTTGTCTGGGGATCATCACCCTCTGGTTGCCTCTGAGTTAGTGGTTTTGGATATGATTCGGAGTTTCCCACGTGGTACTTCTTGTGGGAGGGATGGTTTCTGTGCCCAGCACCTTAAGGATTGTTTGAGTGGCGCTGCTGTGGCTGTTTCTGATGAGTTGATCACTTCTATTACTAGGGTGGTTAATCTCTTTCTTGAGGGTCGGTACACTCTTGCTTTGGGAGAGTACATTGCCAGCGCCCCTCTCACGCCGCTTGTGAAGCCAGGTGGTGGGGTACGTCCTATTGCACTTGGCACAGTCTGGAGATGGCTTGTCTCTAAGGTTGGTGCTTTTATGGTGGGTCCTTCTTTGTCCTCTTATTTTGCTGGTTTACAGTTTGGGGTGGGTGTGTCCGGTGGAGGAGAGGCTATCTTGCATGCCTTGAATCGGCTCATTGAGGCTCGGGAGTCTTTGAGGTGGGGCTTTCCATGTTACTGGTTGATTTCCAGAATGCTTTCAACCTTTTTGATCGTACGACCATGCTTCAGGAAGTCCGTCGACGTTGCCCGGTTCTCTCCCGTTGGGTGGAGTTTTGTTATTCCAGCCCTGGCTGTCCTTTTTATGGGGAGCATTCCTTATGGTCTTGTCAGGGAGTCCAACAGGGTGATCCTTTGGGACCGTTGCTTTTAGCGTTGGTTTTGCATCCCTTAGTATGCAAAATCCGGGACACTTTTGACCTCTCTATGTAGGCATGGTACTTGGATGATGGCACCATTGTGGGGGATACTTTGGAGGTGGGGAAGGTCTTGGATTTAATTATGGCGGATGGCCCTCGTTTTGGACTACACCTTAATGTCCCCAAGACGGAGGTCTTTTGGCCTGTTGAGGATCCTCAGAGTCGGCTCCCTGGGGTTTTCCCCCCCTCCATTGCTCGGCCCGCGAGGGGTGTTACAGTTTTGGGTGGACCTGTCAGTACTTGCCCTGGTTTTAGCAGTGAGGTTATGGCGAGGAGAGTAACTAAGACCATTGAGCTAATGGACTTGGTTGCGAGGATTGAGGACCCGCAATGTGAGTTGCTTCTACTTCGAGCTTGTACTGGTATTTCTAAGCTCTATTTTTCCCTTCGTACTTGCTCCCCTAGTGTTTTTGGGTCCGTCCATCTTCCTTTTGATGCTGCTCTTCGTTCCAGCTTGGAACGTATCGTCACCGCGTCTGGCCCGGGTTTTGGGGATAGGCAGTGGCGCCTTGCTACTTTCCCTTTTCATCTTGATGGTCTTGGTGTCTATGCGGCGGGGGATGTTTTACATTATGCTTTTATTGCGTCCGTTTGCGGTCTGGCGATTTTGCGAGGCTAAGCTCTTCGGACCCTCTGGTATTGTAGCTGCTGGTCCTGCTTTTGATGATGCCGCGAGAGGTTTTACTGCAACTTCAGGCTCTGGTATCTTAGGTAACCCTAGTGAAATTGCTGCCCCCAAACTTATGAAGAAATTGGCAGACATTTGTTTTGCGACGGTTGCTGCTCCCTCAGGGTCTGTTTTCTCTTTGACACCTCGCCAGCTTGCTTTGTGGCAGTCTCAGCAGGGTTCCCATTCCTCTGATTGGTTGCGTGCGGTTCCTATCTCAGGGTTGGGTCAGACTATGAACGGGAGGACGTACCGTAGTGTGCTTGGGTATCGTCTGGGTGTTCCGTTATTCACGGTCTCTAGGCCCTGTCTAGCTTGTTCTCGGGATTTTGCTGATGATGTTTTTTGGGACCACGTTGTTTCTTGTACTGGTACTGTGGTCATTAAACATCGGCATAACCTCGTCCGTGACACTCTTTTCGACATGTGCTATAGATCTGGTATTTCTGCGGGAAAGGAGGTTGATGTTGGTTTGGTTGACGGGCATGGGGGTTCTCTTCATCCTGCGGATTTGCTACTTTATTCTTGGGACAGGGGGCGTGATGTGTGCGTTGACTTGACCGGGTCTTCTCCTTTGACTCGGATCGGGATGACGAATTTTGTGCTGGCCGGGTTGCGCTGATGTCTTTGCTCGCGGAAGTGTGCTAAGTATGGGGATTTGTGCGCGGCAGCGGGTTATGGTTTCCTTCCATTCTCTTTCTTATCACTTGGGGAGTTGGGTTCGGATGCTGTTGCCTTGCTCAAGCGGATCCAGAAATTCTCGATATCTCAGGATGCGGGGGCTCGGGTGGCCGCTTACATTTTTACTAGACTTAGCTTCGCTGTTGCTAAGGGTGTGGGAGCCCAGCTTGTTTCTCGGCTCCCCACCAATTTCATGTAAACTTTTGTTTTTCTTTTAATGAAAGTTGCGCGCATCCTTATAATAATAATAATAATAATAACAACAACAACAACAACAACAACAACAACAACAACAACAACAACAACAATAATAATAATAATAATAATAATAAACGCGCGCTTCTCTTAGAGTTTCGCGGAAAACAAAAAATAAGACAGTACATTTGAGCAATATCAAGCGTACGTAACAAAATCAAACCACACGAAACAAAATCAATCGATTTCATCATTAATCCTTTCTTAATTTGTAAATTTTTGCTTTTCGACATCAAATTTAGTGATCTAAAATCGGTTATTCATCATCAATTGTTGTGTTCGAAGCGCAAATCAAAGTCAATTTGTTCAAACTTTTGCATTCATCAGCTATTCATTTATTTCAAGATCAAAACGTTGTAAGGAAAATCGGAATTGATTTCGTCATTCATCTGGAATTATTGTTTTCTACAGTCAATATTGAGGTATGTTCATTCAATGTTATTTAATTCCTTTCTGAATCGTTGTTGAATTAATTTTATGATGATGTTAAAGTTGAATTTAATCAAATTCAACTTAATTTCGGATTTGATTAAATTTAGTTAACTAAATTTAATGTCCAGAACAACAAAAACATTAATTTTATAATGAAAAGTGTTAAATTAGGGTTTATAGTTTGTTTGTTTGATTTTAGGAGAATTATAAATGCAAATTTACTTTGTGATGAGAAAAAATGTAAAAATAATGAGAAAGGAAAAGTATGCAATTTGAAGTAACTGTAAAGTAATTTTGCATGTAAAAATAATGTGTTATGTTGTACTGTACACGTTTCATAAGGAAATGTCCAATCAGTCTTAGTGAAATGTGCATTATATATAATAAGGATGTGCATGTAATTATTACCTTTTGCAAGTGGTCTTGCAACTGTTCACAATAAGTCACAATAAGTCAAATGACGGTTTGTAACTTTCTTATGTGGTGAAAAGACACAACTATTCACATTAATTTGAATATTACTTCTAAATGTACAATATATTAATTATAAAAAAAACATGTTCCATCAAATAAATTGTCCACTATCTATATTCATAATTTGCATTTTCTGATAATTAGGTGCAACTGAAATATCATTAAGCACTGTTTGGAAAATGTACATTATATTATATTTAAAGGTACATTAAATTATTTAAAAAAGAACATGGAACATTATTTGGAAAATAAATGTGCTTTCAGTTTAATTCAAATGTCCATTATGTATTTTTATAGTGTGCATATACTGTTTTATGCAAGAGATTTAAGTAACATAGATAACTTCACCCAATTTATTAATTACCATGATTATGTTTGTGGCAGTTGAAAAGACACAACTGTTCACAGAATTTAATCTCTTATACTCAATTAATCCACTATATAAACCCAAGAGTACACAACCACTTTTCCATCCTACCTTCATTTCTAAAACCTTTTCCAATAACCAAAACTTTTAATCTCTTCAGAAAACTACTTAATTTTCTTTAAAAAAAACAATGTCTTACTCAAAATGCACAATAGTTCCCTACAAGAATGTTGCTCAGAAACAAAATTTCGTGGAGCATTATTGGCAATGGAAAGTAAGCCAGTTTTCTTCAAACTGGTTTGATGGAGAAGACATTCCTGTGGAGATGGATGTACCATCACACAGTCGTCCTTTACATCTTTTCCTTACTACTCAGGCATTGCTCCGGATTTTTTTTGAGCGACTTGGGAGGGAAGAAATGAAAAACATGGCCATGGTGTGCAAGGGCTGGTCAAAGTGGTTCCTTATAGGGACCGAGCCAAAGGTAATTGATATGGATTATTACCGAAACGCGGTCCGGGGAAATGAAAATGGTATAATCACTGTCACAAAGGATTATCGGGTCCTTGAAAGATACTGCCTTTGCAGGACTATGTCTAGTCGTGAAGAAATAATTAGACATCATAAACAACAAGCACGACAATTTAAAAAACAAAGACAAGAATATGAAATTGAGGAGCAGTCTGGTGATGAGGGTTATTATGACTTCGACTGTTAGATTAGCTTAGAAATATATTAAGTTAGTTTTCTAGTTTATTGTTATTTTGTATTATCTTGTGTTTTTTTTTCATTATAAGCCTAAGCCTTAGTAGGCTTTATGCTTTTGAAAGCCTTAAATGGCTTTTGTCAATATTTTTCTAATATTAATGAAATAGTATTATGTCTATTTGTTTGTTTACTGTCATTAGCATTCAATACATTTTATATATGCTATATCAAAATGGACAACAATATTTCCTATGAATATTACCAGTAAAATAAATGTTCCTTTAAAGGCATGATAATGGACATTGGCAGGAATACATTATATATGAACCTTTATTTGTACGAAATAAATTTCCAATCTTTGTAGAGCATATTAGAATTGGATTACTGCATTATTGATGCAATAATATTCAATATACTTACTTAACTACTGTTGAAGCAGACAATGAGTACAAGTGATGCAACTACGTCTTCTTCTACAAATAACAGCTTTAAAACACCGAGAACAAGAATTGAAACATTAAATGCACTCCAAAGACATTCCATTCTCATCCGGAGGAAAAGAAACCTAAAGTAGGACAAGTATTCGAAACGCTAGAATTAGCAGAGTTATTCTACAAAGAATATTGTACAATCTGTGGGTTTACGCCAAGACTTGCAACAACAAAAAGGATTAAAGGCAATGAGTTACCAAACAGTTTTGCATTAAGGAATGTTGTTTGCAATAGGCAAGGTGTAAAAGAAAGTAGGAAAAGGAAGAGGACTGATACTGATACTGATACTGCTGACAATGATGCACAATCTGATGTGACAGAAATAAGCCGTGTGAGGCTGATTACAAGAATTGACTGTCGTGCGTTAGTGCAGTTTAAATACCAAGAAAATGGAACTTATATTGTTACCAGATTCGATGAAGCCCATAACCATCCACTTGCTTCGCCTGAATCTACAATATTCATGAAAGGAAACCGAAAAATGACAGAGGTACATAAGCAATTTGTCACAAAGGTAAAGGTGCTAAAACTAGGTGGTGTGAAAGCCTATAGAGTTTTGAAGGATCTGTGTGGAGGTTACGACAACATTAGTGCTACTGAGGTTGATTTCAAAAACTTTGTCAGGGACATAAAAACCTACATTGGTAATTTTGATGCGTAAATGTTTGTTGAAAATATTATTGGGAGAAAAGACACATGCAGTTCATTTTACTTTGATTTTATAGTAGATGAAAACAAGTGCCTGGCTGGAGTGTTTTGGGCAGATCCGATCTGCATAAAGAACTACATGTTGTTCGGTGAGGTGTTATCAGCAGATGCTACATATGAAACAAACAAGTACGATATGGTGTTTGTGCCTTTCACAGGAGTTGATCACCACAAAAGGTGCATAACCTTTGGAGCTAGGTTGATAGGTGATGAAAGTATTGAGTGTTACACATGGCTGTTCAAGACATTTTTGGAAGCAATGGGCGGGTGCCAGCCGAGAATTATAATTACTGATGAGGACAAATCAATGAAGTCGGTAGTCCCGGAAGTGTTTAAAGAGTCAACACACAGACTGTGCATGTGGCAAATAATGAAGAAACTAAGAGAAAAAGTCAGTTATCAACTGTTTCAAGATGAGGATTTTAAGACCAGGCTCAATAGGTGTGTTTGGAACAACCAACTTAAGCCTGATGAATTCGATGAACAATGGGGGAAGATAATGACTGATTATCAACTTGTAGAACACGAGTGCTTTTCAGATTTGTACGATCTCAGGGAACAGTGGATCCCTGCCTATTTTAAAGATGTTTCCATGTCTGGCTTGATGAGGGTTACTTCTAGGTCTGAGAGTGAAACAGTTTCTTTGACAGGTTCCTCACACCTCATTTGACCCTTGTTGAGTTTTGGGTGTGCTATGAGAGTGCCTTGGAAGCACAAAGGCACAAGCTGTCCAAGTTGAACAGTGACAATAAACTCTCTGAAATCCCACGAAAAACAAAGTCAAACCTTGAAGTCCATGCTTCTAAAATGTACTAGCACAACATTTTCAAAGACTTCCAAACAGAATTGGTTGCAGCTTTGTCTGATTGCCGTTTTAAAGATGTGGAGAAGATTGATGAGACAAAAATATATATTCTAACAGACTTGCAGATGCCAAATAAGTCATGGAACGTATCATATTCACCAGATAACATGGAGATTACTTGTTCATGTTCTATGTTTTAGAGAATGGGCTTGTTGTGCAGGCACTGCCTTTGGATTCTACACAACCAAGATTTTCAGAAAATACCAGAACAGTACATAATGCAAAGATGGACAAAAGCTGCAATGAGTAAGCCTGTCTTTGATAAAAATGGCAAACTGATAGATGTCTCTCAAAAGTTTTCTGACCGGAAAAGTTTTAGTACTGAGATGTGGCAAGAGGTTTATTCTTGTGTCAGCGTAGCTGAGTGTGATGATAACGACATGAAGCTTTTGATTGAAAAACTGAGAGATATTAGATTGGATATGATTAGTAACAGAAGAGTTCCAGCAAAGAAGAAAGACAAGATGAAATAAATAGAAAAGTATGTGGGCTGCAAAATACCTGAGATGTTGGTGATTCATATTCCGAAAAAGTCTAAAAACAAGGATAGGACCAAGGGCAAGAGAATTGAATCACAAATGTTAAAAGCCCTAAAGAAGAGAGGAAAAGAGAAGAGGTACTGTAAAACATGTGGCTGCCAAGGACACAACTCTAGGACTTACAAAGAAACAAACCATCTGACAGGTATGTATAATTTGGTTTCTTGTTAAAGCATATTACATTAATGTTAAATAATTATTAAATTATACAAGTATAGCGCATAGTGTTTACCTTCCAAAATCATCACTCTTATATGGAGGCACATAAGCTCTTTGTGCAATGAACATTATGGTTGTTCTGAAGGCACAGATGAGAATTTCAGCAATGTATATTTGGTTAACATTAAATCTATATCAATTTAGTTGTTCATTTTGGCCATTTTCTCCTTATAAAAACTAATATTTAATTTACATTTTGTTCCATATTCACCAAATACTACCATGAAGATGACGACGATGAAGGAGATGAATCTGATGATGTGGAGGACGATGATGAAGAAGATGAATCTGATAATGAAGTGGAAGGTGCAAATTTTTTATTCAAGGATAGACATCCATTATATACACTACGAGAACATTCTTAAAGGCTTGTATGTACAATTCGATTTTACTGCCAAAGTACATTACTCTTATAGGGAAAGTATATTACATTTGTATTAAAGGATAATTATTGTTGTTCTGCAAGGAACATTCTTAAAGGCTTGTATGTACAATTCGATTTCACTGCCAAATTACATTACTCTTATAGGGAAAGTATATTACATTTGTATTAAAGGATCATTATTGTTGTTCTGCAAGGAACATTCTTAAAGGCTTGTATATACAATTCGATTTCAGTGCCAAAGTACATTACTCTTATTGCCAAAGTATATTACATTTGTATTAAAGGATCATTATTGTTGTTCTGCAGGGACATCATCAACTTGATTGGAATTGTTTTCCCAGAGTACAATAATTTTAAGGCGTTTTGCACAATAAACATTATTGTTGTTCTGCAAGAACATAATAAACTTTATTGAAATTTGTTTTCGGAATATTACACTCTCTTGAAATAAATTTTTTTCAAACTTCAGGTTGTTCGACTCGCAGCTTCCTCAATATATGTTACATTACTCACACACATGTCACAAACGAAACTAAAAAAGTTTTTACGACTTCAATTCAGCATCTTCCTCAACTTCATCGTTGTATTCTTCCCATGGCAGTGGGTTTGAACGGAAATCCATTGCCTTCTTTAGTACAGCATCAAAACATACATTGCCTTCTGTTGAAATCATATATGAAATGTATTTCTTCCGCAGAATCAATAGGGGAGCATCCTAGGAAAGTAAAGAAAACATGGGGTTAGAACATGTACAAATGTGTACTGAATTATGTATTAAAAATAATTATATTACTTCTAAAACTCACATCGTCGTTTTTAAGCCCACAGGTCCAATTTAGATTACCCTTAAATGTCTCCATATGTCTCATAACATAAACACCACAATCAGTCTTGTTAGTGTTGTTTCTCCACTTCATCTTTGCAAGAATAGGCTGCAGTTTTTTGATGCAATCAACTTTTACCTTTGAAACACCGATGTCTTTCAAGTATTCTGCTAGAACATTACGCTGGCGGAGAAGGGGGGGAATAAAACATTAGGACACTAATAATTATGAGCTACAATATCACAAAAATAAGAAAATTAAGACAGACACAAAATTTTTGGGGAAGGTACACTCTATGTAAAGTCACTGTACATTCACAATAATGAATAGGAACAGCATGTAGTGCTGTTAAGCAAAAGAGAGCATAAAATCTTACAAAAGACCGTGGTCTATCGTGGAAAAATTCTTCTGGTTTTCCGTCACGATGCACATTATCAATGATGATGAACTTATACTTGTTGCTGTCAATGACTAGTAAATGGTAATGCCTTTTATATATAATCGGGAAGAAGAATCGTAGATTTTAAAAGATTTAATTAGGCAACAAGCAAATTAAATATAACATGCAGAAAGAGTGTATATTGTCGATGCTAACCAAATCAATTCTATCTGGGTTAACCGAGAATTGGATAAACTCTTCATTCATTATATCCTTAATCACCATAAAATTTTCAACAGTGTCCAATTCTCCTTGAAGCATCATCTGTATGCAAGACAAGTAAAGTTTCTGATGTTAATCAAGGGAAAAAACATTACAAAATTTACTTGTTGAAATAAGTTTATATAAATATTTGACTTACACACACAGCTGTGGTGAAAAAAAATCGATATGGCTCTGAAGAGTTTCTTCTATATTCCTTGGCATTCAAAAGTTTTGCCCAACAATCGATCACATCACTCGTTAAATACTTAGATTGTCGTAGCGTTGCCATTTCAATACGCCGAAGAGAAATTTCACCTACATGCACAAGAAGTTCCTTGGTTCAGGACTACCAGTGTTAATTCAAAACAGGATACAGAACATTTTAAATTTAAATATTGTACATTAGTAGAGATATATATATATATATATATATATATATATATATATATATATATATATATATATATATATATATATATATACCTAGCTAAATCGGTATGTTTTCCTCTACTATACGACACATAATCAGCAATGCAATTCTGAAAGTCAGTAAGAGGAGTAATAATGCATGTATCTGTGCTTAGTAAATTACGATTTGCAAGGATGCTCAGAGACTCTGGTTGACTTCTTTCATGTTCATGAACATTTTCATTGTTGATGACTTTGCCCTTGGTAGTGTCAGACTTTGTCAGCAGGACTATGCTCATTTGTACTCTTGTCTTTTATCCTAGGTATGTCGTTTGTATTACTCACATCTCATCATCTTTGTCATTGTTCTCACAAGCATCATAACCATCTGGTATATTCCCTTCTGTACAACCTACCTCCATTGTTCTCTTCTTAACCCTAACAGTCTCATTGTTGTCAGGGACACCAATATCATCGGTACTCTTCTCTTTCTTTCCAACTACCTCCTCTCCTATCTTCTCATCCCCAACAGTCTCATCACCCTCGTAGAATTCTTCATCAGACGAATCCAGTTTCTTTGGGAAGGGCTTCTCTTGATACTGCTTCACCTTTGTTAAAACGTCATCACAAACAATAATGCATTTGGATGAAACCAAATTGCAAAGATATTTGATTCTCAATATTCGAAGTCCATCCATCTACAAAAGTTAGAATATCTTCAGAATAGGTAACTTATAAACAAGAATGTGCTTTTAATACTTTAAGAAAGATCATTTAATTAAACCAAAAGTACATTTACAATTATTGGATATGAAACTTACGTTATTTTTTGTCAACCCACAAGTCCAATACTGACCCCCCTTGTACATTTCCATGTGTTTCATTGTGTAAATACCACAGTTAACAACATTTTGATGGTTTCTCCAAGGTATTTTCAATACAGCGGGCTCCATTGCTCTTACTCTTTCCTTCAAATCACCAATGTCATTGAAATATTATGCCAAAGCATTACGCTGCATGCAAAAATTCAGATCAAACTGTCTAGAGAGACCGTGCAAAAAATATGACATTGTAAAAAAAAATAACCAATGAAAGGCAACTGAACAATTACCATATTCCAAGGTTTGTTTCCATAACGAGTTTTTGGGGTTTCATCATTCTGTTGATTATCAAGAATGACAAACTTGTTCTTCTCCATATTGAATACGAACACGTAAAAATGCTTGTCGGATATTATTGGGAAAAAAAACTGTTTTATATAAGAAAATATTGGAAGATACACAGACAAAAAATTTGTTACGAGAGTAAATTAGCATCAGAAAACACTATGTATTGACTATATATATTGTTTGAGCTAACCATATCAACTTTTGTCACATCAATAATCCCAGCATGATTTAACTCATTTCTAAGACGCCTCTTGAATACTTCCAATTGTCTTTCAAATTTGAATTCTTTCCTTTGCCCTTGAAATGCTTGCTGCACACACAGAACATAATATTCTTCTATTAATATACACTTGTATAACATAAAATTATTGTAATATAGAATGAAATAAAATTTTACTTACAAATACGAGGGTTGGAGCAAAGAATCGACGTGGTGCTGAAGATTTTCTTTCAAGTTCAATGAAATTCAAGTAAGCTGACCAACAATCAACCACAGCATCTGCTATATACCGAGGTGGTTTTAGAGATGCAAAAAGATATCGGGTACCCACGACATTCTTAAACTCAAAGAGCTTTTCACTAGTTCAGACATTACACAAAACAAGTCAGTTAATTACACATATGTACATTATCTTTATTAAATAATGCACATAATACCCAAACGAAATGTACAAAATGATTAAATAAAAGAAACATAATGAGTAGAATAAAATATACCTAGCAAGAACAGTGCCTTTTCCCTTAGTGTAGTAGACGTAGTCAGCAATACAGTGCTGAAACTCAGATGGCTCTGTACATGGGTCAGTGCCTCCTCTTAGTAAATCAAGTTCAGTACTAATATCTAAACTTGGGTTGGGATTGGTTGCCTTGGGTTCTTCACTATAATCTTTGGATAACATGCTACATACAAGGGTATTTATAAGATTATCCGTATTGGCTTCTTGCTCATTCTCCCCGTCACTATCAACATAAAGATGGTTCAAATCATTTCGTACATTCTTGTCATTATTAGACGTTTTGGTTTTATCACACTCCCCTTATGACACCTCTTCCTTGTTGTCTTCATTCCCCTTTTCAACTGTTTCAACTTTGTTTTCCTCAAACTCCCCTTCCGACACGTCTTCCTTGTTATCTTCATTCCTATTTTCAACTGATTCAACTTTGCCTTCCTCTGACTCCCCTTTTGACATCTCTTCCTTCTTGTGTTCATTTCCATTTCAAACTGCTTCAACTTTGTTTTCCTCTGACTCTCCTTTTGACACCTCTTCCTTGTTATGTTCATTCACATTGTCAACTAATTCACCTTCTTTTCTCAATACACAAGGCTTATGGAGTAGTTGAAATGTATCAAATTAAAGAACAATACACTTATGCACGAAGTTAACATAATATAACAAAAAAATATGATCAACATATTTACCTTTTTGTATGTATAAAAAATCGGCCTCTTCAATGACATGCTTTCAACCTGAATACTATTTTTTAAAGTTATGTTTACATTATTCAAAGCTTCAAGAACCAAAGGATGATTACTAACATCATTCTCGGCGAGAACAACATTTGGAATATCAAGCAACATTAGTACCAAAAGAACTTTCACTATCAGCGGAGCTGTGCTCATTTGACAAATTGAGTAAACTAAATGCATGATCACAGAGCTTCTTAGCAGTCTTGTTCTCCTTAATTATTGATGCTCCTTTTTGTAACTTAGCCTTTACAGATGATATGTTCTGAGCTAACTAGTTATACATTTAGCAAGATTAAGAATATACTCCTCGGTGTAGTCCGTTGTTTCATAGACAGATTCGACACCTATATTGTCAACCACCTTTTCCATTGGTGCTTCCAACTTACCATTTCCAAACATACCGCTTTTTATCTCATCCTTCTCTCTGGATGATAACAAACTACTAGTCCAACCTACCAACGTATAATAATCTCTTTCAACTTTTCGTTCCACATGAACAACGCGATCAACATAGATGAGCTGCAAAAAATAAAATAAAATAAAAAATAATTAGAAGAGAATGAAAACGTACCTTGCAATGTTAAATTAATTTATGAATTTCAAATATATTTTTTGAGACTTCTTACAGTGGCCCGCCGAAGTGAGTCTCCTTTTCCACCCACTCAATCTTGCTTTCTTGGAGACTTTTTAACAAAAAGGAACACCAATTGTAATCTTTGATTTCATCAACATTCATCAACAATTTCAAAACATGATGATTAACCAAAGGCTTTTGGGTGTTTCTCATTAGCAAAGAAACATCAAACACAACAAAGTTAACCTTGAATTCATCACCACCATGATCATGATTTATCAACCAATTCTCAAGCGTTTTGAGTGGAACTTGTCCATCTTTTATACCAAATTGTTGTTTCCATTTGCCATAAAACTCTTGAAAGTCTTCTGATTCAGTATGAGTATTGGATAATTCAACTGTTTTAGGGCCTATTGGAAATCCAAATGTTGATCTTACATCAGAAACCATCAAGAACAGCTTCTCACCATCAAGAAGATCAATACAGTTTTGGTATGGGTTATACTGCTTAATTAACCAGTACCCAAGCTTTAAAGGAATGGAACAAACTCTTAACCAAAACAGCCCACTAAATCCAATCTCTTCTAGCGCGCACCACTGTTCGTATGACAAACGTTCAACTACTCCAGTAGGAGACATCCTCGTATATGCACTTTTAAACGAAGAGAAATCAAACTTCTGCTTACACTTGGAACCCAACACCATCTTATTACCTACTTTACCCTTTTGAGGATTTTGTTTCTTTGCAGTAACAATTTGTTTATCATCAGAAACAATTTGTTTCTTAACTGCAAGATCATCGTCACTTTCTTCATTTATCTTCTTTGCGAAAGATTGTATAGACTTAGATTTACTGTTAATAGTAGCTGATTTACGCTTTCTTTTAAATGGACCACACTAATTTTTACCATGAGTGCAACTTTCAGTTGGTGGAAAAATAAAAGTAACTTTTCTTCGCTTTTGAGATTTTTTACCTTCCTGCTCCATAGTCTGTAATTATAAAATGAAATTACAAAACAAGTAGAGATAATCAGCAGTTACTTAATTTTAGGAAATGTACATTAATCACAAATATAATGTTCTTTTAGATGATTCAGAACAATTTCTATATTAATAACAAACAGCACATTAATTTAAGCTGAATGTACATTATATTATTACCTTCAATTAAAAATCAAAAAATTAACACGTAGAGATAATCAGTGATACGTGCATATTGTATAGTCTTTTTAGCCTACTTTAGCACGTATTTCTATGCATTTTTGTACTGTTTATATAGTATTATGCCCCGAATTGGCTACTTTGGTTCGTTTTGTCCGTTTTGTAGAAATGAACGCGAAAGTAGTGGAATCGTACCTTTTTTCGTCCTTTTTGCATGCATTTTGAGGAGACGGGATTTTCCTGAGTGAGATACTGCATTGGAATGCGTGAAGGCACGGTTTATGAGGCAGTCGGTGACGACTTTAGGCTGATTTGAAGGAAGAAGACTCGATCGAGTAGTTTTATTACTCGATCGAGCGGTTTTTATGGCCTCAGTTGATCGATCGAGCAGTTATTTACTCGATCCAGAAGTGCTGAAAAGAGAGGTTACTCGATCGAGTAACTATTCTGCTCGATCGAGTAGATTTTCTGGTGTTTTGCTCGATCGAGTGGATTTATTCTACTCGATCGAGTGGTTTCTGTTGGCGTGGGCTTTAATTAGCCCGTGAGTTGTTTTAAGTTGATAAACTTAGTTATTTTCCTATTTAAGCACGCATTAGCTAGGTCATTAGTACCTATTCTTTACTTAGCTTTTATCTATTCTTCACAAAAAAAAGACTGCGTTACTTTTCCTCTTCACTGTAACCTTATTTTCGGGATTATTTCGCTTGGGTTTTGTCGTTCTTTACGCCGGATTCGCACGATTGTAATCTCTTTCTCCTTTCTTAATAATAATCGCTCTTTTGTTTACTTTAATTCTTTGTTTTACTTCATTTAATTTCTGCCCTAATTTACTTTTATGCAATTTAATTATAGCTTTAATATGTTGAATGTTAGCCATTTATCTGCTGTTAGGTTAGATAATATTAATAGCGATATGAGTAGCTAAATCTATTTCATGTTGGGATTAGGGGATCTACGGTAGAAATGTGACGATGTAGTAAATAGGTTAGATGAATTAATTGTGAAATTCTGTCACCATAGCAATTTAATTGTATTTTACCGACTTAGTTGAGTGCACGATTCTGAGTCACCCTTTAATCTGGCTAAATTTAATCCTGGATTGGAAGATTGGACTAAATAGGCCTGCTATGAACAGTAGACTACCTGACGAGGACGGAAGTTAAGTTAGTGGAAGTTTAGGGTAGAAAGTGGACCGGAAGGACCTTTCCATATCCGTCTCGCATTAATTTATCTAAGTTGTTTACAGTTGAGTCACTGGACTACCGTAGTGAACCGAAATCCTGACATGTCCTTTCTCTATCTGATAGTTTAATTCTATTTTCTTGCCTTTATTGCTCTTATCTCTGCTTCTCTTTCCTTTTAACCTTTTATTTTAGAAAACCAAATTAAACACCCCCCATTTGTGACCAAATAGACGGACTTCTACAGATATCTTGCCTCCCTGAGGAGATCGACCTGACTTCCCTAGCTATACAGATATTTTTGATAGGTACACGACAGACGTATCAAATTTTGGCATCATTCATGGGGAAGCAATTGCCCTATCTGTCTTTCTTTAGTTTATTTTATCCGTCTCAGGGAATTTTTTTATTCCTTGAGGCAGTTCTTATTTATTTTCTTTCAGTGTTGTTTATGCCCAGGTCAGACAGGTTTGAGTTAGTTGCAGCTGATTTAGAGCCAGAGAGACTATTTAGGCATAGACGTCGTCTGCGAAGAGAAACACGAAAGGAAGCCTTGAGTACTTTCGAACCAGAGCTACATCATTTTCTTTTCGCAGAAGACCAGTCTTTAGTAGAAGACATTCCTATTTCTGCCGATCAACAAGTAAAGATGCCGAAACTTTCTAGTCACTCGGAGCCTAAAGCAGCCTCAATTCCAAAGGGTTTCAATCTCCAGACTCAGGATGGGAATACATTCGACATCCGTCCTTCCTATATCAATCTAGTGGAAAGAAATATCTATAGAGGTGTGGCAGGTGAAGACCCGAGAATGCACATGAAGGTTTTTACAGACTACTGTTCTACTATCCCCGCTACAAAGGGGGTAACTCAAGACAAGATTAAGGAGGTTCTGTTTCCTTTTTCTTTGACTGACTCAGCCAGGGAGTGGCTGACTGATCTGGACCGCACAGCTGCAGGGGTTACAGATTGGGAGTCTCTTGCTCTTGCCTTTTACAAGAGATATTTCCCTCCACAACGCACCAATCAGCTGAGGGCCAAGATTACCAGTTTCAAGCAGGCTCCCGATGAGACTTTATATGAAGCATGGTCCCGATTCAAGAAGTTGGTGAGGTCTATTCCTCACCATGGTTTTTACCCGTGGTTTCTGTCTAACCAGTTCTAAAATGGGTTGTACGATGATCATAGAGCCATACTTGATGAGTCATCTAATGGGAGATTCCAGGAAAATACCGATGATGATAAGGGATGGGCCCTTATTGAAGAGATGGCGAATCACAATGCTGAGTATGGAAACCCGAGGGATGGTATTAGAACAGTTCATGCAGTTAATAAGCAGGTTGTGGCTCAGCTGGAAGCCATGAATGCTAGATTTGACAAGTTGGAGTTATACTCTGCTGGGGAGCCTCAGACGGTCCATATGCTTACTAGAGGGGAGACCGTAACATGTGAGAGGTGTGGGAGCAATGACAGTCACATTGCTATTGGCTGTCTTACGGAGAAGGAACAAGTCCTTGCCTTTCAACAATGTAGGCAAGGAGGGGGTTCTATTACAACAACCAAGGGGCGATCCATCCCAATTTGAGGTGGACTAGTCAAAATGTGCTCAATCCTACCCCTCCTCCGCACCAGCAGCAGCCGTACGTTCCTCCACATAAGAATCAACAAGGCTTTCAGAAGCCTCCTTCCTTCCCTCTTCCCAATCACAGAGCATCATCTTCTGGAGGGGTGAGTGAGATTGGTGAGCTAAAGACTATGCTGCAATGTTTTACAAAGCAGTGGCAGTTGAGTGATCAACAAAAAGATGCATCCATCACGGCACTTGAAACTCAAGTTGCCCAATTAGCCGCGAACCAGTCTACAAGGAAACCGGGTCATTTACCGTCACAAACAGAGAAAAATCCACATGAGACGGTAAATTTAATTAATTTGAGAAGCGGTCGTTCATATGAGGGACCGGAAGTGTTGAGATCAGACTCGAGGAAGGAAACAATAGCTGATGAACAGTGTTCTGTCAAAGGAAATGAGCTGACGGCTAAGAAAGTACTCGATCGACTAGTTTCTGGAGGTCGATTGAGTAGATTTGCTGAAGAAAGTGCTCGATCGAGTGGAATTTCTACTCGATCGAGTGAATAGGAAAATACGACTGCTCGATCGTGAAATTTCTACTCGATCGAGTGATGCTGTTGAAGAAACTACTCGATCGAATGGGAATTTTGATCGATCGAGTAGTATGGATAATGGGCAGCTTGATCGAGAGCCTGCTAGTGCTCGATCGAGTGAAATCGCCTGAAAGACCTCGTTCGAGAGGAAAGAAGCGTCCAAAGGATACAGAGCTTGATCTGGCTGACACGTTGGAAGAGAGAAACAAGGGACTCGAGATACCCATCACGGTTCCCTTCCTGAGGCGTCTGCAGAGTACTAAAGCTAATCAACAATTCGGCAAATTTGCCGAGATCTTGAGAAGCTTGCAGGTCACTGTGCCATTCGCCGAACTGCTGACACAGGTACCCTCTTACCTTAAATTTATAAAAGAAATTTTATCGCGTGAGAGGCACATTAGTGATAATGAGACGGTAGCCTTGACTGAGGTAGGGACGGCCCTAGTTCAGAATAAGTTACCTCCCAAACAGTTAGACCCGGGTAGTTTTTCGATTTCGTGTCATATTGGTACCTATTTGATTGATAACGCGTTATGCGATCTTGGCGCTAGCGTGAGTGTCCCACCGTTGTCTCTGGCTAAGAGACTTGGTTTGACAAAGTTTAATTTTTCCAACATGACTGTTCAGATGGCCGATCGTAGCATATCACGACCACTAGGTGTGATAGAAGACGTACCTGTTAAGATCGGGAGGTTCTTTATTCCCATTGACTTCGTTGTACTTGACATCCCCGAAGATGCACATACCCCTATTATTTTAGGGAGACCATTCTTATCTACTGCCCGTGCAGTAATAGACGTCGGGGGCAAGACACTGACTTTTCGGGTTGGGGACGAGGAGCTGATATTCCATCAGTCTAAGTTCCGGAGGGCTCCCTTGCAAGCTCAGCCTTGCAATGCCCTCTCTTCTATTGACCCTATTATTGACACTCCAATTGAAAATTTGGAGCATTGTGCTGCTATTGTGACCCCTCCGCCTCAGGTTGAGAGCAAAAAGGAGGAAAGTTCGTCTGTTTTCCTTGCTGCAGGTACAGATGAAAACAATGAAGGAGCTGTCAAAGGGCATTGTGCAATTAATGTCAGTCAAAGTGGGAGTGACAGTGTTAAAGTCGGTGAAAAAGGAGCAAGGGTGAGAAAAGTTCGCGCATACGTGGATGTGAACTATTCTCCTCCTAGTGATTTAGGTTCAAACTCATGGAAGCTGAAGAGGACGATCAATGTTGCTGAGGTGACGTCCTCTACTCAGGAGCCCTTCGAGGGGCTACTGAATTGCTCTTGGAAGTGAGCGGGGAAATGCCCCGTGTACCATCTTGTATAAACGAGTTTTGAATTTCTGTTGAATTTCTTTTATTGCTTTTAATTAGGACAATTAGAATTTAGACAATTTTTAGCGTAGATAAAGACTATAGACTGTTACTTTGCGTATTTGGTATTTTGGGATATTTTTGCAAGTGTTTTTATGCAGGTTTGGGGAATTTTACGCAAATTTAAAGGAAGAATGACGAATTCAAGAGCTTACACGAGAAAAAGAGCTCGATCGAGTACTTTTGTACTCGATCGAGTGGATTCTGTTCGATCGAGTAATGCCATATCAGTCGATCGAGTAAAGCAGAAATGGGGAGTTCTCGATCGAGTAAAATTATACTCGACCGTGTAGATGGATCCATAAAGTCCTCGATCGAGTAGTTCTAAACCACTCGATCGAGTGAAATCGCAAGAGACGCAGGGATTTTTTCCTTTAACTCCTTTACTTTTGATTCTTATTTCATTTTTCCCCCAATTTTTCGACCTCCCTTCCTATTTGCGATTAAAAACACCCCAAATCCCCCATTTTTCTTGCCCTTTTACCAAATCCGTCACCTTCATTGTGTTCATTGTTAATTAATCGACAAAAGCCCTCTACTTTCCCCTTTATTCGTGTTGCTTTACTCGGTTTATTGAAGGAATTAGGGTTCCGCGGTTTTCGTTCAAAAATCGCCTAATTTGCTTATTTCTTTTCGATTAATTGTTCTTTGTAGGACCTCTAGCATCAAGTAAGTAATTCCTACACCTCATTGCATTTTAATTTCATTTATTTCGAATTTTTATGAGGTGAATTAGGTTAGGGTTTCGAAATTCCTTGCTTAGTCGAGTTTTTCGACTATAACTGTCATTGCTTGCCCTTCTTTATATTACTGGATGATCAATCCCCATTCCTCGTTGCTTTTACTTGATTAATTTCGAATTTTGCGAGAAATATGCGATAAAGGTTCAGTACAGTCGAACCTTTTCGACTGTCAGACTGGGTTTTCATACTGTCAACTGGGTTTCATGCTTTCATGCTTAATTTACCTCAGTTGTTGCTTAATTTCATGCTTTGATGCCTGCTACCTCGTTCTATCGCCGTTTATACGCTTTTATTCGAATTTCTTGAGGAAAGTTGGGAATATTTGTGCTGTAAGTCGAATTTTTTCGACTGGTTGGGGAATTTTCATGCCGAATTCATGCTGTTTCACGCTGTTTCATGTCTTATTCTTATCAAATTCTCCTGCCTAATTTGTTTAGGATGGACTCTAGCTCAATGCCTTCGTCGAGCTCTTCTGCCAGTCCATCCTTATCTCTGTCTGAGACGGTAGTCCCTGCTGTTACTACCGTCTCCGCACCGGCCAACACTTCTGTGTTCTTAGTTTCAGCTACCGGTACTGTTTTTACACCAGCTAGCACTGCTGCTAGCTCTGTTTCGGCTGCCACTTCAGTCACAACCACCACCACTGCTACCACTGCTGCTAGTCTTTCTTCGTCAGTGGTGGTCACAACAGCCACAGCCTCTACTCCAGCCACAGTGAGCACACCTGTGGCAGACTCACCTGCAGTTGCAGCTACCTTTAGAGCGGCCCTAGTTCCTCGCACCGTCTGGACGGGCTTCTACTTCGGGTTCTAGAGGCCGGGGCCGAGGTCGTGGACGTTCCCGTTCTACACCAGCTCCTGCTACCTCTACTTCCGCCGCTCCCTCGACTTCAGCTGCTCCTTTTGGCACGGTCACTGTTCGAGGGGACAACTCCCTCGACTCTCACCCAGACTACCCGCATGTAATTTTCGTTAACGGTGTACATCGTAAGAGGTTTTATAACCTCCTAGGCTGTGAGTTTTTACCTACCCGGTTTTTAGATAAACGGGCACTTGAGAGACTCGGCATCTACGAGTCAGTTTGTGAGCTTTTACGGGGCACGAGGATGGCCGGACTCATTACTATGAGTGGCCATACCTTTCTGGAGCTGAGTCTTGAGTTCCTCAGCTCCTTCACCTTCTCCTCTGGGGCACACGACGCTGCCCCCACTAATTCTTATGTGTCTTTCCGGTTGTTCAACCGGACTTTTTCGATGACTTTGGAGGAGTTTGGTAGCAAACTTGGACTTTCCTCTACGGGGGACGCTACTGCCCCTAGGAGTGTCATTGTCCAACTTTGGCGGACCTTGGCCCAGACCACCTTTCCCGAGCGAAAGCTCGCACAGGTACACCTTCCCCCTACCCGTTACTTTCTTAGACTGATGGGGAGCACCATTTTTGGCCGAAAGGAGCCAATGAATTGTCTTTCATTTTTGTTGTATGCATGCTATGTAGGACGCAGTTAGGTGAGTGACTGTCTTGCCTTCTCTCTTTCACATATAACATTCACCCTTTGCTTCATGAGAGAAGAGTGACCACGAGAGAGTCCGATTTTGTTGGTCTTGTAAGGTCGATAGGTTGGCTATATTTCTGAACAGCTTATAACTCGTTTGCGTATTGACTGCTTAGCTATAACTGTTAGTTTTTGTTGCATGAAATTGGTTCAAGTAGACAAGTTAAGCTAGCTCTGAGTTATCATTTCCGTTCCAATAGTTTCATTTTAGTTTAATCGAGGACTAGTAAAGGTTCGGTTTGGGGAGATTTGATATGTGCATATTGTATAGTCTTTTTAGCCTACTTTAGCACATATTTCTATGCATTTTTGTACTGTTTATATAGTATTATGCCCCGAATTGGCTACTTTGGTTCGTTTTGTCCTTTTTGTAGAAATGAACGCGAAAGTAGTGGAATCGTACCTTTTTTCGTCCTTTTTGCATGCATTTTGAGGAGACGGGATTTTCCTGAGTGAGATACTGCATTGGAATACGTGAAGGCACAGTTTACGAGGCAGTCGGTGACGAGTTTAGGCTGATTTGAAGGAAGAAGACTCGATCGAGTAGTTTTATTACTCGATCGAGCGGTTTTTATGGCCTCAGTTGATCGATCGAGCAGTTATTTACTCGATCTAGAAGTGCTGAAAAGAGAGGTTACTCGATCGAGTAACTATTTTGCTCGATCGAGTAGATTTTCTGGTGTTTTGCTCGATCGAGTGGATTTATTCTACTCGATCGAGTGGTTTCTGTTGGCGTGGGCTTTAATTAGCCCGTGAGTTGTTTTAAGTTGATAAACTTAGTTATTTTCCTATTTAAGCACGCATTAGCGAGGTCATTATTACCTATTCTTTACTTAGCTTTTATCTATTCTTCACAAAAAAAAGACTGCGTTACTTTTCCTCTTCACTGTAACCTTATTTTCGGGATTATTTCGCTTGGGTTTTGCCGTTCTTTACGCCGGATTCGCACGATTGTAATCTCTTTCTCCTTTCTTAATAATAATCGCTCTTTTGTTTACTTTAATTCTTTGTTTTACTTCGTTTAATTTCTGCCCTAATTTACTTTTATGCAATTTAATTATAGCTTTAATATGTTGAATGATGGCCATTTATCTGCTGTTAGGTTAGATAATATTAATAGCGATATGAGTAGCTAAATCTATTTCATGTTGGGATTAGGGGATCTACGGTAGAAATGTGACGATGTAGTAAATAGGTTAGATGAATTAATTGTGAAATTCTGTCACCATAGCAATTTAATTGTATTTTACCGACTTAGTTGAGTGCACGCTTCTAAGTCACCCTTTAATCTGGCTAAATTTAATCCTGGATCGGAAGATTGGACTAAATAGGCCTGCTATGAACAGTAGACTACTCTGACGAGGACGGAAGTTATGTTAGTGGAAGTTTAGAGTAGAAAGTGGACCGGAAGGACCTTTCCATATCCGTCTCGCATTAATTTATCTAAGTTGTTTACAGTTGAGTCACTGGACTATCGTAGTGAACCGAAATCCTGACATGTCCTTTCTCTATCTGATAGTTTAATTCTATTTTCTTGCCTTTATTGCTCTTATCTCTGCTTCTCTTTCCTTTTAACCTTTTAGTTTAGAAAACCAATTTAAACACCCCCCCCCCCCCCCATTTGTGACCAAATATACGGACTTCTACAGATATCTTGCCTCCCTGAGGAGATCGACCTGACTTCCCTAGCTATATATTTAGTTTAGTTAGTTTATTTTTAATAGGTACACGACAGACGTATCAATCAGCAGTTACCTAATTTTAGGAAATGTACATTAATCACAATTATAATGTTCTTTTAGATGATTCAGAACAATTTCTATATTAATAAAAAAACTGCACGTTAATTTAAGCTGAATGTACATTCTATTATTACCTTCAATTAAAAATCCAAAAATTAACAAGTAGAGATAATCAGCAGTTACTTAATTTTAGGAAATGTACATTAATCACAAATATAATGTTCTTTACATGTTTCAGAACAGTTTCTATATTAAAAACAA
The DNA here is from genome assembly GCF_048544455.1 of Silene latifolia. Classification (NCBI taxonomy): domain Eukaryota; kingdom Viridiplantae; phylum Streptophyta; class Magnoliopsida; order Caryophyllales; family Caryophyllaceae; genus Silene; species Silene latifolia. The sequence continues at coordinate 49,977,378 of NC_133532.1, read as the reverse complement.
ACGGCACATTAATTTAAGCTGAATGTATTATATTATTACGTTCAATTGAAAATACAAAATTGACAAGTAGAGATAATCACCAATTACCTAATTTTAAGAAATGTACATTAGTCACAAAGATAATGTACTTTTAGATGATTCAGAACAATTTCTAAATTAAAAACAATACGCACATTAATTTAAAGCTGTATGAAATATATATTGTTACTTTCAATTAAAAATCCAAAATTAACAGAAACTAGAAAGTAAATGTTGAAAGAATACTTCAGAGATATAAAATTGGGGAAGAACAATGGGAATGTATTTCTAAATGTAGAAAAATTAATTCATGCACATTAATCCGAATGAATTTTTAACAGTAAAGCAGTATAAATATCTGAAATCAAAACATCAAAATTATACTGTTGTTGAACAATTAAGTGATCCAAATTAAACATTATATTAGAGTTATGATAGAGAAGAAACGAAATTGAAAAGAAAATACCTTAGTATAACGGAGGAAAATTGGGCGTAACGTCAAAATTATACTGCTGTTGAACAATTCTCCTATGACAACGTCTATACTGGTAATGTAAAACGACTGAGCTAAAACCTGGTTACTACTTTTATTTTTTTACTCCGTTTCTTTTTTCTTGTAGGTAGTTAATTACAAGTGTACTGTAACTGTTTAAAAATAAGGGAAATGATAAATTCATTTAATACACTAAAATATTTGGCATTAGTTTTGAAATTAGAGAGTAAATTACACATAAATCATACAATTAATGCATATATTAACTATTTATTTCCTATTTTAGTTGTTACTTGCTTTTTAATGTATGTTTTCGTTTTTCTTTTTTTTTAAGCCTTAAATAGCTTTGTAAATATTTGTAATATTGATAAAATGAAATATGTTGCTAAATCAGGGTTAAAAGTACGAAGTTGGGTATCCTAAAACGGGATGGGATTAAAACTACGAGGTCCGCAAGATAAAAAGACACCCGACGGACGAAGTAAATCCTTTTTTTTAGGGGGGGGGGGGGGGGGTGTATCCTAAAACGGGATGGGAAACGGTTTAGGGTTCGATTAGGCGGACCGCTACCGCGGATCCGCCTAATCAGCGGCAAGACAAAAAGACACCCTAGAGGGACCGAGTGAACCATTTTTTTTTGGGGGGGGGGGGGGGACGGGTATCCTAAAACGGGACGGGAAAGGGTTTAGGGTTTGATTAGGTGGACCGCTACCGCGGATTCGCCTAATCCAACCCTAAACCCTTTCCCTTGCTTCTCATTTGAAGTCGGCAAGACAAAAAGAACCCTTAGAGGGGCCTAGTGAACCCTTTTTGGGGGGCCGGGTATCCTAAAACGGGACGGGAAAGGGTTTAGGGTTTGATTAGGCGGACCTCTACCGCGGATCCGCCTAATCCAACCCTAAACCCTTTCCCTTGCTTCTCATTTGAAGGCGGCAAGACAAAAACATACCCTAGAGGGGCCGGGAATCATAAAACGGGACGGGAAAGGGTTTAGGGTTCGATTAGGTGGACCGCTACCGCGGATCCGCCTAATCAAACCCTAAACCCTTCCCTTACTTCTCATTTGAAGGCGGCAAGACAAAAAGACACCCTAGAGGGGCCGAGTGAACCCTTTTTTTCGGAGGGCCGGGTATCCTAAAACGGGACGGGGAAGGGGTTTAGGGTTTGATTAGCCGGACCGCTACGACGGATCCGCCTAATCCAACCCTAAACCCTTTCCCTTAATTCTCATTTGAAGGCGGCAAGACAAAATGACACCCTAGAGAGCTGAGCGAACCCTTTTTGGGGGGGCCGGGTACCCTAAAACGGGACGGGAAAGGGTTTAGGGTTTGATTAGGCAAACCGCTACCACGGATCCGCCTAATCCAACCCTAAACCCTTTCCCTTGCTTCTCATTCGAAGGCGGCAAGACAAAAAGACACCCTAGAGGGGCCGAGTGAACCCTTTTGGGGGACGAAATTAAAACTATGGGGCTGAGTATCGTAAAATGGGACGGAGAAGGATTTATGGTTGGGTTAGGCAGACCGCGGTCTGCCTAATCCAACCTTAAACCCATTCCCTTATTTTAAGAGGATAATATTTGAAAGAAATGCGGGTTTAAAGCTTTGGTACATCGTTACATAATAATATGGACATTTGTAAAATGTTGAAGGTACATTATAGTTGCTCACCTTTGTAACTGTCTTTAAATTAGAAAGGGTCAATTCTAAACAGTTAAAGCTTAGGTACATGATAATAATTTAGATTCAAATAAACATTCATAATAAACTGCAAATATCTTCTGACAATAATAGTTAATGAAAACGCATATGTTTCTAAACTTAACTGTAGAATATAATTATACATAAATTAACATCAAAGTTCTGAACCCTTTCTGGGTTTACTGCAAACAGAAGCATGAACACTGCTCTCACCCTCAAGCAACTCCTCCCTTAAAAGTTTCTTATAACCGTCCATTAATTCCATAGCCTTCACTACTGCTGGCCAAGGTATAGTATTTTCACGATCAAGAAGAGCATATGATTCTCGTACAGCTGTGACACCGGTGAGAAACTGACGGTCCATGTCAGCCTCTGTGTACTGTTTTTGTCTATTAGCTTCAAGTTGTCGGGCTATGCTGTCTCTTTCAGCCGTGATAAACTTCATCTGCGCTTCTGTAATGTCCAGCCTTTGTTGTAGTGACTTTCCATTCACTTCAGCTATATCCAGCTTCTCGTACAACCCTTCCTGATGTTCTTCTAATACTTCGTTTTTACCAAGCACCTCAATAAGATATTGATCCAGTGAATCTCTTTCGTGTTTCATTTCAGCGAGATCATACTCAACGTCAGCGAGTTTTTGCTCGATATCCGACATTATTTCCACATTGGTAACAGAGCTCAGATTCTGGTTCAGGCAAAAAATAAATGTATTTTAAAAAGAGTGACAATAAACTTAAGGCATTATGGGAAGTACCAACTTCAACCATATTTAAGGCCATACTATAGGGTAAAACAAATTAACGTGGGCTTTGACATTGTATAATCTTGCAAAGAGCAATCAATGTTATTTTACAAATAGATTACAGCAAAAGGTAAAATAATCTTCTCCTGCAAATATTAAGCACGTTGCCAGATTGAAATATTTACTATACTTAATTTTGGCAAAATAATCCAGCCACAAATGCAGTTTGATTTTTAGACCTGAAGCAACTTTTAATTCGTCTGGGGACTAAAGTATATATTTCTTTTCACAAGATAAAAAAACATACTGATTAATCAAATAATACTTATAAATGAAATAATCTGAATGTTATATAGGCTACTATTTACATAAATATATGCATTTCTTTTGAAGGGATAAAATAATAAGAACAAAAAAAAAACCAGAAACCAGAGCACCTTTTCAAGAGAGTGAAGACGTTTTCTATATGATTATTCCATAGATTTTGTAATTAGCACACTAGTTTAGACAAGTATTTATAGTGAGTTTTATATTTAAACTGATTATGACACAGTCTTGAATGGCTTTTGTAAGTATTTCTTATATTAATTAAATAGTATTATGTCGTTTACTGTCATTAACATTCAATACATTTTTTATATATGCTATATCAAAATGCACAACAATATTTCCTATGAACATTATTAATAAAATAAATGTTTCTTTAAAGGCATGACAATGGACATTGGCAGGAATACATTATATATGAACCTTTATTTGTATGAAATAAATTACCAGAGCATATTAGAATTCCATTACTGCATTATTTTTCCAATAATATTCAATATACTTATTTACATAAAGATATTCAATATACTTATTTACATAAAGATATGCATTATTTTTCCAATAATATTCAATAAATTACCAGAGCATATTAGAATTCCATTACTGTATGTTCTTATATTCTGAATAGACGTTGAAAATCAACAGTAGGTACAAGGAGTATGAGGTAAATGTAAAACTTATACTCAAATGTACCTCAGCTGTTTATATATAGTATTACTCGGTTTGATTTAATAGAATAAAAGCAAGTTCGACCGCTGGTCGGGAAATTGATGTCGGGATAGAGTCAAAATCTTCTTCTTCACTGTGTACAACAACAAGATTTCTTAACTCGGGTGCCAAATGATATTGAAACAGGTGCAATGTCCTCCTTGTTAAGAGATTGTCTGTCAAGTAACAAAGACACCTTCGAAAAACCACTATATTATCTCTGGTAGTCGTTCTAACCCCAAATGAAATGCTTGTCTGTAATCTCCTTTCATATTCCTGTCTTAAACGGGCTTTCTCATTGTGTAAGATAAACATCTTAGCCCAACACTTGCATACTGCTTCCATGTTATGTTTGTCAGTTTGATTAACTTTTTGAAAGATTTGTAGCATGTAAGTTTCATCTTGTAGTACTGTGTTTTTTGCATAGTTGTCCTACACCCCTGTAATTATGACGTCCTTCCCATTAAATAGCCATCCTAGCATTGTCTTCTTTGCGCTAAGATGATGTTCAATGAATTGTTTTCTGTCTTCCTCTTCAGAATTTGTTACCAATCCCAAGCAAAATAATGACATGATTTCCTCTGTAGACAGATTAAGAATGGTTATTCCAAAATGTTCATTAAACGATAGCATTTAGAACATCATACTGTAAACTTTAAAAACACTGTTAATTGAATGATGAACACTGTGAGCAATATTCGAAATTGAGTAAATTGTATAATTAGTATTTTAATTTACCTATTACTCGTATTTCATATGTTGTACACAATTTTCCTACTTGCCCCAATTACCCCAACACACGTAAATCTCACACAATTGTAATCAATAAATAACAAATCTAAACGAACATCCCATTAAACTTGACATGAACATCCCACTAAACTGAAAACGACGAAAATGTAACCAACAAAAGAGGTGGGATTTTCAGGTGATTTTGTCAATGATTTAAATCAACCAAGAATAATTACCTAAGAAATACACCAAAATAATGGACGAAATTCAGGACAAGTTAGTAAATGAACGTGATTACCTGGCAATGAAGAAGTATTGAAAACGAAGGTGGAGTATAATCAAAATTTATGGAGAAGTTACCTAATACACCGTAGTTGAAAGAAGTATTTTCTTTGGAAAGATTGTTTGAAAGAAGTATTCCTTTTATCTATTTTAGATTTACACCTAATTGTTTGTTTTATAATTGAACATAAATTGGTTATACTTACATAATAGGTATTATTAGGTCCACCTTAGATTTACGTGTGTTGGGGTTATTTGGGCAAGTAGGAAAATTGTGTGCACCATATGATATAGAAGTTATAGTTAAATTAAAATACTAATTGTACATATTCACTCAATTTCGAATATTGCTATTTCCCTTCTCTTTTCTGCCCTCTTCTCATATGATTTGTTTAAATATTAGTGTATACGGAGTATATTTTTTTGTTTTCCTTAAAATGAACATTCTCGTATTAAAATGACCACGCACGATATAAATTAATTGTATCAATTGTGAGATCCTAAAGCAAGAAAGTTACACAGGATGTAAATTTGTTTTCCTTAAAATGAACATTCTCGAATTAAAGCAAGAACATCATTGATTTTGGTGAACATTTGTTTTCCTTAAAATGGACAATTGATCAATATAGAATGTACATTATAACAAGTAGCTTGGGATGAATGCACAACCAGTACAACTTTGGTGTACATACGCCAAAGATCAGAAGTACATTATCAATACAGCAAACCCAATAGACATCAACTAACGCCAGATATGTCGACAGCATAAAAGAAAACTAATAAATCATATTCAGGAACTATTTGTGAGTGTTGTGACACGCTAATGCATGTCTAATAATACTGTTACGATGTTTGTTGTGCTCAAATGTTAGTAGCGTGCATAGGTACTTGAATCTCAGCATTGTCAACGATCTCATCTGCAAAAAAAAAAACAAAAAAAAACATGAAATTAGAATTTAATAACCAACAAGATAACATTGATTTGGTCTAAATAAGTCAAAATTGAAATGTAAAACTCACATCAAGTTTGGACAGTCCACAGTCCCAAGTGGCTATTCCTTTAAATGTTTACATGTGCCTCATGGTGTAAATACCACAGTCAAAAATATTTCTATTATTTCTCCATGAAAGCATTGCTATTGTAGGATCCATGCCCATTACTATATTACTTTTCTCCATAGTTGATTAATTTTCACCCAAAAACCGTGCAAAAGCATCACCCTGTAACACAATAATAAAAATTAGACGAGATGAACCATAATGTACATGAATTTACCAATGCAACTGAACTATAATAATTCATATTTGAGGAGAATGTAAATTTACCAGTTCAAGTACACTATCACCATACTCTTCTAAGACACTCCCCTTTCTAATGTGATTGTCAAGAATCATGAGACATTTCCTTGGCAGGTCGAAAACGTACAACACAAAATGATTCTCAAGTGCAATAGGGAAGAAGAATTAGCATCAGGGAAAGAAACAATTGTAAGATCACTGACAGGTAAAGGTTAATTTCATGTTAAGTAATAGCACATTTTGAAAACTTTGACAGTACATTCACTGACTTTTATTCAAATAGACTACTACAGTAATACTGAATTTAATTTCAATTACTAAATAAAGTGAGGGACTGACTAGTTCAATGGATGGTAGATCAATCCAATCAAACTCATTTAATTCTACTTCGATGCGACGCTTGAAAGGTTTGTAACGATGATCATCAATAGAAGCACCTGTGTTCTTCATTAATAACAACTGCACAATGAAGATAAAATTTTAGTAATGTGAAAATGTTGGAAATAGTAAACTGAAATACATGAAAACAATGACCAAACTTCCATACGTAAGTGTACTAAAAAAGAATCGTGTGGGATTGGTTGGATTCCCATCCTTTTCTTTGTAGTTTAGATATGTTGACCAAGAATCTATGACAAAGCTTGAGATATAGTGATACGGTTTTAATGACAACAGTTGATCCCAACCAATGACATTATATTTGAACTCAAATAACGTATTACTGCACAAAAAACAGTAATAGCATTATGAGAAGATATGTAAACATGAACTATGTAAATGAATATAAAATATTAAATCATCTGTATGTAATTACCAACTGTTATCCACAGAGCCCTAGCCAGTGAACACATAATTTGAAATCTAATATTGCATTGATGTCAAAGGTTTGAAGGGATTCGTGTCATCAATAGCATCAAGGAGAGGTTCACAGGAAGAACTCCTACTAAAATGATATTGATTCCCTGTTTTCGGATATAAAGGTGGACGATCAGTAGACAATTTCTTTCTTTTTTTATCCCGCTCTGGTGCTGCATAAACAGAAGAGTCTTCATCTTCCGGGAAGACACCTAAACTGAATGACACATCAGCGTTTGTAGGCGCATCCTTATTCCTCTGAGCATTCAATTTTCTCAATTTACGAAGAGCCGCTATGTGTTTGCTAGCAGAAGTGGGTTATTTGTTGAAAACCTGGTCTGTTTGATATGACGTTTGAATTGGTGTTTCAGTTAAATGAGCAAGAATTTCTATCGGTGGCACTTTTGCACAACTTGTTCCTAAGGTGGCCCTAACAATGTGATGTTTAACCCTCACAATCTGTTTAATGCGTGGCCAGTTACAAGATAAATCAACAATCTCATCTTCAATAGGGCTGTCAGGAACATCAATCAACAAAGGATAAGAGGAGTTTTTTAAGATGCTACACGAAGTGCGGCGAACTCTAGGACGATTATCAATCTCTTCTATTGTAGGGCTATCAGGAACATCAATTATCGCAACAGAAGAAGAGTTTTTGTCAACTGTATGTAAAGTATGACAAATGCTAGGATGATGTACTACTCCCATTGTAGGACTGTCAGAAACTTCAATTATCACAGCAGAAGAAGAGTCTTTTGTGAATCTCGATGGAGGTTGACAAACAGTAGGTGAATCCGGACTGATTTGCACAACCATAGTGACATCTGTGTTCTTCAGTTTTAAATGTTTTTTTAAAAAAAAAAACATATAAGACAGAAACATAAAGCCATTAAAAATACAGATATCCAGAAAGCACATGCTAAACATTAAGAAAGTACATGAAGAAAATACATCCTAAATATTAAGTCATAGCAAAGAACATCAAAATTATTAGGAAATAATGCGTACAAATTCCGTCATATTGATATGAAGCACAGGTATCAAGAAAGTAAATGCTAAACATTAACAAACTAAATCAAAATCATTAGCAAACAATGCGTATAAATTCCGACATATTGATATGAAGGACACGTATCCAGAAAGTAAATGCTAAACATTAAAAAAGTACATGAAGAAAATAAATCCTAAACATTTAAAAAAATTAAGCCATAGCAAAGTACATCAAAATCATTAGGAAACAATGCGTATAAATTCCGACATATTGATGCACCTGAGAAATAATATTAGGACTGATTTATAATGAACCTTCATTCCGATAGAGAGCGATAAAGAGTAAGTGAACGATCTGAGAATGAGAAAACGTGTAGCTACAATTTAATTGACAGGTTTATCAAAAAGTAGTAAGATGTTAAAGAGAAGAAGTTTAAAGTGGCGGTATTTTTTTTAAAAAATTGGGTCATACTATAATGCTATAAGTCCATTCTTTTTTTTTCTTTTTTTGTTTATTCCAACTGCTAGAACCGTTTGAACTTCTACTTTTATATACCCATTTTATACTTAAAAACTTCAGAATAGGTCAAATTAGGATATATGGCCATTTAACACAATGGTAATGTTATAATTTGTCAATGTATTTTCTAAAAGTTCTAAATGTGCTTTTTCGACATTCATAATGTACAAATTAGCTCAAGTTGTTGGATTACGAACGGCCACAAGATCGAAAGACACCCTGAGGGGGCGAGTGAACGCTTTTTGGGGACGGGATTAAAACTAGGGGGCCAAGTATCCTAAAATGGCATGGGAAAGCGTTTAGGGTTGGATTATGAACGGCCACAAGACCAAAAGACACCCTAGAGGGGGCGACTGAACCCTTTTTGGGGACGGGATTAAAACTAGGGGGTCGGGTATCCTAAAACGGGACGGGAAAGGGTTTAGGGTTGGAGTAGGCAGACCGCTACCGCGAATCCGCCTAATCCAACCCTAAACCCTTTCCCTAATGTGTGGTTTGTACGGCCGCAAGACCAAAAGACACCCAACAAGGGGCGAGTGAACCCTTTTTTTGGGAAGGGACTAAAAATAGATCTTTGACAGTTTATTAAACAGGTTTTCCTATTTACACTGTATTTATTACGTAATTTATGTAAACAGTTTAATTAAATTGTCCATTATCTATATTCATAATGTGCATGTTCTGATAATTAGGTGCAACTAAAATATCATTAAGCATTGTTTCGCAAATGTACATTATATTATATTTAAAGATACATTAAATTATTTTTAAAAGAACATGAAACATTAATTAAATTGTAATGCATGTGATCGTTTAATTAGATGGAAAACTTCAAAAGTTCATTCATATACTTAGATTATGATGTCGCTATAGATAGATCTTTGACGTGATTTTAGACCTATTTTCCTGTTTTCAATGTATAAAAGAAATAAATGTGCTTTCAATTTAATTCAAATGTCCGTTATGTATGTTCATAATGTGCATGTACTATTTTACATAATAGATTTAAAAGCAGACCTGAAATGTACATTATATTATTTTGCTAATTCAGTACATCATAAGTCGCTATTCGAGGAGATATTAACGTTCAAATAAATAGCACGCTTAAAATAGACAAAGAAGTACTTTAATTAAGTGCAATTGCAAATCATTACACATACTAACGTACATTAGAATTTAAAACATCATACTACATGAACAGGGGTGTCATCAGACAAATTCTAACGTACTGCGTAGATAATATTTGAACATTAAATGTAATCACTAGCTTTAGAGAAATGACCCTTCTTCACATGATCAGCGACAGTTTCACGGCAATCGTTGTGGTCGAACATTAGTAATGTGCATAGATATTTGTATTGTAACACTTTAAGCACGCTCCGCTGCAAAACAGAAGCCAACAATTAACGAGATAGGCTAAACACAATGAACATGAATTTCTTTAAAATAAGAACCAACACTCACATCATTTTTCATCAGCCCACATTTCCAAGAGATTAATCCCATAAATGTTTCCATGTGTCTCATTGTGTATATACCACAGTCATCAACATTGTAGTTATTTATCCAACTAAGCTTTGCAACAATGGGATCCATAATCAACACAACGTTGCTAGAGTCAGAAGTTTTTGGGTTCTCACCCAAAAACCTTCCAAGAGCATCAATCTATGACAAAACATTTTAAACCAGTGTTAAGCATGACTAATAGTCCCAATTCAATACAACAACAAGAATGTGTCAAATTCAAACATACTGTTAACAGTGGAGATACACCATATTTCTTAATGGCGTCTTCATCTGAGAATGAGTTGTCAAGAATGATGAAACGCTTCCTCACCAGGTCAACCACGTATAAGAAGAAGTGTTTCTCGTGTACAATTGGGAAAAAAAACTGAAATTGCAAAACAAATGACGTACAACCATAAGTACAGTCAAACTCTTGGAAGGGTACATTTTAACTAATCGTGAGGCACATGTAAAAAATGAGAACGGTACATTGCAATATAAAGTGACCTCATTTAATACAAATGCAAAGAAAATTCCCTTTGACTCAAATAGTTGAAATAAAACAAAAGCAGAATGCAGACATGTAATGATAGTATGACTCATGGTCTATGTTCTCCACGTGTGCATATAGTTGCAACTGCTCTTATACATATTAGATATTCCCCACATTGAGAAATTACAACATTAACATTGTAAATGTTTAAAAATTACATTTAGTACGTTTAGAAAGTTCATTGAGAAATTATACCATTAACATTGTGTTAAATGGCCATTTATCCTAATTTGGCCTAATCTGAACTTTTTTAATATAAAATGGGTATATACAAGTCGAGGTTCAAATGGGTTTAGTAGTTGGAATTAAACAAAAAAAGAAAGGACTTATGGGATAATAGTATGACTCAATTTTTCAAAAATGCAATACAACAATGGCAAAGAAAATTGCAAAGTATTTCAAGCAAACAATAACAACTTACGAGTGCGATTGAAGTTATGTCTATTCCCGGGAAAAGCTGCAACTCTATTTTTACACGAGCCTTGAATAATTCATAAATATTTTCATCACTTAAACATGGGCTGGGTTTCGCTAATACAGACTGCATAGGAAAGTAACGAAAGAAGGAAGTACAATATTTCAAAATACATATTACACTCAGAATTTAAGAGTGTATGTAAATGTACTTACATGCACAAGCGTGGTAAAAAAGAACCGCTTCGGAGTACCAAGATTATTTTCTTCCTCTTTACAATTCAAATATGATGACCAGCAATCAATTACAACACTCGAACCGTGTTCAGACGGCTTTAATGACCACAAATGCATTCGCGTTGCAAAATAAGTCTTGTACGAATATAAGTGCTCACTAGAGCAAAAAATATATCAAATTACTTGTCAGGTGTGAAACAGTGAAAATGACCTTCAGAAAATGGTAATTTAGCAAGTAAACATTTTAGATTACCTGGAACGACGATTGTTAGTGACCCGGTCACTGAAAACATATTCAGCCACTTGAAGGTGCACCGCAGTAAGAAGTGTTAACACATTGGTGTCGTCTTGGATAGCAGAAAACAGCGGATCAAAACGAGATGACTGTTGCTTTTTCCTGGATAGAGGTATATAGGAAGGACTTGCCATGAAATGAACCCTTTTGGCAGGTGAAGAAGATTCACTAGTGACAGGGCAATCCCGTTTAACCCTTTTAGCTGCGACTAACCTTGCCTCACTCTCAGTAAATTCTTTCTCCAACCCTAAATCGAACGAAAATTCACCAGTGACAGGTACTGATTAATTTCTCCACTTAGCACATTGTTCTCTGTGTTTCGCACGAGCAAGTTTCAATCTGTACGCTTTCTCCGCTGTATTTTCTACAGCAATAAACTGTTCATCCTCATCCAGTGTGCTGGATTCCCACGGCGATGCACACGACACATCTTCGGTACCACCACCATATGTCAAATATACAAATTCAGTTGCTGAATGGGCCTATTTGACACACTCTTCACCTGGGAAACATTGCAAACCAACCGCGTATTTCTCATATAACACAACCATATCTTCCATGACTCTCTTTGTTGAAGCAGTGTAGTCATTTGCAAACTCCTGGACAAGGGACAGTATGAAGGTACATCTTTAGTACTATGAAGGTACATCTTTAGTACTATGAAGGTACATAGAAAATATTTCAAAGTGAATCTTGAAAAGGAATAGTGAATACTTCTAGAATCAATGGATATACCTCCGGAGACGAGTACGAAATTGGAGATTTTGTATCAGTACTAACATCCCTCGACACTCTCCGCACTTTTTCAACCACTTGTCTACATGGATGAGAAAATCTAATTCTTTCAATAAGTCGACCTTTTACACGACCAAGACCAAACTGACCAGCTTCCATCTCCTGCTTTTCCCTTGAGAAAAGTGCAGCAAATGTCCAATTCAAAAGAGTATAGTAATCTCTTTCTACGAATTGTTTTTCATGGACAATACGGTCAACATAAACAAGCTGCAAGTAAAAATAGGATTATGACTGGAAAATGGCAGGTTTTAAAACCATAATAACTAACAATAGATGTAACTCAGAAGATTTGTACCATTAGAAATAGGAGAGGTCCACCAAAGTGATTCTTCTTCCCCTTCTTGACCCAATCCTTTGTGTTATACCACAAACTCTCCATGACAAATTGACACCAATCAAGCTGACCAATGGCAGAAACATTCCTCAGTGATTTTAGTACATGGTGATTGACGAACGGCTTCTGATTGTTGCGCATTAACAAAGAGACAACAAGCACCACAAAATTAATCTTAAATTGATCACTGTAATCATCATGACAAATAATATGCTCTGCAAGGGTCTTGATATCCACTTGACCATCAACATGAAATTGAGCTTTCTAATGCGCGTAAAACGCATCACATTCTGCATCTTCGTCACTACAGCATGAAAGTAAAACAGGTTTTCCTCCAATTGGGAGGCCAACAACATCATGAATACAAGAAGCAGAAACACGAAAGCGTTGTTTATCAGGTAGAATGATGAAATCCGAATACGGATTGTAGTTCTCAATTAACCAATAACCAAGGCGTAAAGGAAGCCTTGTAACCCTTAGCCAGAACAATGAAGAAAAACCAATCTCTTCCAGAGCACACCATTGATTGTAATCAAGGTGTCGAAGGACATCAACAACACTTTTAGGTGACATCCAGGTGGTAATATGGGAGAACGTTGGAGTAGGATCATCAGCAGTAGGACTGAGGTTGTTCAACCTCGGAGAAATACGGCGTGTAACAGTTCCAGGATCGCTTTTGCGCTTCGATAACTGAAAATTGTTTTGCATGTAATATTAATGAGTTGTGTTGTATTGTACACGTTTCACGAAGAAATGTCCTATCAGTTTTATTGTAATGTGCATGATCTACAATAATAATCTGCACGCAATTATGACCTTTTGCATGTGGTCTAAAATTCAACAAAAATCCAAAAAAGCACAAATTAGATCAGACTAAAAAACAACAAACAAATCGAAATGTATAAGCAAGGTACGAAATCAACAAATAATACGACAAATACAAATTCCGATAGCATGCAAATGAAAACGCAAATTTCGATTTTAACAACAATATTGAACTCAAAATTCATCAATAAATGAATAATCCGGCAAAATGAACATAAGAAACATTAATTTAGGTTACAGTAGAGTTACATAAAACGGACTAAATAAATTAAGGACGAAATCGAAAAAGCTTGAAGCTAAACAGTATATACCTTCATGACGAAATAGGAAAGAGAAAATCCAACAGAAAGACAAAAATGCAACTCTACAGAGAATAAAGAGAGAGAAATAGTTGAAAGCTTAACAAACAAGATCGGAATCCATGGTTGAAAGCTTAACGAAGAAGCGCGAGGTAAATTTCAGGAAAAAAGAAAGACAAAGCCCTCAAGTCTTGGTAAAGGAGCGCGCGGTGTAGGCCCTTAGATTAGCCGCGTCAGACAAGATCCAACGACTGACGCGCGTTCTCACGGTTCTCACGCTTGTGCCATTCTCATATGATCCAAAATCTTCTTCTTCTTCTTCTTCTTCTTCTTCTTCTTCTTCTTCTTCTTCTTCTTCTTCTTCTTCTTCTTCTTCTTCTTCTTCTTCTTATTATTATTATTCTTATTATTATTATTATTATTATTATTATTATTATTATTATTATTATTATTATTATTATTATTATTATTATTATTATTATTATTATTATTATTATTATTATTATTATTATTATTATTATTATTATTATTATTATTATTATTATTATTATTATTATTATTATTATTATTATTATTATTATTATTATTATTATTATTATTATTATTATTATTATTATTATTATTATTATTATTATTATTATTATTATTATTATTATTATTATTATTATTATTATTATTATTATTATTATTATTATTATTATTATTATTAGACTAGTTAGCTTATATTTTCTCTGAACATTTTAGAACCCTAGAGGGGCCGAGTGAACCCTTTTGGGGGGGGGGGGTATCCTAAAACGGGACGGGAAAGGGTTTAGTATTTGATTAGGCGGACCGCTACCGCGGATCCGCCTAATCCAACCCTAAACCCTTTCCCTTGCTTCTCATTTGAAGGCGGCAAGACAAAAAGACCCCCTAGAGAGGCCAAGTGAACCCTTTTTTTTGGGGGAGGGGGGGTATCCTAAAACGGGACGGGAAAGGGTTCAGGGTTTGATTAGCTGGACCGCTACTCCGGATCCGCCTAATCCGACCCTAAACCCTTTTCCTTTGCTTCTCATTTGAAGGCGGCAAGACAAAAAGACACCCTAGAGGGGCCGGGTATCCTAAAACGGGACGGGAAAGGGTTTAGGGTTCGATTAGGCGGACCGCTACCGCGGATCCGCCTAATCCAACCCTAAACCCTTTCCCTTACTTTTCATTTGAAGGCGGCAAGACAAAAAGAAACCCTAGAGGGGCCGAGTGAACCCTTTTTTTTTGGGGGGGGGGGGGATGGGTATCCTAAAACTGGACGGGATAGAGTTTAGGGTTTGATTAGCTGGACCGCTACTACGGATCCGTCTAATCCAACCCTAAACCCTTTCCCTTGCTTCTCATTTGAAGGCGGCAAGACAAAAAGACACCCTAGAGGGGCCGACTGAACCCTTTTTGGGGGGGCCGGGTATCCTAAAACGGGACGGAAAAGGGTTTAGGGTTTGATTAGCTGGACCGCTACCGCAGATCCGCCTAATGCAACCCTAAACCCTTTCCCTTGCTTCTCATTTGAAGGCGACAAGACAAAAAGACACCCTAGAGGGGCCGAGTGAACCCTTTTTGAGGGGGTCGGGTATCCTAAAACGGGACGGGAAAGGGTTTAGGGTTTGATTAGGCGGGCCGCTACCGCGGATCCGCCTAATCCAACCCTAAACCCTTTCCCTTGCTTCTCATTCGAAGGCGGCAAGATAAAAAGTCACCCTAGAGGGGCCGAGTGAACCCTTTTGGGGGACTGGATTAAAACTAGGAGGCTGAGTATCGTAAAATGGGATGAGGAAGGATTTATGGTTGGATTAAGCTGACCACGGTCTGCCTAATCCAACCTTTAACCCATTCTCTTATTTTAAGAGGATAATCTTTGAAAGAAATGCAGGTTTAAAGCTTAGGTACATCGTTAAATAATAATATGGGCATTTGTAAAATGTTGAAGGTACATTATAGTTGATCACTCTTATAACTGGCTTTAAATTAGAAAGGGTCAATTCTAAACAGTTAAAGCTTAGGTACATGATAATAATTTAGATTCAAATAAACATTCATAATAAACTGCAAATATGTTCTGACAATAATAGTTAATGAAAACGCATATGTTTCTAAACTTAATTGCAGATTATAATTATACATAAATTAACATCAAAGTTCTTAACCCTTTTCGGGTTTATGAAATGAAGCATGAACACTACTCTCACCCTCCAGCAAGTCCTCCCTTAAAAGTTTCTTATAACCGTCCATTAATTCCATAGCCTTCACCACTGCTGGCCAAGGTATAGTATTTTCACGATCAAGAAGAGCATATGATTCTCGTCAAATTTGTGACACCGGTGAGAAACGACGGTCTATGTCAGCCTCGTATCTTGGTTTTGTCTATTAGCTTCAAGTTGCCGGGCTATGCTGTCTCTTTCAGCCGTGATAAACTTCATCTGCGCTTCTTCAATGTCCAGCCTCTGTTGTAGTGACTTTCCATTCACTTCAGCTATGTCCAGCTTCTCGTACAACCCTTCCTGATGTTCTTCTAATACTTCGTTTTTACCAAGCACCTCAATAAGATATTGATCCAGTGAATCTCTTTCGCGTTTCATTTTTTGAGATCATACTCAACGTCAATGATTTTTTTGCTCGATATCCGACATTATTTCCACATTGGTAACAGAACTCATATTCTGGTTCAGGCAAAAAATAAACGTATTTTAAAAAGAGTGACAATAAACTTAAGGCATTATGGGAAGTACCAACTTCAACCATATTTAAGGCCATACTATAGGGTAAAACAAATTAAGGTGGGCTTTAACATTGTATAATCATGCAAAGAGCAAACAATGTTATTATGCAAACAGATTACAGCAAAAGGTAAAATAATCTTCTCTTGCAAATATTAAGCACGTTGCCAGATTGAAATATCTACTATACTTAATTTTGGCAAAACGATCCAGCCACAAATGCAGTTTGATTTTCAGACCTGAAGCAACTTTTAATTCGTCTGGGGACTAAATATATATTTCTTTTCACAAGATAAAAAAACAAACTGATTAATCAAATAATACTTATAAATGAAATAATCTGAATGTTATATAGGCTACTATTTACATATGGATATGCATTTCTTTTGCAGGGATAAAATAATAAGAAAAAAAAAACCAGAAACCAGAGCACCTTTTTAAGGGAGTGAAGACGTTTTTTATATGATTATTCCATAGATTTTGTAATTAGCACACAAGTTTAGACAAGTATTTATAGTGAGTTTTATATTTAAACTGATTATGACACAGTCTTGAATGGCTTTTGTAAGTATTTCTTATATTAATTAAATAGTATTATGTCGTTTACTGTTATTAACATTCAATACATTTTTTATATATGCTATATCAAAATGCACAACAATATTTCCTATGAACATTATCAATAAAATAAATGTTTCTTTAAAGGCATGACAATGGACATTGGCAGGAATACATTATATATGAACCTTTATTTGTATGAAATAAATTACCAGAGCATATTAGAATTCCATTACTGCATTATTCTTGCAATAATATTCAATATACTTATTTACATAAAGATAAGCATTTCTTTTGCAGGGAAAAAATAATAAGAACAAAAAAAAAATAGAAATTAGAGTACCTTTTTAAGGGACTGAATACGGTTTGTATGATTATTCCTTAGATTTTGTAATTAGCACACTAGTTTAGATAAGTATTTATAGAGAGTTTTATATATAAACTGCTTTGGATAAGAATAGGAGAAGTTACAATTTATGAGTGTTGTATTATTTGTCTTTTCACATGCATTAGTTTACAACTGCCATTTGACACATGTCTCATTTAATCAAATAATCATGAATAGTGGTGTCTTTTCACCTGAATTATTTTACAACTTGCATCTGAGAGTGTAATTATTAGATACATTAATTTATATTATTTAATTTAAATGGTACATTATTAATGCACGTAATGGACAATGTAAATACAATGATGGGGCAATTCTTTT
The DNA here is from genome assembly GCF_048544455.1 of Silene latifolia. Classification (NCBI taxonomy): domain Eukaryota; kingdom Viridiplantae; phylum Streptophyta; class Magnoliopsida; order Caryophyllales; family Caryophyllaceae; genus Silene; species Silene latifolia. The sequence goes on along the minus strand of NC_133532.1, from coordinate 49,959,443 downwards.
CATGATGTATCGAAAATCCAAAAATTACAAAAGGTACTACGTCAATATAATGAAATATCATTAACAAATTAGAGAATGTACTTATATTCTTATATTCTGAATGGACATTGAAAATCAACAGTAGGTATAAGGAGTATGAAGTAAATATAAAAGTTATACTCAAATGTACCTCAGCTGTTTATATATAGTATTACTCGGTTTGATTTAATAGAATAAAAGCAAGTTCGACCGCTGGTCGGGAAATTGATGTCGGGATAGAGTCAAAATCTTCTTCTTCACTGTCTACAACAACAAGATTTCCTAACTCGGGTGCCAAATGATATTGAAACAGGTGCAATGTCCTCCCTGTTAAGAGATTGTCTGTCAAGTAACAAAGACACCTTCGGAAAACCACTACATTATCCCTGGTAGTCTTTCTAACCCCAAATGAAATGCTTGTCTGTAATCTCCTTTCATATTCCTCCCTTAAACGGGCTTCCTCATTGTGTAAGATAAACATCTTAGCCCAACACTTGCATACTGCTTCCATGTTATGTTTGTCAGCTTGATTAACTTTTTGAAAGATTTGTAGCATGTAAGTTTTATCTTGTAGTACTGTGTTTTTTGCATAGTTTTCCTCCACCCCTGCAATTATGGCGTCCTTCCCATTAAATAGCCATCCTAGCATTGTCTTCTTTGCGTCAAGATGATGTTCAATGAATTGTTTTCTGTCTTCCTCTTCAGAATTTGTTAGCAATCCCAAGCAAAATAATGACATGATTTCCTCTGTATACAGATGAAGAATGGTTATTCCAAAATGTTCATTGAACGATAGCATTTAGAACATCATACTGTAAACTTTAAAAACACTATTAATTGAATGATGAACACTGTGAGCAATATTCGAAATTGAGTAAATTGTACAATTAGTATTTTAATTTACCTACTACTCCTATTTCATATGTTGTACACAATTTTCCTACTTGCCCCAATTACCTAAACACACGTAAATCTCACACAATTGTAATCAATAAATAACAAATCTAAACGAACATCCCATTAAACTTGACATGAACATCCCATAAAACTGAAAACGACGAAAATGTAACCAACAAAAGAGGCGGGATTTTTAGGTAATTTTGTCAATGATTTAAATCAACCAAGAATAATTACCTAAGAAATACACCAAAATAATGGACGAAATTCAGGACCAGTTAGTAAATGAACGTGATTACCTGGCAATGAAGAAGTATTGAAAACGAAGGTGGAGAATAATCAAAATTTATGGAGAAGTTACCTAATACTCCGTAGTTGAAAGAAGTATTTTATTTGGAAAGATTGTTTAAAAGAAGTATTTCTTTTATCTATTTTATATTTACACCTAATTGTTTGTTTTATAATTGAACATAAATTGGCTATACTTACATAATAGGTATTATTAGGTCCACCCTAGATTTACGTGTGTTGGGGTTATTTGGGCAAGTAGGAAAATTGTGTGCACCATATGATATAGAAGTAATAGTTAAATTAAAATACTAATTGTACATATTTACTCAATTTCGAATATTGCTATTTCCCCTCTCTTTTCTGCACTCTTCTCATATGATTTGTTTAAATATTAGTGTATACGGAGTATATTTTTTTGTTTTCCTTAAAATGAACATTCTTGTATTAAAATGACCACTCACGATATAAATTAATTGTATCAATTGTGAGATCCTAAAGCAAGAAAGTTACACAGGATGAAAATTTGTTTTCCATAAAATGAACATTCTCGTATTAAAGCAAAAACATCATTGATTTTGGTGAACATTTGTTTTCCTTAAAATGGACAATTGATCATTGTAGAATGTACATTATAACAAGTAGCTTGGGTGAATGCACAAACAGTACAACTTTGGTGTACATATGCCTAAGATCAAAAGTATATTATCAATACAGCAAACCCAATAGACATCAACTAATGCCAGATATGTCGACAGCACAAAAGAAAACTAATAAATCATATTCAGAAACTATTTGTGAGTGTTGTGACACGCTAATGCATGTCTAATAATACTGTTACAATGTTTGTGGTGCTCAAATGTTAGTAGCGTGCATAGGTAATTGAATCTCAGCATTGTCAACGATCTCATCTACAAAAAAAAACATGAAATTAGAATTTAATAACCAACAAGATAACATTTATTTGGTCTAAATAAGTTACAATTGAAATGTAAAACTCAGATCAATTTCTTGACAGTCCACAGTCCCAAGTGGCTATTCCTTTAAATGTTTCCATGTGCCTCATGGTGTAAATACCACAGTAAAAAATATTTCTGTTATTTCTCCATGGAAGCATTGCTATTGTAGGATCCATGCCCATTACTATATTGCTTTTCTCCATAGTTGATTGATTTTCACCCAAAAACCGTGCAAAAGCATCACCCTGTAACACAATAATAAAAACTAGACGAGATGAACCATAATGTACATGAATTTATCAATGCAAGTGAACTGTAATAATTCATATTTGAGGAGAATGTAAATTTACCTGTTCAAGTACACTATCACCATACTCTTCTAAGACACTCCCCTTTCTAATGTGATTGTCAAGAATCATGAGACATTTTCTTGGCAGGTCGAAAACGTACAACACAAAATGATTCTCAAGTGCAATAGGGATGAAGAACTAGCATCAGGGAAAGAAACAATTTTAAGGTCACTGACAAGTAAGGTTAATTTCATGTTAAGTAATAGCACATTTTAAAAACTTTGACAGTACATTCACTGACTTTTATTCAAATAGACTTCTACAGTAATACTGAATTTAATTTCAATTACTAAATGAAGTGAGGGACTGACTAGTTCAATGGATGGTAGATCAATCCACTCAAACTCATTTAATTCTACTTCGATGCGACGCTTGAAAGGTTTGTAACGATGATCATCAATAGAAGCACCTATGTTCTTCATTAATAACAACTGCACAATGAAGATAAAATTTTAGTAATGTGAAAATGTTGGAAATAGTAAACTGAAATACATGAAAACAATGACCAAACTTATATATGTAAGTGTACTAAAAAAGAATCGTGTGGGATTGGTTGGATTCCCATCATTTTCTTTGTAGTTTAGATATGCCGACCAAGATCTATGACAAAGCTTGAGATATAGTGATACGGTTTTAATGACAACAGTTGATCCCAACCAAGGACATTATTTTTGAAGTCAAATAACGTATTACTGCACAAAAAACAGTAATAGCATTATGATTAGCAGCAGATATGTAAAGATGAACTATGTAAATGAATATAAAATATTAAATCATCTGTATGTAATTACCAACTGTTATCCACAGAGCCCTGACCAGTGAACACATAATTTGAAATCTAATATTGCATTGATGTCAAAGGTATGAAGGGATTCGTGTCATCAATAGCATCAAGGAGAGGTTCACAGGAAAAACTCCTACTAAAATGATATTGATTCCTTATTTTGGGATATAAAGGTGGACGATCAGCAGACAGTTTCTTTCTTTTTTTACCCCACTCTGGTGCTGCATAAACAGAATAGTCCTCATCTTCCGGGTAGACACCTAAACTGAATGACACAGCAGCGTTTGTAGGCGCATCCTTATTCCTCTCAGCAATCAATTTTCTCACTTTACGAAGAACCGCTATATGTTTGCTAGCAGAAGTGGGTTGTTTGTTGAAAACCTGGTCTGTTTGATATGTTGTTTGAATAGGTCATGTTTGTCCCTCACAATCTGGTTAATGCGTGGCCAGTTACAAGATGAATCAACAATCCCATCTTCAATAGGGCTGTCAGGAACATCAATCAACAAAGGATAAGAGGAGTTTTTTAAGATGCTACACGAAGTGCGGCGAACTCTAGGACTATTAACAATCTCTTCTATTGTAGGGCTGTCGGGAACATCAATTATCGCAACAGAAGAAGAGTTTTTGTCAATTGTATGTAAAGTATGACAAATGCTAGGATGATGTACTACTCCCATTGTAGGGTATCGAAACTTCAATTATCACACAGAAGAAGAGTCTTTGGTGAATCTCGATGGAGGTTGACAAACAGTAGGTGAATCAGGACTGATTTGCACAACCATAGTGACATCTGTGTTCTTCAGTTTTAAATGTATTTTTTTTTTTAAAAAAAAAAACATATAAGACAGAAACATAAAGCCATTAAAAATACAGATATCCAGAAAGCACATGCTAAACATTAAGAAAGTACATGAAGAAAATACATCCTAAATATTAAGCCATAACAAAGAACTTCAAAATTATTAGGAAATAATGCGTACAAATTCCGACATATTGATATGAAGCACAGGTATCCAGAAAGTAAATGCTAAACATTAACAAACTACATCAAAATCATTAGCAAACAATGCGTATAAATTCCGACATATTGATATGAAGGACACGTATCCAGAAAGTAAATGCTAAACATTAAAAAAGTACATGAAGAAAATAAATCCTAAACATTTAAAAAAATTAAGCCATAGCAAAGTACATCAAAATCATTAGGAAACAATGCGTATAAATTCCGAAATATTGATGCACCTGAGAAATAATATTAGGACTGATTTATAATGAACATCTTTGAACAATAATAACTAAGGAAACTATGTAAAATTCGAAGCAGATGAAAAGTAAACACAGTTGTTTTTAGCAAATAATTAAAGGCAAAGAGTATAACCTTCATTCCGATAGAGAGCGATAAAGAGTAAGTGAACGATCTGAGAATGAGAAAACGTGTAGCTACAATTTAATTGACAGGTTTATCAAAAAGTAGTAAGATGTTAAAGAGAAGAAGTTTAAAGTGGCGGTATTTTTTTAAAAAATTGGGTCATACTATAATGCCATAAGTCCATTCTTTTTTTTTTCTTTTTTTGTTTATTCCAACTGCTAGAACCGTTTGAACCTCGACTTTTATATACCCATTTTATACTTAAAACCTTCAGATTAGGTCAAATTAGGATATATGGCCATTTAACACAATGGTAATGTTATAATTTGTCAATGTATTTTCTAAAAGTTCTAAATGTGCTTTTTCGACATTCATAATGTACAAATTAGCTCAAGTTGTTGGATTACGAACGGCCACAAGATCGAAAGACACCCTGAGGGGGCGAGTGAACGCTTTTTGAGGACGGGATTAAAATTAGGGGGCCAAGTATCCTAAAACGGCATGGGAAAGGGTTTAGGGTTGGATTATGAACGGCCACAAGACCAAAAGACACCCTAGAGGGGGCGACTGAACCCTTTTTGGGGACGGGATTAAAACTAGGGGGTCGGTTATCCTAAAACGGGACGGGAAAGGGTTTAGGGTTGGATTAGGCAGACCGCTATCGCAAATCCGCCTAATCCAACCCTAAACCCTTTCCCTTATGTGTGGTTTCTACGGCCGCAAGACCAAAAGACACCCAACAAGGGGCGAGTGAACCCTTTTTTTGGGAAGGGATTAAAAATAGATCTTTGACAGTTTATTAAACAGGTTTTCCTGTTTACACTGTATTTATTACGTAATTTATGTAAACAGTTTAATTAAATTGTCCATTATCTATATTCATAATGTGCATGTTCTGATAATTAGGTGCAACTAAAATATCATTAAGCACTGTTTCGCAAATGTACATTATATTATATTTAAAGGTACATTACATTATTTTTAAAAGAACATGAAACATTAATTAAATTGTAATGCATGTGATCGTTTAATAAGATGGAAAACTTCAAAAGTTCATTCATATACTTAGATTATGATGTCGCTATAGATAGATCTTTGACGTAATTTTAGACCTATTTTCCTGTTTTCAATGTATAATAGAAATAAATGTGCTTTCAATTTAATTCAAATGTCCGTTATGTATGTTCATAATGTGCATGTACTATTTTACATAATAGATTTAAAAGCAGACCTGAAATGTACATTATATTATTTTGCTAATTCAGTACATCATAAGTCGCTATTCAAGGACATATTAACGTTCAAATAAATAGCACGCTTAAAATAGACAAAGAAGTACTTTAATTAAGTGCAATTGCAAATCATTACACATACTAACGTACACTAGAATTTAAAACATCATACTACAGGAACAGGGGTGTCATCAGACAAATTCTAACGTACTGCATACATAATATTTGAACATTAAATTTAATCACTAGCTTTAGAGAATTGACCCTTCTTCACATGATCAGCGACAGTTTCACGGCAATCGTTGTGGTCGAACATTAATATGTGCATAGATATTTGTATCGTAACACTTTAAGCACGCTCCACTGCAAAACAGAAGCCAACAATTAACGAGATAGGCTAAACACAATGAACATGAATTTCTTTAAAATAAGAACCAACACTCACATCATTTTTCATTAGCCCACATTTCCAAGAGATTAATACCATAAATATTTCCATGTGTCTCATTGTGTATATACCACAGTCATCAACATTGTAGTTATTTATCCAACTAAGCTTTGCAACAATGGGATCCATAGCCAACACAACGTTGCTAGAATCAGAAGTTTTTGGGTTCTCACCCAAACACCTTCCAAGAGCATCAATCTATGACAAAACATTTTAAACCAGTGTTAAGCACGACTAATAGTCCCAATTCAATAGAACAACAAGAATGTGTCAAATTCAAACATACTGTTAACAGTGGAGATACACCATATTTCTTGATGGCGTCTTCATCTGAGAGTGAGTTGTCAAGAATGACGAAACGCTTCCTCACCAGGTCAACCACGTATATGAAGAAGTGTTTCTATTGTACAATTGGGAAAAAAAACTGAAATTACAAAACAAATGACGTACAACCATAAGTACAGTCAAACTCTTGGAAGGGTACATTTTAACTAATCGTGAGGCACATGTAAAAAATGAGAACGGTACCTTGCAATATAAAGTGACTTCATTTAATACAAACGCAAAGAAAATTCCCTTTGACTCAAGTAGATGAAATAAAACAAAAGCAGAATGCAGATATGGAATGATAGTATGACTCATGGTCTATGTTCCCAGCGTGTGCATATAGTTGCAACTGCTCTTATACATATTAGATATTCCCCACATTGAGAAATTACAACATTAACATTGTAAATGTTTAAAAAGTACATTTAGTACGTTTAGAAAGTACATTGAGAAATTATACCATTAACATTGTGTTAAATGGCCATTTATTCTAATTTGGCCTAATCTGAACATTTTTAATATAAAATGGGTATATACAAGTTGAGGTTCAAATGTATTTACTAGTTGGAATTAAACAAAAAAAGAAATGACTTATGGAATAATAGTATGACTCAATTTTTTAAAAATGCAATACAACAATGACAAAGAAAATTGCAAAGTATTTCATGCAAATAATAACAACTTACGAGTGCGATTGAAGGTATGTCTATTCCCGGGAAAAGCTGCAACTCCATTTTTACACGAGCCTCGAATAATTCATAAATATTTTCATCACTTAAACCTGGGCTGGGTTTCGCTAATACAGACTGCATAGGAAAGTAACGAAAGAGGAAAGTACAATATTTCAAAATACATATTACACACAGAATTTAAGAACGTATGTAAATGTACTTACATGCACAAGCGTGGTAAAAAAAGAACCGCTTCGGAGTACCAAGATTATTTTCTTCCTCTTTAAAATTTAAATATGATGACCAGCAATCAATTACAACACTCGAACCATGTTCAGACGGCTTTAATGACCACAAATGCATTCGCGTTGCAAAATAAGTCTTGTACGAATATAAGTGCTCACTAGAGCAAAAAATATATCAAATTACTTGTCAGGTGTGAAACAGTGAAAATGACATTCACAAAATGGTAATTTAGCAAGTACACATTTTAGATTACCTGGAACGACGATTTTTAGGGCCCCGGTCACTGAAAACATATTCAGCCAGTTGAAGGTGCACCACAGTAAGAGGTGTTAACACATTGGTGTCGTCTTGGATAGCAGAAAACAGCGGATCAAAACGAGATGACTGTTGCTTTTTGCTAGATAGAGGTATATAGGAAGGACTTGCCATGAAATGAACCCTTTTGACAGGTGAAGAAGATTCACCAGTGACAGGGCAATCGCGTTTAACCCCTTTAGCTGCGGCTAACCTTGCCTCACTCTCAGCAAAGTCATTCTCCAACCTTAAATCGAACGAAAATTCACCAGTGACAGGTACGGATGAATTTCTCCACTTAGCACGTTGTTCTCTGTGTTTAGCACGAGCAAGTTTCAATTTGTACGCTTTCTCCGCTGCATTTGCTACAGCAATAAACTGTTCATCCTCATCCAGTGTGCTTGATTCCCACGGCAGTGCACACGACACATCTTCGGTACCACCACCATATGTCAAATATACAAATTCGATTCTTTGAATGGGCTGTTTGACACACTCTTCACTGGGAAACATTGCAAACCAACCGCGTATTTCTCATCTAACACAACCATATCTTCCATGACTCTCTTTGCTGAAGCAGTGTAGTCATGTACAAACTCCTGGACAAGGGACAGTATGAAGGTACATCTTTCTACTATGAAGGTACATCTTTAGTACTATGAAGGTACATAGAAAATATTTCAAAGTGAATCTTGAAAAGGAATAGTGAATACTTCGAGAATCAATGGATATACCCCCGGAGACGAGTACGAAATTGGAGATTTTGTATCAGTACTAACATCCCTCGACACTCTCTGCACTTTTTCAACCACTTGTCTACATGGATGAGAAAATCTAATTCTTTCAATAAGTCGACCTTTTACACGACCAAGACCAAACTGACCAGCTTCCATCTCCTGCTTTTCCCTTGAGAAAAGTACAGCAGATGTCCAATTCAAAAGAGTATAGTAATCTCTTTTTACGAATCGTTTTTCATGGACAATACGGTCAACATAAACAAGCTGCAAGTAAAAACAGGATTATGACTGGAAAATGGCAGGTTTTAAAACCATAATAACTAACAATAGATGTAACTCAGAAGATTTGTACCATTAGAAATAGGAGAGGTCCACCAAAGTGATTCTTCTTCCCCTTCTTGACCCAATCCTTTGTGTTATACCGCAAACTCTTCATGACAAATTGACACCAATCAAGCTGACCAATGGCAGACACATTCCTCAGTGATTTTAGTACATGGTGATTGACGAACGGCTTCTGATTATTGCGCATTAACAAAGAGACAGCAAGCACCACAAAATTAATCTTAAATTGATCACTGTAATCATCATGACAAATAATATGCTCTGCAAGGGTCTAGATATCCACTTGACCATCAACATGAAATTGAGCTTTCCAATGCGCGTAAAACGCATCACATTCTGCATCTTCGTCACTACAGCATGAAAGTAAAACAGGTTTTCCTTCAATTGGGAGGCCAACAACATCATGAATACAAGAAGCAGAAACACGAAAGCGCTGTTTATCAGGTAGAATGATGAAATCCGAATACGGGTTGTAGTTCTCAATTAACCAATAACCAAGGCGTAAAGGAAGCCTTGTAACCCTTAGCCAGAACAATGAAGAAAAACCAATCTCTTCCAGAGCACACCATTGATTGTGATCAAGGTGTCGAAGGACATCAACAAAATTTTTAGGTGACATCCGGGTGGTAATACGGGAGAACATTGGAGTAGGATCATCAACAGTAGGACTAAGGTTGTTCAACCTCGGAGAAATATGGCGTGTAACAGTTCCAGGATCACCTTTGCGCTTCAATAACTGAAAGTAGTTTTGCATGTAATATTAATGAGTTGTGTTGTATTGTACACGTTTCACGAAGAAATGTCCAATCAGTTTTATTGAAATGTGCATGATCTATAACAATAATGTGCACGCAATTATGACCTTTTGCATGTGGTCTTAAGTTGATGCTACTTATGTTAAAAGTACTTAAAATTCAACAAAAATCCAAAAAAGCACAAATTAGATCAAACTAAAAAACAACAAACAAATCGAAATGTATAAGCAAGGTACGAAATCAACAAACAATGCGACAAATAAAAATTCCGATAGCATGCAAATGAAAACGCAAATTTCGATTTTAACAACAATACTGAACTCAAAATTCATCAATAAATGAATAATCCGGCAAAATGAACATAAGAAACATTAATTTAGGTTACAGTAGAGTTACATAAAATGGACTAAATAAATTAAGGACGAAATCGAAAAAAGCTTGAAGCTAAACAATATATACCTTCATGACGAAATAGGTAAGAGAAAATCTAACAGAAAGACGAAAATGCAACTCTACAGAGAATAAGGAGAGATAAATAGTCGAAAGCTTAACAAAGAAGGTCGGAATCCATGGTTGAAAGCTTAACGAAGAAGCGCGAGGTAAATTTCAGGAAAAAAGAAAGACAAAGCCCTCAAGTTTTGGTAAAGGAGCGTGCGTTGTAGGCCCTTAGATTAGCCGCGTCAGACAAGATCCAACAACTGACGCGCGTTCTTACGGTTCTTACGCTTGTGCTATTCTCATATGATCCAAAATCTTATTATTATTATTATTATTATTATTATTATTATTATTATTATTATTATTATTATTATTATTATTATTATTATTATTATTATTATTATTATTATTATTATTATTGTTATTATTATTATTATTATTACTATTATTATTATTATTACTATTATTACTATTTTTATTACTATTACTATTACTATTACTATTATTATTATTCTTTGGATATATATATATATATAAATTAGTCTCACATACATTAGACATACAACATTAGAATAATATTAGACTATCAATTAGACTAGTTAGCTTATATTTTCTCTGAACATTTTAGAACCCTAGATAATTTATTTTCTTCTCTTTAATTTTCCACTGCTCAAGTTGTAATATTTACTTAATATTAGTTTAATTTCTCTTTAGTTTATGCAAGTTCTTCATTTTCTCAATAGTTTACATTTAATCTTTGGGTTGTAATTTGAAGATTAGAAGAAATTCATCTTCTTTTATCATCCAAGTTTGTTCCTTTCCTCTTTGTTGGTACAATTTCTCTCTTATTTACATCGTATTTTCATTTGTTTACATTTCTCATCTTAATTAATTAGTCTTTGTTCAAGTCACCATGTTGTTTGTCATTGTTTGCATATTGTTTTCTCTTATTGTTGAATTCTCACCAATGAACATGTGTGAGTAGTCTTATCTATGGTCTAAGGGGAACTTGGGTAATTAAAGGGGATGAATTATGGCTGTTAACACTTTAGTGTGGGTGATTATGTGGTTTCTACTCTTATGCATATGAAGTGTTCGATGAAATATTTGAATGAAAGTTTGAATTTTTCATTAGCATGTTTAACTTATCTTGGTGCATTATGCTATTGGATGGTTTTAAAAGTGTTTATTGAGATGCTTAAATGAAAGTTGGAGCCTTTCTTAGACATATTTGATCCATCTTGGTGCCTATGCTATTAGATAGTCTTTATGCCTTGTTTGTAGCAAGTTCATCTTAATCAAGTGACAAATTATTAAGGAACTTAAGGTAACTAAGAAATTAGTATTAAATTTTTTACCACTATCATCACTAATCTCTAGTTAGACCTTGTATCTCCCCCTAATTACCCTTTGTGAACCCAAAGGCCTTGGCTTTCCTTCATTAATTAGAAACAACTTCATTTAGTTTAATTTTATATCTTATTTGCATCTTAGTTTACAATCAACCAACCTTACTTTTATTTGAGTAAAATAAGATTTAAACCGACTAAGTATACACCTCTACTATCTTTGTATTCGACCACGATTAAATACTACTTTTTAATTGGGTTTTATAAATTACTTTTGATTCGAAAATGATGACAAAATTCTGGCCAATCGGTAACGGTTAATGAGGAAGACATGCGCATGGATGATAATTAAACGATTTGTACAGTTTGAATTGTCGAGCATGTTTTTAATTATGATAAAGAGTAATAATTGTGCTAGAATGGAGTGTAGTATCGTTTTTTTTTGTGAAATGTGAAAATTATATTAATAAATAAACATTTGCAAGTACATAATCACCATTACATTGAAGCATTAACAACCATAACAGATTTTAGACTAAGCATTACATCCACGGCGTCCAATGCACACCGTGGAACTTTGATGTCCATTTCCATTCTTGACCTTTTCTCTTCACCATCTCTTTAACATTTGTTACTGCATACAAAGGGCGAATAAGCTTATTCTCTAGTCTGCAAATGTTACGAGCCATCCAAATATGGTAAACCATTGCCATAATAGTAGCTATTACAATATGCTTTTTCATTAAGGATCTACATCTGCACGATATGCACCATTCCAAGATCCCAGCAAAAGGCAAAGTAACCTCCAACCAGACAGAAAGCAGTTTCCAGCAGCTTGAACTGAATCTGCAGCCATACAACAAATGATTGTGATCCTCTAGATCAGATGAGCCAAACACATATCACAACTACCCTCAGAGATTACTCCATATCTTAGCAGCCTGTCGTTTTTCGTTAATCTGTATTGAATAGACAACCAACCTATGAAAGAATGTTTACGAATATTAAATTTGTTCCATACTATAGGATACCAAGAGACCTTAGCATGATCTCCCTGCAGCCATGTATATCCCACAGAAACAGTATAAATCCCGTTATTAGTGCTCCAGTTCCCATTACAATATGTTGGCTTAAACTGATCTTTGACCTAGCAGAGTTTCCTCCATGTCCAGCTTGAGCTAGCTGAGGGCACATAGTCAAGCCAGTTCTGGCCTTTGATGTACATATGGTTTACCCACCGAATCCAGTGATGATCAGCCTTATCAGCTAACCACCAGACACACATACTGATACCGTCGTTTTAGTATCAAAAATAATTACCTAGACCAACTAACAGAAGTTAGTGGAAGTAGGGTCGATCTCCATAGGGAGGCTAATGTATCTATCTGCTAATTACGTCTGCCTAGTAACCAATGGTGGGTTTAAAGTTGATTTCTACATTAATGAAGGCAACAGAAACAAAGGAAAGAGCAGTAAAACAAGCAAAAGCAATATATGTGATCAGATAACAAAGATATGCTAGGATTTCGGTTCACCATGGCAGTTCACTAACTCAATCATAAACAGCTCACGATCTACTGTGAGAAGGGCAAGCGAAAGGTCCTTCTGGTCCGCTATCCACCCTAAATTACAACTAACGTAACTTTCATCCTCATTAGGGTAGTCTACTGTTCATAACAGGTCTGTTCATTCCAATCTCCCGATCCAGGAGTTAATTTAACCAGATTAAAGGGTTTAGAAGCGTGCATTCAACTAAACTTATTACAGTTATTTTGGTATAAGACAGTTCTCACAATCAATCGTCTAACCTATTCACGGCATCATCAATTTACAACCATGGCCCCCCTAATCCTAACATAAGGGAGTTTAGCTACTCATGCTATCGATGATAATAACAAGAACAACAGTGAATATGCTAAACAAAGACATAGTAAAGAAATTAAAGGAATAAGATTGCATAAATTAATGGCGATGATTAAACAGAAATTAAAGAACAAATAATTAAGAGCAAAGAAGATTAGATTGAATAAAGAGTAGAGAAAGATTACAAAGAAGTGAATCCGGCAATAAGAATGAGTTTACGTCGCAAAGATAAAAGTAGAAGCAGTGATTAAGAGGAATTAAGTGTAGAGTAAGTATGATAAGATGTGTTTATTAACCTAATGACGTCTTCTCTTATATAAGGAAGATATTATTAACTAAAATAAACCTAAACACGGAATAAAAATCCCGAGTATTATAGCAAGTCACTCGATCGAGGCATTTCATTCCTCTCGATCGAGTGATACTTCAGCAAAACCCTTCGATCGAACAAGTAGGGCTCTCGATCGAAGGTCTTCAAATAAACATATTTCGATCGAGTACAGCACGGACTCGATCGAACACCAGCAACCGCCAAATCTACTCGATCGACCTCAAAAGCTCTAAATCGAGTAGATAACCACTGAAAACAGCTTGAACTCGTTTGGTTAACTTCTAAGGACCTCTTTCACGCTTCCCGAGGTACGACACTCTGCTCTAAATCTTCATCTACTTGAAATGCATGCTAAGAGGAACAAATAAGGCATGATTCTACTACTTTAGGGTTCATTCCTGCAAATGAGACAAAACGAAACAAAGTAGCAAATTCGGGGCATTTTGCAATACAAAGCAATGTAAATGACATAAAAATACGTGCAATAAGTGGCTAAAAAGACTGTATAAATTGCACGTATCAAATCTCCCCAAACCGAACCTTTACTCGTCCTCGAGTAAAATAAATGCAAACTAATGGAACGGATAAGAAAACTCAGAGCTAGCTATAACTTGTCCACTTAAACCGTTAATGCAATCAAAACTAACAATTATAGCTACAACAGTCAAGCGCAAACGAGTTATATGATGTCTATAAATAAGCTGACCTGTCAACCTTAAAAGACCTTTAAAACCGGACTCTCACGGGCCACTCTTCTCTCATGAAGCAAAGGGTAAGTGAAAATGTTTAAGAGAAGAAGAGAAATCAGTCACTCACCTAAACTACGACCCACATAAACATGCATGAACAAAAATGATAGACGATTCTAATCACCATACACACATTCCAACCAAACAGTGTCCGTCACAACCGAGGGCTTACAAAAGTTATAGGAAAGTGAGACAATGGGTAAGAAAAGGCAAAACAATTATGGGATATAAGGAGGTAGAGCGTCAAGCTAGCACTTAAACAGTACCATATAAGAACATCCAATTCTCAGCCGATTGTGAAGTCAAACACAAGCGCCCTTCTTTGGCAAAAAACTCACTAATCAAGGAAACAACAACTCCTCAAATGATATAAAGAAGACATAGGTTTAAGACCGTCACAAACTTCCCTTTTTTACACTATCTATTCTTTTTCATTTTCCTGCCCAACTTTTTCTTTCTTTCTTTTCTTTTTCTGATTTTTCACGGTTTTTTTTCTTTTCCACTTTTTTTTTTTATTTCCATGTGTTTAGGTCTTTTTTGCCTAAGTCGATTTAGGGTCAATGTAGTCTATATTCGTTGGTCGATTATATGATGATTTGTATGTTAATAAGTAAACGGGAAATAAAGTGCGTAATGTAAATTGACACGTAAGATTTTGGTGACGCGGTAAACCCAATGTGGGAACAACCGCGGGAGGGACGGTACCCTGCCAAGTATTGCACTATATGAATTGGAGGATGATTACAATTATGGTACGAAGCTAATCCTGCTGGCCCTAGGTGTCAGGCCTCCAAGATCAAGAATGAACGTGTATTATTTGCCGAGATGTGATCTTGAATGTTGATGTACGAATGCGGGTGTTTTTTGAATGTCCTTCTTGATTTCCTTCCTTTGCTATTTATAGGGTAAGAACCCTAGATATACTCTATCTCGAATATGGAAAGAGAATATTATTTCCATAAAGACTTCTTTCCTAATCCGGATTCCCTTGCCAATTCTCCCCGATCTCCCTAACTTCTCCCTAACTTCTCCCTGACACTCCTTTCCTTAACACGGGCGCCTACTCTGATGGGCTCTCGATCCTTCTTAAGCCCATTCCCCCTTCTCCTGACTGCGGGCTCCCATCCTCCTCACCTCTTCTCTATAATCTTTATTTCACCAAGTGGGCTTTCTTTATTACGCTATTTTTAGCCCAAACAGTTTGCCGCAAATTTCTTGCGAAGTACGCCTTCAAGTATCGAGCAAGGAATTTACGTAACCAAATATTTAAAACCCTACGCCGCCCTTTTACTCCTTCCCTTGCAAGCCGCCTTTCTCCTCTTTCTCCGCACCCAACTCCCTCTCTCCTCTTTATAACCCCAACGTCTCTCTTCCACTCTCATTAATCACTCCAAATCATTTAAAAAAACTCTCTTCTCTTAAACCCTCAATCTTCTTCCCTTTAATCTTCATCAGCTTCACTGTTCCCTCTCCCGTCTTCATCATCAGGTAATCCATCTTCTTTCTTTCTTTCTTTCTTTCTTTTAATCTTCATTTTCTCTTTCCACCATGGGCAAAACCCGACAATCCTCGGCAACCCCAACATCCTCCGACCGTAATCCTGACCCCATTTTCCCTTCTCGGGGACTTTTTAGACATCCACATGATTGTGATTCCGCCCTAACTCCGGCCGACATTCCTAGGATCAAGAGTCTGCTTGGTCTTGGTGACGGGGTGGATATCGCCATCTCGAACCGGGACGAGAAAGCCGACGCCCTCCGTCCGGGGTGGGTTTGTTTCTATCTGTACCCATTTAAATATGGCCTCCGTTTCCCTTTCCCTAAACTCGTCCAAGATTTTATCTTCACCAATAATTTCGCCATGGCACAAATTTTTGCTGCCATATGGAGAGTTCTTCTCTATTCTCTGGCCGCTGGTCAGAGTACTGGCAAATCTATCACTCTGGGCGATCTGGCCCATATGTATAGCATCAGATCCCTGGCCAGGGGTCAGTTCTCATTCCGGGGCCATGGAGAGGCTCCCTTCAAACATGCGTCAAAGTCCCGTGATGAGAAATGGTTTGAGGACTTCTTCTACATGAGGAAGGACTCCATCCAGCCTCCTGCTGATTATATTTTTGAGAAGTGAGCTCTAACTTCGAGTAAGTAGCCTCCCTGTCGCCTGAATTATTTTATCTCGCTGCTTACTAGCTTACTTCATCGTCTTCGTGCAGGCCCCTGTGACATTACCCGTATTGGTGCCAAGATCCCGGCTTGCAGCAAGCTGTTCTCCATCTCTGAATCTGAGAGAAAGTTTCCAGACCTGCTTCCTTGTTTTTCGCATGCTTCCTCCTCCAATCCTCCTCAATCAGCCCACAATATGTCTTCTGGTAAGGTTTCTGTAACCACTTTCGTTTGCGTGCTGTTGTTGCTGATGTTTTAAGCATTCTGTCGTCTGAGACTGTGTATGCTTGCAGGTTCAAAAGTTGATCCACTGGAACTCATCCTCCAAAGTGCTAAAAGAAAGAGACCTTCTACCAGCCCTGATGTGGCCTCTGCCTCCAAGAGGAGTGCTCCTGATGCCTCTTTTCAGACTCCTCCTGCAGTTTCTAGTTCCGCTGCTCGCGTGCCCCTAGAGGTCGATCCGCTATCTCGTCATCCGCCTACTCCTCCTGCCAGTCCCCGTGCTTCTACTAGTGGAGGCATAATTGCTCATTTTCCAGAAGGCTTTGGGAATGTGGACAAGGTGCCCTACTGGCCGGAGATTGATCAACTGCTCTTTCCTCCTGTTGAGGAAACGTTTTCGGATTTCTCTCCAGAGGAGATGGCTGAAAATGACGTGCACAACGCTTTCATGGTAAATATTCTTCATTTTCTACCTGTCTGTCTGTCTGTTTCTTGCTTAAATTCTGCTTCCCAACTCTTTTGCTGACTTCTGATTATTTATGCCCCAGACTCGTCAGTCTGCACTCTACAACAGGAAGATGATCAACATAGTGCAGACCACCAGTCGTGCTACCAGCGCCAAGAACCAGGAGCTGAAGGAAACTGTTGCAGATCTGGCACAACAGCGGGTTGATCTGAAGGAGCGTGTGGTGGAGCTGAAAACTGAGCTTGCTGTCACCAAGAAGAAGTTGAAGGAGGGAGCTGATCAGCTGGCTCGAACCCAGGCGGTGTGCAAAGACTTTTTCCGACTCTCTGGCGATCGAGGAGAAGATCCGAGCTTATCTCCTGGCCACCAATGTCGTTGCTTATGCCACCTGGCAGGGAAAGATCGATGGGATGCGTCGCCCTCGAGGAGGCTCCCACCAAGCGAAGGCTATAGAGGAAGAGGAGAAGCGGTGGAGATGCTCTACCTCGCTCAACCCGATCCGAGCATGCGATGCCCGAGGTTGGTGAGGTGAATTCTCTGCGTTTGGCCGAGCAGTTCTTTGGGGGTGATCTTTGGAATGTCCCGGGATCTTTCCGACGGAGCTCGGGGAGCTATGGCGGCCGAGGATATGTAAGTGGTGCAAAGACACTCGAAATGAGTGGTCGCAGTGCGAGTAGGTACCAGAGGTGGAGGTCATTAATGTGACCGATAATTAGCTTTTTATATTTTGATGGATTTTTGGCAGTCTGGCCCAGAGGTGGCAGACATTGTAAGTTTTTAAACTTGTTCTTGTGTTTGCTCCGCCCGGGTGGCGGTTAAACTTGGGGCCGTATTTTGGCCACATTTTGAATGCCCCTTGTCATAGTTTGGCAAGGTTTTTACATATCGTGTACTTGTTTGTTTATTCTCCCTGTTTTAGGAAGTTTATGTCGTGTCAGCCTACTTGACTGATTTAGGCGAGTCTGTCACCCCGAAAAGGCTAACGTTCGACTCGGCTAGCTAGTTGTCGTGTCACCGATGGCTGATTTAGGCGTATCCGCAATGTAAGGAGGAGTGGCGAGTCGACCCAGGGGTCGATTTAGACCAGCCAGTCACTGAAAAAGACCGATCCGGACCAAGCAAGCTGCCGTGTCACCATTTGGTGATTTAGGCGTATGCCGCGATTTGTGGACTACTTAACCTTGTTCATGACGCAAGGTGTGTTCGTCTCGTTTTATGCCGCGGTGGCGTCATTGAGGCAAGTTTATCGTCATTCTAGGACCAGATGGAGACGCTGCGGGATTCGGTAGCGCGAGATATCCCTACGTTCCATGTTCGTTTTTGCATGCATCTTTGGGGCCCCGATTAATTGCGATTAGTGCGAGCTACGTCTAGGGGTGGTATCGGGGTATTTGGATAAGCGTATTCATTGTCGCCCAGGTTCCCTTTCGTATGTTCCACGGTCACTTTGGTGAGGGTGCTCCTTGTGGAGAAAATAGGTTAGGCATGTTGGAGTGCCATGTGCCTTGTCACCCCGCGTTGGCGGTTGTGATCTGCTAGACATCCTTTCAAAGTACCATAGATACGAGAATTCAAAATGATGTACTTAGAGAAGCCGAAAATAAGAAAATCTATCGAGAATGATGTGAAGTACTGTCGCCATCTCATAGGGTACAGAGCAATTGTGGTCCCAGTGTTTGCGGACCACACCACCCAATAGTAGTTTAAAGTTTTAAAACAACTAAAGACACCAGAAATAAGAGTGGCGGTAGTATGCCTACTCTTTGGATTTTTATTTTATCTTTAAAAATGATTTGGCTCCTCATAGTACATTATTCTGAAAGCTAGAGTCTACTTATTATCAAAAGTAATATCTCTTGGGTGAAGTATGTTCAATGGGCGTTGTATGATTTGACCGTCCATAGTCATCAGTATGCACCATGGCCAACAACTCCTTCTACCTGGTATGGTCCTTCCCATTTGTAGGCGAATTTGCACTTTTTTCGATTCTTGGTGTTGGAACACCTCTCGGAGAACAGGTCTCCTACCTCCGAGCCCGACCTTTACATTCTTGTTGTAACTCCCGGCCACTGATGTTTTAAGCGGCCAGGACGGATTTTTGCGGCGGCTCGCGGCTCGTCAATTGTGTCCAGGCTTCGGTCATCTCTCGCATTGTTCGGTTCCTCGTCATATTTTCATACCCGTGAGTGGGAACTAGAACTTCTGATGGAATGACCGCTTCCGCGCCAAACACCAGGCTGAAGGGTGTTTGACTGTTGCTATCTTTGGCGTCGTCTGTCGACCATAACACTAGTGGCAATTCATCCGCCCACTTTCCTCCTAACTCCCCGTAGCCTCCTTCTTAGATTGTCCATAATGATTTTATTCTTTGGATTCAGCTTGTCCATTGGACTTTGGAGTCTGGTGCCGACTTTTTAAGGTGATATTCCACCGGCACAAAGTATCCTTCGGTATCGTTTGAGATGAATTGTGAGCCATTGTCACAAATGATTTCTGATGGGATACCAAATCTATGACGATGTTTCGTTTTATGAATGAGATGACTGTTTGTCCTTTACTTCCGTGAATGCTTCGCCTCTATCCACTTGGAGAAGTAATCTGTCATTGCTAGCATCCAGTCCTGTTTTCCGTGGCCCGTGGTAGGGGGCCTACTATGTCCATGCCCAATGCCATGAATGGCCAAGGAGAGATAATAGGGTGCGAGGCTCTGTGGCCGGTGGATCATAGGCGCCGAGCGCTGGCGGGCATCACATTTTCGTGCATACTCTGCCGCATCCGCTTTCACCGAAGGCCAATAATATCCCCTGTCTCGAGGGCTTTGTTTGCAGGACTCCGCCCCCGCATGGTTTCCATATTCGCCCCGTGGAGGGCATGCAACACGATCTGTGCTTCTTCCTTGTCCAGGCACCGTAGGTAGGGACCTGCTAGCGATTTTCTGAATAATATATCATCAATGAGTATGAATCTGGAAGCCTTTATTCTAAAAGCTCTCACTTCCTTCTTATCGTCTGGTAGCTTGTTGTGGCGCAGCCAGTCTAGGTAAGGTGTGCGCCAGTCGTCTGCTGGATCCGCTTCCTGGTCAGGCGCCTGCCTGGTGACCGAGAGCTCTCATCTTCCTCTGTAACTGCTTGGATGTCCTTTTCGCTTTGCGGATCTTCCAGTTCGCCCCTGTCTATTTTAAATCGCTTCTACGGATAGAAGGCTCCAAAGATATGTGCTATTGGTATCTTTGGATAGCTCTGTTGGCTTGAATGTTGCCCCCAGGGTTGCTAGGGCGTCTGCCTCCACGTTCTGATCTCTGGGGACCTGTTTAAGCTTGCAAGTCTCGAATTTTTGTTTTAATTCCTTTGCTACTTTCAGGTATGCAATCATCTTCGATTCTCTGGCTATAAACTCATCATTCACGTGGTTAACTATCAACAGAGAGTCACTGGATATGAGCAGGGGTTTGACTCCTAATTCCAGAGCTAGCTTCATTCCCAGTATCAAGGCCTCGTATTCTGTTTCATTGTTGGTTGCCTTGAATTCGCATCTTACAGCTTGTGCTATCAGGTCTCCCTGTGGTGATCGCAGGATTAATCCTACACCCCGCCCCCTTTGGTTGGAGGCTCTGGTCGATATGCATCCGCGACGTCCGTCTCGCTTGCTTCTTTCTAGAGTGAGGATTTCAGTATCGCGGATTCGGATGCATTTGGATCAAGTCGACACAAAATCGGCCAGGGCTTGTGATTTGATTCTGTCCTAGGGTCGTCTTTGGATGTCTTATCCATCGAGGTGTACAGACCATTTAGACATTCTTCCTGATAGTTCAGGCTTCCTCATGATAGCTTTTAGCGGGTAGTTTGTCACAACATGTATGATGTGTGACTCAAAATAGGGACGTAGTTTGCGAGATGCTACTACCAATGCTAGTACTAATTTTTCAAGGGATGTGTACTGGTCTCTGCCAGAATGAGAGACTTCGACGTAGTACACGCGCCTTCTCGCTCCTTTTCTTGCTCTCGACTAGGACAAAGTGCTTACCGCCACCTCGTGACGGCTAGGTATAGGAATAATGGTTCTCCTGGTTTCGGCTTTGTGGCGAGTGGCGGGTGCTTTGAGATAATGCTTGACTCTACGAAGCCTTGCTCGTGTTCGGGGTCCATTCAAACTTCGACTCTTCCTTAGTACGTCGTAAAATAGCTTGCACTTGTCTGAAGATCTTGAAATGAACTGTTGTGGCTGCTACCTTCCCAGCCTAGCCTTTGAACATCTTTGGGCTTCTCGGGTGATTCGGTTTGTAAGATGACTTTGATCGCTCGGTCTTGGTTTCTATCCCTCTTTGAGTCACGATATAGCCCAAGAACTTGCCAGAAGATACCCCGAAGGTGCATTTAGATGGCTTTAGTTTCATCTTGTATTCCCTGAGGGTTCTGAATGTTTCTGCTAGATACCGCATATGATCTTTAGCTTTTTCTGACTTCACCACCATGTCATCAATGTACACCTCCATGGTTCTTCCTATTTGTTCTTTGAACATGCGGTTAACCAGCCTTTGATATGTGGAGCCTGCGTTCTTTAGGCCGAATGGCATGACGTTGTAGCAATATATTCCTCTCTCGGACATAAATGCTGCCTTCTCTTGATCTGTAGGATCCATCTTGATTTGATTGTATCCACTCCATGCGTCCAGAAATGTTAGCATTTTGTGTCCAGCTGTTGCATCTACCATTGCATCAATATGAGGCAGCGGGAATGGATCTTTGGGACACGCTTTGTTGAGATCAGTGAAGTCCACACATACTCTCCACTTCCCATTCTTTTTAGGCACCACCACTACATTAGACAACCATTCTGGGTATTTTACTTCTCTTATCTTCTTTCTTTGCCGCAGATGTCTACTTCCCGGTTGATTACCTTGTTTCTTTCTCGCAAACTTTCTCCTTCTCTCTTTGGATGGGTTTACACTTTGGGTCCACGCTAAGCTTGTGTGTTATGATGGATGGATCTATTCCTATCATATCATCGTGTGACCATGCAAAGCAATCCATGTTATCTTACAAGAACTTGACTAGCTGCTGTCGTAAGCTTCCTGTACATCCTGCTCCAATGAGCACGGTTCTTTCCGGGTGCAGCCTGTCCAGGTTGATCTGATCCAGTTCTTCTGCAGGGGGTTCTACGTATTCGTCCTGGATAGACTGCTTCTGTAATTGCTAGGGGCTGGTAGTGCACTTGAGTGCCTTCTTATAGCAGCCTCTAGCTTCCTCCTGATCTCCTCTTATCGTTTCTACTCCCCACGGGGTGGGGAATTTTATGCACTGGTGGTACGTTGAGGGGACTGCCTTCATTTGGTGCAACCATGGTCTTCCTAAGATGACATTATAAGTAGAAGGGCCATCTATAACCAGGTACCTGACTTGCTTGTTGACTCCCCCCACATAGGTTGGGATGATTATCTCGCCTAGTGAGCTGGCTGTTTCTCCACTGAAGCCTACTAGCGGAATAGACCACTGAGCTGGCTGTTTATGAATAACGGTTGGCTTGCTAGATAAGTTTGACGTTATTGTCATACAGATGGCGGTGATCAACTGGTCCCTAAAATTCACACCTATAGGATACGTTTGACAGATGTGACGGTATGAAAATACAGTCATATTGATGCCTAATATGACTAAGCGGTTAGTCGGAGTTATTGACTAATAATTAGTCAAACGCGATGTTGAGATATTTATTTAATACGGATTAAATAATACTGGCTAAGGTGAATTAAGCGGTTAATTCATAAATTGAATATAAACGGTTATATTTAATTAATGTATATTGAATTAATTAATTATACAATATTGTCAATGTCGGACAAGTATTAATATGTCGACTGTTCCATGTTACTAGTCGATATTTTAATATCCGATATAGGATGACGATTTATAATTAAAACCCGTCATATACATTTTAGCAAAACGAGTTGGACCACAAGTTAAATAAGGAAAAAGTGGAAAGCCCACTCCCCCCTTTGAGCTCACGGTTTGGCCGAGAATAACAAAAGGAGAGTCCCTCTCTGCTTTTGACCTAATCCTTCTCATTTGCAAGAAAATTAGGGTTTTGGAGCATTCTTCTCTGAAATTCTAGATCTCACATCAGAAAACTCACAAAAGCTCTCTCAATATTGCAAGGCAATCAGAGAGCAATTTCTAGCATAAGGGGCATAGTCTGAGACGATCTTGGGTGCAACATTTAGGAGGAAATCTACGTTGATTTCTGTTCTTAGGCCGATTTGCATAGGACCCAAGGTTGATTCTTATTCTTTTATCGTTTTCTCTTGTTTTTCGTTTATGACAAATAATCACATGATAAAATTACGTTATAGTCCTTAATTTTAAAGGGTTTTATACGGATATTACCCTACAAGTGGTATCAGAGCGAGGCCACGTAAATTTTTCATCGTGATTTTCATAAAACGATTTGAATCGATAATTTTTTTTTGCCTTGAAAACCGTGACAGCCTTGAAAACCGTGTCATACGGTTCCCGTCTGATCAGTCGATCGAGGACTGTTAGTGTCTCGATCGATTGGTTTTGTTTTCGATTTGTTTTTGCATATTGTTATTATAATCGGTCTTCATAGCAATATGTTAAGGTTTTATCAATTGTAGATTTAATTTTATGCGAATTAGGTCGAAATTGCAATTGGTTTTATTTTGTCAAATCGATTTCACGAAGGTTTTGGCCGCGCTGAAAAATTGAGCCGCTGAAATTTTTTTTTTCGTGTTTTATTTTTTTTTGCTCTCGGTCCAGCAGCTATAAAAAAAAATTTGGTGTTTTAATTTGTCTTTTGGCCATAAAATGTACATTATACGGATGTTGTACACTCGCTTGATTGTGAAACGGTTCACACATGTACCATTTAGTTATTTTAAAGCGATTTAAAGTAACGAATTGTAATGGATTAAAAAATTTAGATGATAAAAGCGGTTTGTCACATAATTTTAATCGTTAAAAGGTGGTTTGGATAAATTTAACATAATTACAAAATTATGTCACGAATAAATTTTGTTTTAGTTGATGCATCTTTTATTTATCGTTACTTTTGAATGCCATGCATGTTTTTATTACGTATTTAATTTTACAAACGGTTGTAACTTAGTGTGGCCTTAGTAGAACGTGTTACAGTAATGATGGAACACGGTCTTGGTTGTATTTTGAGATCTCGCATCTCCGTTTTGGATTTTTCTTTGTAATTACAGTTTTAATTTAGAATGTAAATAGGTTTATATTTTGTAAATTTTAAATTGTAATTTTGAGAAGACCAAAGATGGAGATCGGATGCTCACTCCCGCTGCATGGATCAAGATGGAACATCAAGACAAGCTTCGCGGGTCCAACGGTGGATTCCAAAGTTGTATTATGTTTATTTTGCTAGAATAGGCCACACTAGGACTTTTATTTACGTTTTGCATTTTTTTTTATGTTTTCATCGTAACGATAGTTTGCATCATATTCCGCCTAAAACCAAACCACCTAATATTTGCATGAAAAGTGACTCATATAGAGGTTACGCGTTAGTTTTCTATGACATACAGATGTCACACGGAATTAATAAGCCATCACCTAAGTTAATTCATTCACGTAATGCTAGACTTTCTTTCACTTTAAATGAATTAAAACTAAGTTGATGGGATCTTCCTCGTATAACCAAAAATTGAGAACAGTCTTTATAGGTCAAACTCTAATGAATCCCTTCTTTGTCGGTAGGCATAATATGACCCCTTCTACGTCGGGTAAGTTGGAACTGATTGACCTATTTTATCTCAACACTATGGTCACTCGTACGATCCTGTGATTATGGTGGACTACAGATAGGATTTACGGAAATCTATCGACCGAGAGTTCTAACGGTAGAACTAGCCAAACAGTTGGCTTATCAATTTCTGTAAATTGAGTCTTGGGATCATTTGTATAATTCTTGAGGTAGATCGATTATACAAGTGCAATGAGTCTACACGTTAAAATGAATTTTAATTAGACTTAAATCACCTCGATGAGTTGCTTATTTCGTTTTGTTTTTCTTTCTTTTTCAGTGTAGAACACGATCATTTAAACTGTTAATAACAAAATGGCTGGCCGTATGAACGACCCAATGCCAAGTGCCACATTGGACCGTGAGTCCCGGCTTCGGATCTTCATGAATCGATGAATCAATCTACTCGATCGAAGAATGATGGATCAAATCGCGGATCGGGAGGCGGCATTACGGAATGCCGCCATTGCTGACGGGAAGCTCAAATATCCGACGAGCCCATCCCGCCAAACCCAGGCCCCACGGCCGAGCTAACGAGATCGCCACGATAGCGATTTCGTCATGGAAGCGGATGCGATAAAGAACGTACTCATTTTTGCAATGGAATCCAATTTGCAGAAACGCTTCATAGCCCAAGGTGCAAACAAGATTTTCACCACGCTCACTAAGGAATTCTCGAAAGCACCGAGA
This sequence comes from Silene latifolia, assembly GCF_048544455.1. NCBI lineage: Eukaryota > Viridiplantae > Streptophyta > Magnoliopsida > Caryophyllales > Caryophyllaceae > Silene > Silene latifolia. Next base: position 49,933,674 of record NC_133532.1, on the reverse strand, counting down.
ATCGTGACCTATGAGCATACCTGTCGCTTCTTTGAGGCGAAACTCCAGAAGGGCCAACCGGTTAGCCCACACATTCTCAACATGATTGAGAATGTTGAGAAACCTGGAGGCACTTGATTGTAAGATCGGTGAGAACATCGTGATTGACCGCATGCTTCATTCACTCCACGATGGTTTTGCGCTCTTTAGAGCCAATTACTATATGAATGATTTGAAGAAGAGTCCTCATGCACTACACTCCCTTCTTGTACAGACCGAGAAGGACATGAAGTTTAGTGGGAGACTGAAACAAGATGTTCTCGTTGTGTCAAACAAGGGCAAGGGTAAGGGCAAAGCTCAGGCAGACCTAGCAGTAGGCAAGCCGAAGTTTAAGAAGTCGGGATCGAGGTAAGAGTGGGCTGGTGAGTCGAGCACCTCACCGGGCGCGACAAAGAGCAAGACCGGTAACATGGAATGCCACCATTGCCACAAGACTGGGCATTGGAGGCGTACATGTCCTGTATACCATGAGGACATAAAAGCAGGTCGCGTTACTCCTGTTGGTATGTCTTCTTCTTCTTCTACTTTTGTTCATATGATTGAGATTAACCATGCAAGTTACAGAACTTGGGTACTAGATACTGGTTGTGGTTCTCATCTATGCAATCATGTGCGGGGCTCAAACATCGAACCCTCGTAAAGGGTGAGGTGGACCTGCGTGTCGGGAATGGAGCGCGAGTGGCTGCCGTCTCGAGGGGAACATATGTGATCCAGCTTCCTAGCGGATTTAAGTTATTTTTATATAACTGCTATTATGTACCCAGTCTGTCTAAAAACATTATTTCAGTTTCTACACTTGACGAACTTGGTTTTTCATTTGTAATAGAGAATAATAGCTGCATTTTCTCATTACACGATATGATTTATGGCAAGGCAGTCTCCAAGAATGGAATTTATGTTTTAGATCAGACCACTGAAATATTTCACGTAATGAATAAAAAGTTAAAGGTTGGTGACAAAGATCAAACTTATCTATGGCACTGCCGTATGGGACACATTAATGAGAAACGCGTTAAACGACTCATAAAGAATGGAGCTATCTCGGCCTTTGATTTTCAATCATTTGGCACGTGTGAATCATGTCTCATTGGTAAGATGACTCGAATTTCCTTCAAAGGTGTTGGAATGCGCGTTGCTGACCTATTAGGACTCATACATACGGATGTGTGTGGACCTATGTCAATCACCGCACGACAAGGCTATAGGTATTTTATCACTTTCACGGACGATTTAAGTAGATATGGCTATGTCTACTTAATGAAGCATAAAAGTGAGTCCTTTGAGAAATTCAAAGAATACCAGAATCGGGTAAGAGAACCAATCGGGTAGAAAGATTAAAACACTATGATCAGACCGTGGTGGCGAGTATCTTTCACACGAGTTTGATCAACACCTTAAGGACTGTGGGATTGTCTTACAGTTAACTCCACCTGGAACACCTCAGTTGAATGGTGTGTCCGAACGGAGAAATCGAACACTACTTGATATGGTTCGATCCATGATGAGTCACACCGTATTGCCTGATTCATTGTGGGGTTATGCTCTTCCTTCATTGCTGCTCTAATACTTAACCGAAGTCCGTCTAAAGCTATTGACAAGACTCCATATGAACTATGGAAGGGAACGGTCCCTAACTTGTCCTTTATACGGGTTTGGGGCTGCGAGGCTTATGTCAAGTGGAGACACGAGGATAAGCTCGGCCCGCGATCGGTCAAGACATACTTTATAGGTTATCCTAAAGGAACATTTGGTCATTACTTCTATTCGCCAACCGAACAACGTGTATTTGTTGCGGCTAGTGCGACATTCTTAGAGAAGGAGTTTCTCGAGAATGCGAAGAGTAATAGAACCTTCGAGCTGTCGGAGGTTCCATAACCAAATGCCGAGCAACCATTGGAGGAACCAGTTCCTTCAATCCCGGCTGCGGTTAGTATTCCTGAGGAACCTAGGAGGTCGGGAAAAGTCTCTATTCCTCCGGACAGATACATAGGTATGGTCGAGGAACATGACATAGATGACATTCTGCTCTTAACGAGTAGTGAACCCGCAACCTATAAAGGTGCCATGACTAGTTCCGACTCAAAGCTATGGCTTGAGGCCATGCAATCCGAGATGTACTCCATGTATGAGAACAACATATGGGATCTTGTTGATTTGCCTGCTAAGGTTCGTTCCCTTCAATGCAAATGGCTTTACAAGATAAAGCATTCTGTGGAAGGTCAACAAGACATCTATAAAGCACGACTAGTTGCTAAAGGTTTCACCCAAGTGCCAGGTTTGCACTACGATGAAATTTTTGCACCCGTGGTCATGCTGCGTTCCATTCGGATCATCTTAGCGATTGCCGCTTTTCATGACTATGAAATTTGGCAGATGGATGTGAAAACCGCCTTCTTAAACGGTTTTTTGGAGGAAGAGTTGTACATGGTACAACCCGAAGGTTTCATCGATCCCATACATCCTAAGAAAGTGTGCAAGCTTAAGCGTTTCATTTATGGACTTAAGCAAGCTTCTCGGAGTTGGAATCATCGTTTCGACCAAGTGATAAAAGAAAATGGATTTACTCGATCGGTCGAGGAACCATGTCTATATATCAAGTCGAGTGGGAGCAAGATTGTCTTCCTAATATTGTATGTTGATGACATACTCCTGATTGGGAATGACATACCTCTCTTAACTTCGGTAAAAGTATGGTTGAAGAACCATTTACAGATGAAAGATCTGGGTGAGGCACAAAGAATTTTGGGCATCCGTATCTATCGAGATAGATCACGTCGGATGTTATCTCTCAGTCAGGAATCTTATATAGACAAGATTCTAGAGAGATTCAGCATGACCAACTCTAAAAAGGGTTTTCTTCCTATGGCTCCAGGGGTGCATTTGAGCAAGTCTCAGGCACCAGAGACACCAGAAGAGAAAGAGCGCATGACACGGATTCCTTATGCCTCGGCTATAGGATCAATCTTGTATGCCATGATATGCACACGTCCGGACGTGGCATATGCATTGAGTATGACAAGTCGATTCCAACAGCATCCAGGTGAATCACATTGGATGGCTGTCAAGAACATTCTTAAGTACCTACGGAGGACTAAAGATTGGGCATTGACTTATGGAGGCGATCAAAAGCTATGCGAACCTAAGCATTCTGCAGATGCTAGCTTCCAAACGGATCGAGATGACTCGAAATCTCGGTCTGGATTCGTTTTTACTCTTAATGGCGTTGCGATCAGTGGAAGAGTTCCAAACAAAGTGTTACAGATTCTACGACCGAGTCCGAGTACTATGCCGCGTCCGAGGCTGCAAAGGAAGCGATATGGATGCGTCAATTCTTACAAGGACTATCAGTAGTGCCTAGTTCGAATGACCCGATCACCATCTATTGCGACAATAGAGGTGCCATCTTCCAAGCTAAGGAGCCTAAGTCTAGCAACAAGTCTAGACACGTACAACGAAAAGCTCATCTAATCCGAGATTACGTGGAGCAAAAGGAGGTAGTGATAGAAAAGATTGCTACAGATGATAACATAGCAGATCCTCTCACTAAACCATTACGACAAGATAAGCATGAAGGGCATGTTATTTCCATGGGAATTAAACGTGTTCCTGAGTTGTAGTACTCTTTTATGGACTAGATTCGTTTTCTCGTGTACTCTATACGACATCATCGTTTTGATATTTATATATTTTGTTTTTCATGTGGAGTTGTACGACAATTTTGAACACCACAAAGTGAACTGAACAAACATTATATTTTTAGTCCTTAATTGCCCACGTGAGTTGATAACTCTGGCAATTATTTTGTGACGTTGGTTGATGGTGGGTTCAACGAGCCATAAGTCAAACGGTTGACTGACCAATCACAGAGGCGAGTTGTACGGATATCTCGTAGGACACAATTGTGACAACGACGTGGAGTCCTAAATGTTTTATAACATTCGTTGCCAGGTCGTGGATAGGACCTCCATGGTGATCCTAAGAGTCGATTCTTTTGACTATCGACTGTCTCTTGAGATTAAGGCAGATTTTGGGTGACTTTGGTTTCCATCCATAACAGGGGGCCAAGCAGATTTTTTCTGGGTCATTTCATGCTGTGCTTAGATCGGCAGGAGTCGAGTTGAAGGAAATATTCAGCCTTTATCCGGTACTCGATATTTCTCGGGCCACTCGAGGAGTCAGAATGAAATGCATGGCCATGCTCGAATACGGATTCGTTTTATCAATTAAGTTACTCTCTAGTCGGGGAAACCACTCTTGATACAGATCGATTGTAAAATACGACATTTGCGGATACGGATCTGCAAATTGTTTTACATTGAGTGGGAGAAATTTTAAATGGATATGAGAATCGGTTATCGCACATACACTTGTACGGACAAGTGGGAGTTTGTTGGAGCCGGTGTCCTCCAGTTAGTGCGGATAACGTTATTGCACGTACACTTGTACGGACAAGTGGGAGCTTGTTGGGGCTGGTGTCCTCCACAGTTAGTGCAATAACATATAAATCTCTAAAAGGATCAAAGGGTATACTTTTGTATTATTATCAGTTGGTCCACGTTTATCAATAACGGTTGGCTTGCTAGATAAGTTTGACGTTATTGTCACACAGATGGCGGTGATCAACTGGTCCCTAAAAGTCACACCTATAGGATACGTTTGAGAGATGTGACGGTATGAAAATACAGTCATATTGATGCCTAATATGACTAAGCGGTTAGTCGGAGATATTGACTAATAATTAGTCAAACGCGATGTTGAGATATTTATTTAATACGGATTAAATAATACTGGCTAAGGTGAATTAAGCGGAAGAAATAAGCAAGTATAAGAAATACTCCCACAATTAAAATAAATTTTATTAAAAAAAACCCTAGAGAGAGAAAGCCGATGACTGCATAGAGAGAGAAAGAGAAGTTTGACCTAGTTTCCGCGCCAATGGCGAGGAAAACTAACCTACAACGACAGCGGGAGATGTCTCTTCGTGGACGGAGCATCCCTGCAAAGGAAATAGAGACGTCCAGCACTGTTGAAGAAGTGAAAGAAACAGTAGAAGAAAACCCTACTGAGATACATGCCGGTCCAGAAGATGATGCAAATGGAAAAATGAAAAACATGAGCGAAGTTGTTGGGATCCCTGAATTAGTTGTTGAAACAGAAAGTGAGGACGAATCAAGCCATGAGGATGAAGAGGAGGTGCATGAGGAGGAGGACGACGTAGTGTCTGAAACGCAGGAAACAGAGTATGAAGAAGAAGATGACACTAAAACAGAGCCCGAGGAGATGTTGCAGATCCAACCAGAGGATGTGGAGGAAGAGATAGTGTATTGGAACCAGGCGGTGATGTGCTTCATATTGGGGGCTAATCCGCCGTGGGAGGTGGTGGAGGGATTTATTAGGAGAATTTGGACGAAATTCAATATTGACAAAATTTCATTCCTTCCAAATGGTGTTTTCTTGGTTAGATTTAAGTCAGTGGAGATGAAGGAGAAGGTTCTATTGTCAGGGCACTATTTGTTTGATAACAAACCAATGATAGTTAAGGAGTGGACGAAGGATACTGAGTTAACCAAAGCAAATGTTAAATCTGTCCCTGCTTGGATACGCTTACATAATCTTCCTATTAAGTTCTGGGGCAAGAGTCTGCCTAAGATATCTAGCTTGGTGGGTAATTATGTGAAGAGTGATCAGGCTACGCATGAAAAAACGAGATTAGGGTTTGCAAGAGTGATGGTGGAAATGATGGTGGATCAACCTCTTCCTTCAGAAGTTGTGTTTAAAGATGAAAATGGAGATGTGATTAAAGTGGAGGTAGAATATGAATGGAGACCTATAACTTGCAGTAAATGTCAAGGAATAGGTCATGATGGGGATCATTGCAAAAGAGTAGAGGAAAAGAAGAAAGGTGCTGTGGCAGCTAGGAAGGTGTGGAGGCCTGTTGCTAAGAAAGCTCCTGAACAGTTGAAAGCGCCAGAGAAGAAGGTACAGGATGTTGTTGCTGTAACAGTGGTGGTGGAGAAAGTTGCGGGTACAACTCCTGTCCAGAAGAGTCAAATTATAACTACACCTATCAAGAGATTGACTATCCTAAATAGGAGGAATGTGGAACCTGGTGGATATAGTAAGGTGGATTTTGGAGCTCAATCCTACAAGGATGTTGCTTCTCCTCCCTCAATGAAGTCAGGTGTAAATGGTAATGGTCACTCCCCTACACATTCAAATGGATAGTATAGGTTTTTGGAATATTAGGGGTATGAATAGAGTAGGGAAGCAGAAAAACATAAATTTCTTCTTACAAAATAAAGGCATAGGTTTATTTGGTTTATTGGAGACAAAAATCAAGAATAAAAATTATTTAAAGGCTGTTAATAGTTTCAATAATGGTTGGTGCATTTCTACTAATAATGGATATCATAGTGGAGGAAGAATTTGGATTTTGTGGCAACCAAAGAGGTTTAGGGTGAATTTTATTGAGTACAATGCTCAGTTCATTCATATGAAGGTGGAATCTTTACTTGATAAAAGCATGTGTTACTTGACTGTGGTCTATGCTTTCAATAGTATTCAAGAGAGAGTCCCCCTTTGGAGTCAACTGAGGAAGATTGCTGGAATGACTCATGGTCCATGGGCTATAGCTGGGGATTTCAACTGTATCCTAGCTGCTAGTGAAAGACATGGGGGAGCTTCATCTATGGCTGAAATGGAACCATTCAGAAGATGTGTTGAGGATTGTGAGGTGGTGGATATTGCTGCTACTGGTTCTTTGTACACCTGGAATAACAAGCAGAGGCCTGAGGAGAGAATCTATAGCAGGATAGATAGATTCTTGGTTAATAGAGAATGGTGTGATTTATACCCTGACACGTATGCTCATTTCTTGCCAGAGGGTCTCTTTGATCACTCTCCTTGCCTGATAAGGAATTCTACTAGTGGGAGGGATAAAAGTAGCTTCAAATACCTTAATATGTGGGGCAGTTCTAAGGAGTTTATTAATACTGTCAGGAAGCATTGGGACAGAGGCATAGAGGGCACTCCTTTATTTAGATTAACCACTAATTTGAAGGGACTTAAAGCAGGCCTGCGTCAGCTGAATAGGGATGACTTTAGTGATATTGAGAAGTCTACTGCAAAGCTGCAGCAGGAGGTTGAGGAGTTGCAGGCTCATCTGGGCAGGGACCCTAGCAATCAAATGCTACAGCAACAGGAGTTTGAGGCCTGCCAGGAATTGAAGAGTAAGAGTTTAGCCAGAGATAGCTTCTTACAGCAACGAGCTAAGAGTATATGGATTAAGGAAGGGGACTCTAACTCTGCCTATTTCCATAATTCTATCAGAAGCAGGAGGAATAAGAATAGGGTGATAATGATTGAGGATATGGATGGCAATTTGTGTGAGTCTCCTGATAAGGTCCAAGCTGCTTTCTTGAATTATTACAAACATTTGTTGGGCTCTAGTCAAGGGGTGAAGAAGATACACAGTAGGATTATTGATCAGGGTCCTAGGTGCACTGATGAACATGCTACTGCTTTACTCAGGCCTGTTACTGGTAAGGAAATCAAGGATGCTCTCTTTGGTATTCCTGATGTCAAGTCACCAGGACCAGACGGGTATACAAGTAGGTTTTTCAAGGATGCTTGGGGAGAGATTGGCAAGGAAGTGGTTGCTGCTGTGACTGATTTTTTCCAGCATGGAAAGATCTTGAAGCAAATAAATACAACTACTCTTACTATGGTGCCCAAATGTGATAGGCCTAAGTCTGTTCTGCAATTTCGCCCCATAGCTTGTTGCAATGTGATCTATAAGGTCATATCAAAGCTTCTTTGTGCTAGGTTGGCTGAGGTTCTCCCTTGCATTGTTGATAGGAATCAAGGAGCTTTTATACAACACAGGAGTATCCAAGAGAATATCTTGATATGTCAAGACTTGATTAGACTGTATGAAAGGCCTTCTTCCTCTCCTCGGTGTATGTTTAAAATTGATTTACAAAAAGCCTATGATACTGTTGAATGGGAGTTTGTGGATAAGCTGTTGATAATGCTAAAGTTCCCATTGAAATTTAGAGTTCTGATAATGCAATGCATTACCACTGCTTCCTTCTCAGTTTCCCTTAATGGGGAATTGTTTGGGTTCTTTCAAGGGAAGAGAGGTTTGAGGCAGGGAGACCCACTCTCCCCTCTTATCTTCACCCTATGCATGGAGTACTTGACTAGGACACTTAAGTATGCAGCTGCAAAGTATGACTTTGCTTATCATCCTATGTGTAAGGAAATGGGTCTGACAAACTTGATGTTTGCTGATGATGTCTTGATGTTTAGTAAGGGGGATGCTAAGTCAATGATGTTGATGTTGAGATCCTTCTCAACATTTTCTAAAGCTACAGGACTTAAAATCAGTGCTGCCAAATCAAATGCTTACTTCTGTGGAGTTTCTGATCAGGTAAAGCAAGAGATTCTGAGTGTGTCTGGGTTTACAGAGGGGGAGCTGCCATTCAGATATTTGGGACTGCCTATTCAAACAACCAGGCTGCAGAAGAATGATTGTGATTGTCTAGTGGACAAAATTTGTTCTAAAATTCATGGCTATGGAGCTAGGAAGTTTTCCTATGCAGGGAGACTGGTATTGGTTCAAGCTGTCCTAAAGAGTTTGTGCTCATACTGGGCCTCTTTGTTTGTGCTGCCCAAAGGGATAATTAAAAAAGTTGAAGCTACTTGCAGGAATTTCTTGTGGGATGGGGGTCCTGAGTATGTGAGCGCTCCTTTAGTGGCATGGGATAAGGTATGCAGAACAAAGGAGGAAGGGGGCCTAGGTTTACAGGACATGGAGATGTGGAATAAAGCTCTTGTTGGGAGATTAGTGGACTGGGTTTATGAAGGAAGGGACTCTGTTTGGGTCAAGTGGGTGGAGTGTAATCATCTGCGAGGTAGATCTTGGTCTGAATATGAGCCTAGCACTAATACCAGTTGGGTATGGCGGCGTATATGCAGGGTTAAAACAGAACTAGCAGCTGGTTATTTGAATGGTAAATGGCATGAGCAACCTGATAGTTACTCTCCTGCAAGATGCTACAGGTGGCTAAGAGGGGTGCAGCCTAAGGTTGGGTGGTATTCTGTGATTTGGAATCCCTGGAACACGCCTAAGCATAGCTTCTTGGGGTGGATATGGGTTCGTGATGCTCTGAAAACAAAACATAAGCTTCTGCAGTTTGGTGTTACAGATGATGCTGAGTGTTTGCTGTGTGGACTTGGTGTTGAAACTCAGGAGCACTTGTTTTTTAATTGTCCCTACAGCAGAAGAGTTATACAAGCCATAAATCAGGTGATGGGAGGAATTCTAGCTACTCATGATCTGTTGGAAAGGAGTATGCAGCATCCTGGTTCTCTTGTTCAGAAGAGAGCTTTGTATGCTATGCTTGTGTGTATGGTATACCAGATATGGCAGCAAAGAAATAGATGCAGGGAGGAAATGCAGTTGCTCAGACCTGAGAAGTTGTGCTCCCTGATTATGCAGGAAACTAGAGCGAGAATAAGAAGTAGAGATTTGACGATGGTGAAACAAGATGATGTTGATTGGTTACATAGCATGGCTCTTTTGTAAAAATCTATAATCTTTTGTACTTTGATATCCTTTGATTAATACACACTTACATTTTACCAAAAAAAAAAAAAGAATTAAGCGGTTAATTCATAAATTGAATATAAACGGTTATATTTAATTAATGTATATTGAATTAATTAATTATACAATATTGTCAATGTCGGACAAGTATTAATATGTCGACTGTTCCATGTTACTAGTCGATATTTTAATATCCGATATAGGATGACGATTTATAATTAAAACTCGTCATATACATTTTAGCAAAACGAGTCGGACCACAAGTTAAATAAGGAGAAAGTGGAAAGCCCACTCCCCTCTTTGAGCTCACGGTTTGGCCGAGAATAACAAAAGGAGAGTCCCTCTCTCCTTTTGACCTAATCCTTCTCATTTGCAAGAAAATTAGGGTTTTGGAGCATTCTTCTCTGAAATTCTAGATCTCACATCAGAAAACTCACAAAAGTTCTCTCAATATTGCAAGGCAATCAGAGAGCAAATTCTAGCACAAGGGGCATAGTCTCGGACGATCTTGGGTGCAACATTTAGGAGGAAATCTACGTTGATTTCTGTTCTTAGGCCGATTTGCATAGGACCCAAGGTTGATTCTTATTCTTTTATCGTTTTCTCTTGTTTTTCGTTTATGACAAATAATCACATGATAAAATTACGTTATAGTCCTTAATTTTAAAGGGTTTTATACGGATATTACCCTACAGCTGGAAGGTCACTGTGAGAAATTCTGCACGAATTGGCTGGCCTATCTCCTTTGGTCTCTGTAGCGTGTCCCTTGGCTGCTGAATATGTCAATCCGCTTAAGTCTGAGCCGCCTATTATCACGTTTATGATTTTGGTGCATGTGGGTGGGTCTGCCGGCTTGGCGGAACCTACCTTATCCTGCTGCTTGCCCCCACGTGGTAATAGGTGGCTCAGCTTTCCTTGTTCGTACAGGCGCTTGATCTCTCATCTTAATGTGTATCAATCCTCAGTGTTGTGCCCAATATCACGGTTAAATTCACACTTCTTCTTGCTATCCTTTCTCCAGGCTTGCTCTCCTACTGGTGGATTGGGCCACCTGACTCCATCTCCCATCTCTCGTAGTGCCTTCAAGATTCCTCCGACACCTGTAGTGAATCCATATTCTGCCAGGGTGGGGAGTAGCTGATTTTCCTCGATTCTGTTGACTCCCCTCCCATATGGTCCGTATCTCTCGTCCTTCTTCTTTGGTGGTTTGCTTTCTTCCCGATTTCTCCATGGTGAAGTACTAGAAAACCGGGTGTGCTCGTAAGCCGGCTCGGCTAGGATATCTTCCTCCGTCGATCGCGCAGCCTACCTTTTCCTGCTTCGAAACTATGGCAGGGATGCATAGTCAGCTGCTTATATAGGTCGGAGTCGTGGTGGAGGCCTCTTCTGAAGGCTTCTACTGCCGTTGAGACGTCACACTCTCGTACTGCTACCTTCTCATTGTTAAATCTCGTATTGTATTCTCCAATGCTCTCTCCTGCCCCCTGGACCATTCTGTATAAGTCTCCTGCGTGCTTCTGTGGCTTTTTGCTGCTTGCGAACTATTGAGTAAATGCGTTCACCAACTCAGCAAATGTAGATATCGACCTGTTGGGCAGGCTGACAAACCATCGAAGTGCTGGTCCCGTTAAGGTGGACCCGAATCCTTTGCACATGCAAGCCTCCTTGACCTGCCCTATAGCTGTTATCGTCATCATTTTCTGCTTGTATTGGCTGACAGGATCAAAGGGATTTGCTGTGCCGTTAAAGAGAGGCATGTTTGGATTTGTGAATCCCTTTGGCATGGCTGTGATGTATATGGTGTCCACGAATGGTGAGTCGGCATAGCTGTCTAGAGCCGCTTTCTCGAGTGGGGGTGGTAGCCCTGGAACCCTGCTCAGCATCTCCTTTAGCTCCAAGTACTGCTGGTTAGTTATATTGGCTGAATCTGGGGTGCGCCTGTCAGCTGTCTGCATATCTCCTCCTGATCCTGGTTCTGGAAGGTTCTGGTAAGTTCCAGCAGCCAGGGGGGTTGTGGTAACGATTGTCCCCTGCTGCCAGTTCACTTGCTGGCTTGACCCGGATCCTGCTGCAGGTGTCTGATCGATTGCTGCAGGACTGCTGACGGAGAGGCCACCTGTTTGTACCCCCACGCAGCCGGCTGGCTGCCAGCTATCTGGCGTGAGGTATCCTAACCCTCGTGGGGTTATCCTTCCATCTGATGGTGTCGTAGCCAAATCCAATCTTGTGATTATTTCAGCTGGTATCTGCCTGCTGCCTGATGCTCCTTGCGTCAGATCTACCAAAGGAAATCTTCCTTCACCTGTCTTGTTTGCTGGAGTGTTGGACTGCTGCTTTAGGAGATCAATTTGTGCCCAGAGCTCTCTGTCTCTCCTCCTTACCTCAGCATCTGCTCTCCTTTGGTCTTCTCTCATGTTTTCCATAGCTTTCTGAAGATTTTCCACGCCGGCGAGCAGAATCTGTGTGGGACTGGGCGGTGGAGTGACGCCTGAGCTTGATGTTCCTTTGTCTGATCTGGACTGCGTTGAGACAGCAGGGGTCTTAGGAGGTAAAGTAGCTTTTGTTGTTGGTATGACTCTTGAGGTATGTCCGGGAGCCTGCGTGGCCACTGTTGATGTTGGATTTCGAGTAGATGGTGGTGGTGGCGATGGATGCCTGCTCCCTGACATGGCTTCAGATGCTTGTTTTTCCATTGTATATCTAGAATATCAACGATTGACGACCACAATGCCCCACGGTGGGCGCCAAACTGTTTAGGACTTTTTTGCCTAAGTCGATTTAGGGTCAATGTAGTCTATATTCGTTGGTCGATTGTATGATGATTTGTATGTTAATAAGTAAACGGGAAATAAAGTGCGTAATGTAAATTGACACGTAAGATTTTGGTGACGCGGAAAACCCAATGTGGGAACAACCGCGGGAGGGACGGTACCCTGCCAAGTATTGCACTATATGAATTGGAGGATGATTACAATTTGTAGTGAAGCTAATCCTGCTGGCCCTAGGTGTCAGGCCTGCAAGATCAAGAATGAACGTGTATTATTTGCCGAGATGTGATCTTGAATGTTGATGTACGAATGCGGGTGTTTTTTGAATGTCCTTCTTGATTTCCTTCCTTTGCTATTTATAGGGTAAGAACCCTAGATATACTCTATCTCGAATATGGAAAGAGAATATTATTTCCATAAAGACTTCTTTCCTAATCCGGATTCCCTTGCCAATTCTCCCCGATCTCCCTAACTTCTCCCTAACTTCTCCCTAACTTCTCCCTGACACTCCTTTCCTTAACACGGGCGCCTACTGTGATGGGCTCTCGATCCTTCTTAAGCCCGTTCCTCCTTCTCCTGACTGCGGGCTCCCATCCTCCTCACCTCTTCTCTATAATCTTTATTTCACCAAGTGGGCTTTCTTTATTACGCTATTTTTAGCCCAAACACCATGCTTTTCTTGTTTTCTTGCCCACAGTTCTTTCTTTTCTACCAACTCCATATGAATTAGAACGAACCAACTCGCATGACAGGAAAGTATACCGCGAAAACACACTAAACTAGCTTGACAGGCAGGCTTAATTTGGGTGTAGTTAATGGGTCAAAAGGCTAAGTTTGGTTAATGTGGAGCTAAATGAGTGAAAATGAAAGAAAGGGGATAAATGCAAGCACCTCCCTGCATGTTACACCGACCACAAACCCGAGTGTATGCAGGCGAAAAGCAGTCGAATTTCATGAGTGCAAAATGATGAACATGTTATGCAAGGAGTATACTACTCTCAATTCCTACATGAACTGGTCATGAGTGACACCAGTTATACTGCTCTAATAACTTAGAACTTTTAAAGTAGTTTTTGTCAATTTTTCAGGTCAAGTCTATATGATCAGCTGTATTTTTAACATTAACTGGTAAATTATGCGCATGATAAAGCTAATAACTACCAATCTGATGCAAGGCTTAAGTGAAATGACAAGTTATAGTGCAAAATCATCACAGGAATCTAACGTTCCGACTCGACCTATATGCAAAATGAAACGTGATATTTATTTTTGAAATTTTCTATTTTTTTTGTGATTTTTCATTTTTTTTAAAAAAAAAATACAAATGCAAGCAGAAAAATAAACGTGAATGCAAAAAAAATGCAAATGCAGACTCAAAGGATGCAATACATACCCTCCCCAAACCAAAACGAACAATGCCCTCGTTGTCCTCCAGCATACACAAGCAGTATATATACGGGGAACGGGATAAAGTGAGCCAATAAATAAATGAAACAATAAATAAATAAAGGAGAAAAAAAATAAAGAAAAGCAGAAACACATACAAAATGAGCGAAATTTCTCAAACCAGCCAGAAAACTGGGGAAGTGTGTAGACCAGTAGCTACTCGTCAACCTGCTCCTCCTCATCGACCACTGTGTGGTCAAGATCTCGCTCCTGCTCCCGTCTCCTACCCTCCTCAGCTCGGGCTCTATCCTCCTGCTCAGCTGTGTCCGCCTCGCTCTCCGGTTGTGGGTACCCCTCCGCCGGGTACCGGTAGAAAGAAGGGTGTGGCCAGCCGTCTGGAACGGGACGTCCTCTTCTCATGTGATACTCGTAAAGAGGGAACAAGGCAAGTGCCTGGTCCCGCTCCATACGAGCTACCCTGGTACACATGTCAAGCAACAAACTGTCATGACGCCCTTGGTCCATGACCTCGGGCGCCTCAAAGGGTGGAGGAGGAACAAAGTTAACCGGAAACACCGGATGTGGAATAGAAGGAGTAGGGATAGGAGTCGGTGTAGGCGTGGGCGTGGTGTTGGGGTTGGTGTCCTTAACAGTTAGTGCAAGGACTTATAAACCTCTAAAAGGATCAAAGGGCATACTTTTGGTATTATTATCAGTTGATCCACGTTTATCAATAACGGTTGGCTTGCTAGATAAGTTTGACGTTATTGTCGTACAGATGGCGGTGATCAACTGGTCCCTAAAAGTCACACCTATAGGATACGTTTGAGAGATGTGACAGTATGAAAATACAGTCATGTAGATGCCAAATTTGACTAACCAGTTAGTCCGAGTTACTTGACTAATAATTAGTCAAAATATGATGTTGAGATATTATATTTGATACGGATTAAATATCATGGGCTAAGGCGAATTAACCAGTTAATTCGTAAAATTAAATATAAGCGATTTATATTTAATTAATGTATATTGAATATTAATTATACAATATTGTCTTTGTCGGACATGTATTAATACTTCAACTAATCCATGTTATTAGTCGATGTATTAATAACCGATAACCGATGACAGTTTATAATACAAACCCGTCATATACATTTTAGCATTTGGCAAACTGGACCTCGAGCTAAAAGTAAGAGGAAGTGGAAGCCCACTTCCCATGAGGGCTCTCGGTTTTGGTTTGAAACACACAAAAGGAGAGCTCCTCTCCTTTTGTGACCTGCATAATTCATTTTAGTAAAACTAGGGTTTTGGAGACATTTTCTCTCTGAAACCTAGATCTCACATCTCGAAAACCTCACAACAAGTTCTCTCAATATTGCAAGGCAATCAGAGAACAACATCTAGCACAAGGGCATATCTCGGACAAATCTTGGGTGCAACAATTAGGAGGAAATCTCTGTTGATTTCATTCTTTTACGCCGCACTATAAAGGACCCGAGGTTAATTCTTGTTCCTTATCGTTTCTCTATTGTATTTATGTTTTATGACGATAATCGCATGTTAAATTTACGTTATAGTCCTTAATTTAAAGGGTCTTATACGGATATTACCCCACAAGTGGTATCAGAGCGAGGCCACGTAAATTTTTCTATGTGTTTTTCATAAAACGATTTTGAAACGGTTGTTTTGTCTCGAATTCCGTGCCATGTATACACGGCTGATTCGGTTTTTGTTCTTGTTGAAACCGTGACATGTTTTACACGGTTTTATCATCTTGTTTTCGATTTGTTTTTATGCATATTGTTGTTTTATACAGAGATTATAACAATATGTCATGTTTTGTCAATTGTCAAATTTGTTTTTGATGCGTTTTTGATCGAAATTGCAATTGATTTTGTCTCGACAAAATGTTTCACGAGGGTTTTAAGTTTTCCAGAAACTTTTGTTCTCGATCGAACAAGTTTTTCAATCGATCGAGTGTTTTTCTGTCATGTTTTGACTCGATCGAGTCCTTGTTGTACTCGATCGACCAATTTTTAAATCCTGACAACTCGATCGAGACCCCCTCGTACTCGATCGAACAGTCTTGCTGATATAGGTCCTCGATCGACCTTATGTTTAGTCGATCGAGCACCTCCTGATTGGCAAACCCCTCGATCGAATGGCAACCTCATTCGATCGAGCCCTTTTGTTCCTCGATCGAGCACTTATGTCCCTGGATCGAGGGATTTTGTTTTGGCAGCTTTGAAAATTTATTCTTTTTGCTTTAAATTTTCTTTTGGCCTTAAAATGTACTTTTTACGGATATTGTACACTCGCTATGATTGTGAAACGGTTCACACACGTACCATTAAGTTATTTTAAAGCGTATTTAAAGTAACGGACTGTATTAGATTAAAATTAAATTGATAGAAGCAGTTTTATCACATGAATTTTAATCATTAAAAGGTGGTTTGGATAAATTTAACATAATTACTTTAATTATGTCACGAATGAATTTGTTTTTAGTTGATGCATTTATTTATCGTTTTGTTGAATGCCTTGAATGCCTTTTATTACGTATTTATTTATTTTGCAAACGGTTGTAACTTAGTGTGGCCTTAGTAGAACGTGTTACCGTAATGATGGAACACGGTCTTGGTTGTATTTTGAGATCTCGTATCTCCGTTTTGGATTTTTCACTCGTAATTACAGTTTTTATTAGAATGTAATTAGTTTTATATTTTGTAATTTTAATTGTAATTTTTGAGAAGACCAAAGACGGAGACCAGATGCTCACTCCCGCTAACTGGATCAAGATGGAACAACAAGACAAGCTTCTTGGGTCCAACGGTGGATTCCAAAGTTGTATTTTGTTCTTTTTATTAGGATAGGCCACACTAGGAAATTTTATTTACGTATTGCATTCAATTATTTATTTTTTTCGTAACGATAGTATGCATCATATTCCGCCTAAAAACCAAACCACCTAATAAATGCATGAAAACTGACACATTTAGAGGTCACGAGTTAGTTTTCTTTGACATTCGTATGTCACACGATTTTTATAAGCCATCACCCAAATTAATTCATTCACGCAGACGCTAGTTATTCGTTCACTTAATATGAATTATAATTTAGTTGATGGGATCTTCCTCGTATAAACAAAAATTGAGAACGGTCTTTATAGGTCAAACTCCAATGAGTCCCTTCTTCGTCGGTAGGCATAATATGACCCCTTCTACGTCGGGTAAGTTGGAACCGATTGACCTATTTTATCTCAACACTATGGTCACTCGTACGATCCTGTGACTGTGGTGGACTATAGATAGGATTTACGGAAATCTATCGACCAAGAGTTCTTACGGAAGAATTAGCTAAACAGTTGGCTTATCAATTTACAGAAATCGAGTCTTGGGATCACTTGTATCATTCTTGAGGGAGATCAATTATGCAAGTGCGAGAGTCTACATGTTTAAAATGAATTTTAAATAGACTTAAATCACCTCGATGAGTTGCTTATTTCGTTTTGTTTTTCTTCCTTTTTCAATGTAGAACACGAACATTTAAA
This sequence comes from Silene latifolia, assembly GCF_048544455.1. NCBI lineage: Eukaryota > Viridiplantae > Streptophyta > Magnoliopsida > Caryophyllales > Caryophyllaceae > Silene > Silene latifolia. The sequence goes on along the minus strand of NC_133532.1, from coordinate 49,916,318 downwards.
GCGCTAATAACATAATGGCTGGCCGTGAGGACGACCCAATGCCAAGTGTCACATTGGACCGTGAGTCCTGGCTTCGGATCTTCATGGATCGGATGAATCGTCGCTCGATCGAAGAATGATGGATCAAACTTCACGGACTGGGAGGCGGCATTACGGAATGCCGCCATTGCGATGGGAAGCTCAAATATCCGATTGAGCCCATCCCACCAAACCCAGGCCCCACGGCTGAAATTAACGAAATCGACAAGTATAACGATTTCGCCATGGAAGCGGGTGCGGTAAAGAACGTACTTATTTTTGCAATGGAATCCAATTTGCATAAACGCTTCATAGCTCAAAGTGCAAACAAGATTTTCACTACACTCACTAGGGAATTCTCAAAAGCACCGAGAATCGTGACCTATGAGCTTACCACTCGCTTCTTTGATGCGAGACTCGAAAGGGCCAACCAGTTAGCCCACACATTCTCAAAGCATGATTGAGAATGTCGAGAAGTCTGGAGACCTTTGATTGTAAGATCAGCGAGAACATTGTTATTGACCGCATACTTCACTCACTCCACGATGGTTATTCGCAATTTAGAGCGAATTACTATATGAATGATTTGAAGAAAACTCCCCATGAATTGCACTCCCTCCTCGTATGCACCGAGAAGGACATGAAATTCAGTGGGAGCATGAAACAGGATGTTCTCGTTGTGTCAAACAAGGGCAAGGGTAAGGGCAAAGTTCAGCCGGGCCTAGCAGTAGGCAAACCGAAGTTTAAGAAGTCGGGATCGGGTAAGAGTGGGCCTGGTGAGGCAAGTAACTCATCAGGCGCGACAAAGAGCAAGACCGAAAACATGGAATGCCATCATTGCCACAAGACTGGGCATTGGAGGCGTACATGTCCTGTTTATCATGAGGACATAAAAGCAGGTCGCGTTAAACCTGTTGGTATGTCTTCTCCTTCTACTTGTATTCATATGATTGAGATAAACCACGCAAGTTACGGAACTTGGGTACTTGATACTGGTTGTGGTTCTCATCCGTGTAATCATGTGCGTGGCCTCCGAAATCTCAAGCCTCTCGTAAAGGGTGAGGTTGACATGCGTGTCGGGAATGGAGCAAGAGTGGCTGCCGTCTCGAGGGGAACATATGTGATCCAGCTTCCTAGCGGATTTGAGTTATCATTATATGATTGCTATTATGTACCCAGTCTTTCGAAAAACATTATTTCGTTTCGCACTTGACAAACTTGGTTTTTCATTTGTAATTGAGAATAATACTTGCATTTTCTCTTTACACAATATGATTTATGGCAAGGCAGTCTCCATGAATGGAATTTATGTTTTAGATCAGACCACCGAAATATTACACGTAATGAATAAAAGGTTAAAGGTTGGTGACAAAGATCAAACGTATCTATGGCACTCCCGTATGGGACACATTAATGAGAAACGCGTAAAACAACTCATTAAACATGGAGCTATCTCGGCCTTTGATTTTCAATCATTTGGCACGTGTGAATCATGTCTCATCGGTAAGATGACTCGTATTTCCTTCAAAGGTGTTGGAATGCGCGCTGCTGACCTATTAGGACTCATACACACGGATGTATGTGGTCCTATGTCAATCACCGCACGAGAAGGCTATAGGTATTTCATCACTTTCACAGACGATTTAAGTAGATATGGCTATGTCTACTTAATGAAGCACAAAAGTGAATCCTTTGAGAAATTCAAGGAATACCGAAATAGGGTACAGAACCTATTAGGTAGAAAGATTAAAACACTGCGTTCGGATCGTGGTGGCGAGTATCTTTCTCACGAGTTTGATCAAGCACCTAAAGGATCGTGGGATTGCCCTACGATTAACTCCACCTGGAACACCTCGGTTGAATGGTGTGTCCGAACGGAGAAATCGAACACTACTTGATATGGTTCGATCCATGATGAGTCACACCGTGTTGCCCGACTCATTATGGGGTTATGCTCTTATGTCATTTGCTCTAATACTTAACCGAAGTCCGTCTAAAGTCTGTTGACAAGACTCCATATGAACTATGGAAGGAACGGTCCCTAACTTGTCCTTTATACGGGTTTGGGGCTGCGAGGCTTATGTCAAGTGGAGACACGAGGATAAGCTCGGCCCGCGATCGGTCAAGACATACTTTATAGGTTATCCTAAAGGAACACTTGGTCATTACTTCTATTCGCCAACCGAACAACGTGTTTTTGTTGCGGCTAGTGCGACATTCTTAGAGAAGGAATTTCTTGAGAATGCAAAGAGTGATAGAACCTTCGACCTGTCGGAGATTCCAGAACCAAACACCGAGCAACCATTGGAGGAACTTGTTCCTTCAATCCCGGCTGCATGTGAATATTCTGAGGAACCTAGGAGGTCGGGAAGAGTCTCTATTCCTCCGCATGGATACATTGGTATGGTCGAGGAACATGACATAGATGACGTTCTACTCTTAACGAGTAGTGAACCCGCAACCTATAAAGGTGCCATGACTAGTTCTGACTCAAAGCTATGGCTTGAGGCCATGCAATCCGAGATGGACTCCATGTATGAGAACAACGTGTGGGATCTTGTTGACTTACCCGCTAAGGTTCGTCCCCTTCAATGCAAATGGCTTTACAAGATAAAGCATTTCGTGGAAGGTCAACAAGATATCTATAAAGCACGACTAGTTGCTAAAGGTTTCACCCAAGTGCCAGGTTTGCACTACGATGAAATTTTCGCACCCGTAGTCATGCTGCGTTCCATTCGGATTATCTTAGCGATCGCCGCTTTTCATGACTATGAAATTTGGCAAATGGACGTGAAAACCGCCTTCTTAAACGGCTTTTTGGAGGAAGAGTTGTACATGGTACAACCCGAAGGTTTCATCGATCCACAACATCCTAAGAAAGTATGCAAACTTAAGCGTTCCATTTATGGACTTAAGCAAGCATCTCGGAGTTGGAATCATCGCTTCGACCAAGTGATTAAAGAAAATGGATTTACTCGATCTGTCGAGGAACCATGTCTATATATCAAGTCGAGTGGGAGCAAGATTGTCTTCCTAATATTGTATGTTGACGACATACTCCTGATTGGGAATGACATACCTCTCTTAACTTCGGTGAAAGTATGGTTGAAAAACCATTTCCAGATGAAAGATCTGGGAGAGGCACAAAGAATTCTAGGCATCCGTATCTATCGAGATAGATCACGACGGATGTTATCTCTCGGTCAGAGTCTTACATAGACAAAGTCCTAGAGAGATTCAAAGCATGACTAACTCCAAGAAGGGGTTCCTTCCTATGGCTCGTGGGTGCATTTGAGCAAGTCTCGGCACCAGAGACACCGGAAGAGAAAGAGCGAATGACACGGATTCCATATGCTTTGGCAATAGGATCAATCATGTATGCCATGATATGCACACGTCCGGACGTGGCATATGCATTGAGTAAGACAAGTCGATTCCAACAAAGATCCGGTGAACCACATTGGATGGCTGTCAAGAACATTCTTAAGTACCTACGGAGGACTAAAGATTGGGCATTGACTTATGGAGGCGATCAAAAGCTATGCGCAACCGATTCGCGAGATGCTAGCTTCCAAACGGATCGAGATGACTCGAAATCTCGAGTTTGGATTCGTTTTTACTCTTAATGGCGCTGCGATCAGTGGAAGAGTTCGAAACAAACCGTTACAAAGAGATTCTACGACCGAGTCCGAGTACTATGCCGCGTCCGAAGCTACAAAGGAAGCGATATGGATGCGTCAATTATTACATGGGCTCTCTGTAGTGCCCAGTTCGAATGACCCGATCACCATCTATTGCGACAATAGTGGTGCCATCTTCCAAGCTAAGGAGCCAAAGTCTAGCAACAAGTCTAGACATGTACAACGGAAAGCTCATCTAATCCGGGATTACGTGGAGCAAAAGGAAGTAGTGATAGAAAAGATTGCTACAGATGATAACATAGCAGATCCTCTCACTAAAGCATTACGACAAGATAAGCATGAAGGGCATGTCAATTCCATGGGAATTAAACGTGTTCCTAAGTTGTAGTACTCTTTTATGGATCAGATTCATTCTCTCTTGTACTCTATACGACATCATCGTTTTGATATTTTATATATATATATTTTGTTTGTCATGTGGATTTGTACGACAAATTTTGAACACCACAAAGTGAACTGAACGAACATTATATCTTTTCAGTCCTTAATTGCCCACATGAGCTGATAACTCTGGCAATTATTTTGTGAAGTTGGTTGATGGTGGGTTCAACGAGCCATAAGTCAACCGGTTGACTGACCAATCACAGAGGCGATTTATATGAATATTTCGTAGGACACAATTGTGACATCGACGTGGAGTCCTAAATGTTTTATAACATTCGGTGCCCGGTCGTGGATAGGCCCTCCATGGTGATCCTAAGAGTCGATTCTTTTGACTATCGACTGTCTCTTGAGACTAAGGCAGATTTTGGGTGACTTTGGTTTCTTTCTCACGGCCATCCGTAACAGGGGGCCAAGTAGATTTTTTCTGGGTCATTTCATGCTGTGCTTAGATCGGAAGGAGTCGAGTTGAAGGAAATATTCAGCCTTTATCAGGTACTCGATATTTCTCAGGGCCACTCGAGGAGTCAGAATCGAAATGCATGGCCATGCTCGGATACGGATTCGTTTTATCGGTTGAGTTACTCTCTAGTCGGGGAAACCACTCTAGATACAGATCGATTGTAAAATACGACCTTTGTGGATCCAGATCTGCAAATTGTTTTACATTGAGTGGGAGAAATTTTAAATGAATATGAGAATCGGTTATCGCACATACACTTGTACGGACAAGTGGGAGTTTGTTGGAACTTGTGTCCTCCAGTTAGTGCGGATAACGTCATTGCACATGCACTTGTACGGACAAGTGGAAGCTTGTTGGGGTTGGTGTCCTTAACAGTTATTGCAAGGACTTATAAACCTCTAAAAGGATCAAAGGGCATACTTTTGGTATTATTATCAGTTGATCCACGTTTATCAATAACGGTTGGCTTGCTAGATAAGTTTGACGTTATTGTCATACAGATGGCGGTGATCAACTGGTCCCTAAAAGTCACACCTATAGGATACGTTTGAGAGATGTGACAGTATGAAAATACTGTCATGTAGATGCCAAAATTGACTAACCAGTTAGTCTGAGTTATTTGACTAATAATTAGTCAAAATATGATGTTGAGATATTATATTTGATACGGATTAAATATCATGGGCTAAGGCTTAATTAACCATTAATTCGTAAAATTAAATATAAGCGATTTATATTTAATTAATGTATATTGAATATTAATTATACAATATTGTCTTTGTCGGACATGTATTAATACTTCAACTAATCCATGTTATTAGTCGATGTATTAATAACCGATAACCGATGAATGATTTATAATACAAACCCGTCATATACATTTTAGCATTTGCTTAACTGGACCTCGAGCTAAAAGTAAGAGGAAGTGGAAGCCCACTTCCCCATGAGGGCTCTCGGTTTTGGCCGAAACACACAAAAGGAGAGCTCCTCTCCTTTTGTGACCTGCATAATTCATTTTACGAAAAAACTAGGGTTTTGGAGACATTTTCTCTCTGAAACCTAGATCTCACATCTCGAAAACCTCACAACAAGTTCTCTCAATATTGCAAGGCAATCAGAGAACAACATCTAGCACAAGGGCATATCTCGGACAAATCTTGGGTGCAACAATTAGGAGGAAATCTCTGTTGATTTCTGTTCTTTACGCCGCACTATAAAGGACCCGAGGTTAATTCTTGTTCCTTATCGTTTCTCTATTGTATTTATGTTTTATGACGATAATCGCATGTTAAATTTACGTTATAGTCCTTAATTTAAAGGGTCTTATACGGATATTACCCCACACGTGGAAGTTTGCCCAGCCTGAGTCTAGCAACAAATCTAGACATGTACATCGAAAAGCTCACCTGATCCGTGATTACGTGGAGTACAAAGAGATAGTGATTGACAAGATTGCGACGGATGATAACATCGCGGACCCTCTCACTAAACCGGTGAATTTTGATAAGCATGAAGGGCACGTTATTTCCATAGGAATTAAACGTGTTCCTGAGTTGTAGTAGTCGATTATGGATTTGATACATTATCTTTTTCATATACTATTTATAACTTCATCGTTTTATTATAATATTTTGTTTTTCATGTGGATTGTTGAACTCCACAAAGTGAACTGAATTACATTATATTTTGTTTTGGTCCGTAATCGCCTACAAGAGCTGATAACTCTGGCTATTATATTGTGCAGTCGATTGATGGTGGGTTCAATGAGCCATAAGTCAAACTGTTGACTGATCGATCACAAATGCGAGATTATAACGATACCTCGTAGGACAAATTTTTGTGACAACGTAATGGAGTCCTAAATGTTTAAAAACATTCGGTGCCAGGTCGTTGATAGGACATCCATTGTGTTCCTAGAGTCGATTTTTTTGACTATCGACTGTCTCTTGAGATTAAGGCAGTTTTTGGGTGACTTTGGTTTCTTTCTCACGGTCTGCCGTAACTGGAGGCTAAGTAGATTTTTTCTGTGTCATTTCATACTGTGCTTACATCTGCAGGATTCGGGTTGAGGAAAATATCCAACCTTTATCAGGTATATATAGTTATTTCTCAGGGCCACTCGAGGAGTTGTAACTGAAATGCATGGCCATGCTCGAATGATGATTCGTTTATCAGTTAAGTTACTCTCTAGTCGGGGAAACCAATCTTGATAATGATCGCTTGTAAAATACGACCTTTGTGAATACGGATTTGCAAATTGTTTTACATTGAGTGGGAGAAATTTTAGGATATGAGAATCGGTTATCGCACATACACATGTGAGGACAAGTGGGAGTTTGTTGGAGCTTGTGTCCCCCACAAATTAGTGTGATAACATTTGTAAATCTCTTACAGGTTCACAAGGGTATACTTCGTATTTTATCAGTTGATTAAAGATTACCTAATAACGGTTGGCTTGCTAGAAAGTTTGACGTTATTATCATATTGATGGCGGTGATCAACTGGTCCCTAAAGGTCACACCTAAAGGATGTGTTTGAGAGATGTGGTTATGGAAATGTAATCACATTGATGCCTTATGTGACTAAGCAATTAGTCAATGTGTTGATGAGACGATTATTTAATGCCGATTAAATAATATTAGTTGAGACGAATTAACTGTCAATTCGTAAATTGAATATAATATGTTATATTTAATTAATGTATATAATGTTAAGCTTGGACGAATTAATATATTAATTCGTAATTAAATGTAATCGGTTATATTTAATCAACAAGATGAATGTGTCATAGTGGTAATAGTTAGGGTACTCAAACCAAGAGGTTATGGGTTCGATCATCACTAGATGACAATTTATAAATAACACATTTTTATACATTAAGGAAACATCTAAAAATAAGAGGATTTTAATCCTCCTATTTTTGTTTTTTTCGGCCCAAAACCGAGTGGAAGAGAAAAAGAAAAAAAAAAAATTTCTTATTTTTCCTCCTCTTGTTTTCGGTTATATTAGGGTAGATAGGGAGATCATTTTTGCTCTCTCTCTCTCTTGAACCTAATTTAACCTAGCCTCCATCTCAACAAAAAAAAAAACACAAAACCTAAAAATTAATCAATTAATTTTTGGATCGATTCTAGCAAAATCAAAGGTCATTTCTTATATCGTCTTGGGTGCAACTGATAGGAGATTATCATTGCCATATTGTTCATAGTCAATAAAAGATAGGACCGAAGGTTATTTCTTAATCCTTTACGTTTTGTTTATGCAATTTAGTTTTATGACTCGTAATCATCACTTTATAATTCGTTTTAATCCTTAAAAATAAAGGGATGCATACAGATAAATCCCATAGGTAGAGGTGGAGGTAACCTACCCGACACAGTGGTCAAAGGTGAAAGGCGGGGTAGGTCGGGAAAGAGTAAGGTAACGGACTCGGAACCACGGATCTTCCAAGTCCGCTGACCCTTAGCTAACAAAAACATCACCACCATGGCGCTAATATCTAAGTCCGCATCCCTATCTAAATGTGTCAAGCCTCGGGGAAAGTCAGTGAAGAGAGTACGGGCGAGGTAGGAGGCTATGCCTCCACAGAAAATCGTGCCAGTCGTCTTCTGCCCGACAGCATTAAAATGCTGAGCTGTGAAGTAAGCAATGGTAAGAACGAAGGGGCCAGCGCTATCACTGTTCAGATAGCCCCCTAAAATAGACAACTCAACATTGTTATTGTTGTTAGGCTCCTTACGGCCAAAGATCGTCCCTCCAAGGAGACGGAGAAAGTAATGGGCCGGGGGAAGATGGACGTGAGCCAGCTTCCGCTGGTCATAGGGAGTCTGTGCTAAAGTAGGCCAAAGTAAGCGCAGGACCTTCCGAGGAGGGTCCTGATGGTCGTGAGAAGACAAACTGTTGGGAAATGTGTCCTCAACAATAGTGCGATCACATGATTTAAATATCATTATTAAATCTCATTTTAAGAATACATGTGGGATGTAATATTTTACAGTCAACTGGTCCACACATATCGGTAATGATTGGCTGACTAGAGTTTGACATTACTGTCGTGCGACGGTGGTGATCAGTTGATCCCCTTAGGTCATACCTATAGGGAAATACTCTTAATTGATTATTTAATAAATCGTATACCGATACGAGCTGATTAAATTGCTTAAAATTGACGGATAATTTTGTGAGTATAATTTACGTATCTTATTGTAAATATGATTAAATAAGACACGGTCTAAGTAATCGAATTGTTTTATTACTTAGATGAAATTATTGTTTACAGAAACAATTGAAACGGAATGAATAAATTATTATAAATACAAAATGTTGTAGTTTATAATTCGGAAACATTTTTGGTACAAGTAATTATGATATTACTAAGTCGATTTTTGTATGTGACGTATTTTTAATAATACGTTGATTTTTAATATGATAAAAATACATTACATTGTGACATGTCATGTAACATGTTACATGTGACAAATTTGACAAATGACAAAATAAAATGGATTCTCCATTTTATGCCAAAACCAAAAAATGTGGGTGTGTGTACATGGTTTATATTGTGTTGTTTATTTTAAATAGAAACACAATCATAACACTTGATAGTAGGCTTGCATGCCTAGTCTCTTGTGAAGAGCACAAACAAAAGGCATTGGGCATACTACCCAATGCTCCTCTTTTCGGCCACCCTAATAGAAAGAGAGAAGAGCTTCTCTTTTTCTATGCATTATTATTATTCATTCTTTTGACTAACATTTTTCCTAGAGTAAGAAAAATTCACATGCTCTCTAAATATTATGAAATCTAGAGAAATAAACTCACAAAGATTACTATCTCTTGACCGAAATTTTCAAGAGAACAAAAATTATTTTTGTGTCATATTTTAATGCAAAACTAATATTATTGCTAGATCTAAATAATATTGGTTATTAAGATGTATTCCTTGGGTATATGCTTTTGGGAGGGATTCTACATTTGAGTCCTTGTTCTTCCATTTGGAGAGCTCAAGAACAAGTGAGTAGGTGAACTCACTTGTGCCCAAAAATTCCGATTTTATGGTGAGAAAATTATTTTTCTTCCTTATTTTGTTTATTTGTTTGCATGCATAAAATCCATATTTAATTTTATGACAAATTAATTTATAAACATATATGAATATGTTAGTGTATATAGATCTACATTTCTCACAATCGGTATCAAGAGCCACGGTTGTTTGCATGCAAATCGGTTAAAAGTTTTTCCGAGTTATATGAGTAACATATAAAACTTGTAAAATTTGTGTTATTATGATATATCACGAAATTATTACATGCATGTTAATATTTCTGGTCCTAAAGTGTTTTAGGATATTTTGGTTAATTTTTCGGATTTTTATTGTTCATAATTTACAATAATGGCATTTAAATGTGATTTTACGAGTAAAAATGTCATTTTTGGTCTAAAATTATCTATAATTCGAATTTTCACTTGGTTTTTGGATATGTTGTCACATATATTATTTTGAGATAACCTGTAAACTTTCATAATTTTTGGACTTGTTATGCTCGAAAAAAGAATTTTTCATTATTAAATTCGGATTTAAGTGAAAAATAGGTTAATATGAGTTAAATTTCGAATCTGGTCATAGAAAATTAATATGTTGTCACATGTAATTTTACAAGATGTGTGTAAAATTATTGGCTATAAAGAAGTCTTTTTGCATGATTTATGAATTTTTGAAGAAAAATAGCATAAATAGTGACATTATTAGTGGAAAATTAATAAAACATAATCTATGACTTAGGAAAAACGTCTAATGTTGTATTTTATTATATTTTTCAGATCTAAAATTGAAAAGTTAATGAAAATAATTTTTCCATGTTTTTATGATTATTTTATTAAAAATCGATAAACCGCAACATTGTTTTTCCGGAAAAATTTCGAAATTTTTAATCTAAGATTTTGAACATTATGAGTGTCATGGAATTTTTCCAGAATGTTCATGAATTTAAATTTCAAAGTTTGAATTTATTTGAATTTTTGGATTTATTTGAAGTTTAATAGCTTATTTTTGTAATTTGGTCCATTTATGAACAATTTTGTAAATATAAGTTAATTATGGTCAAATTATTAGTGAAGACTATATTTTGAGTCCTAAGAGGTTAGGGTAATTAACTTATGCATAAATATGAGTTTATGTATTTTTGTGATTGTAAAATGTTGAAATCACGCAAATCCGTAAAAACCGAGTAATATACGATATTGGCTAATTAAAAGGCGATTTGGCATAAAATTGAGCATGTTCATACATATTATAATGCTGCATTTTCTTTATGATTGTCATAATTTTAATTTATGTAATTTTGAATTATGTAATTTTTACTTAGTATGGCCTTAGATTTTAATTGATATTGCCCGAAATGTATGGGAATATCGATTCGGTTGTAATTTTATTGTGATCTCGTATCACCGTTTTGTAATTTAATAGATTTATTTTATTTTAGTTACAAATGTATAATAGGAAATTATGTAATTTATTATGTAATTTTATTCATTCCGGAGTTCCCAAAGACGGATTTCTTCAAGAATGGCGATACATAAAGACGGTGTTACCTCGAGATGCGTGCCACAACCGAAGTTCAAGGGACCAATGGAGTTGGTTTCCGAATTTGTAATAGTTAAATAGTTTTTCTATTTTTAGGAAAGGCCATACTAGGATTTATTTACTTTTATGCTTGCATTTTATTTTATGTCGCATGCATCGCTAAATCGCCATAACTAAACATGCATTGTCATTTTTATCGAGTTTATCGACCGTGTAAATTAAAATTATCGTAGTTCACCGCTTTAGTTCACTTAAAACGTGATAGATAATAAATTGACATGACCTCTCGCTAAAACAATTAATTGAGACATAGCCTTACCAAATAGTAGAAACCATGAAAACCTATTTCGTGAGGGAGTGCACTCGGCCCTACCGGGGTACAAACCTTGTTACGTAGGGGAAGTGGGTGATAAATGTCAAATCCACCGAATTCATGTTGATGAGGGTTTCATTGGCCATACCGTGCCCAAGTTGATGTGGATTTGGATCATGGACACATTTATTCGAAATTTGGATTGAGCTCAACGGAAGTATTCGCGACCGTAGTTGCATGTGTTCCGGGCTATAGATAAATATTAGAGTAATTTTATCGACCAAGAGTTCTAAAAGTAGAATCGATTAAAGCGTTAATCCACCGAGTTATATTGATAAGGGTTTCATCGGCCATACCGTGCCCAAGTCAATATGAATTTGGGTCTTGGAATCATTTATCATAGTTGGGTAGAGGTCACTATGTAAATGCTTTACTTGTTATTTACAAGTATTATTATAACGATAAATGTTAAGTTTTCCACTATTCCGTTATTATTGTTCTATTTCTTTACCACAATTCATATACGATATTATTTTGATTTTTGATTCAAATCTCCTTAAAACATCGTAACTAAAGACAAATATGAATTTGCTTCTAAAACCACAAATGAACCATTGATAAGGATCTCTTGTAAAGAGTATAGATTAAAGTTATTCATTATCAAACAGGTTTTTGATTCATGACTAACACTTCTACTTACAATGGATTATGTTTCATATACTTAATTGAATTAAGTACCTTGAAGCGATAAATTGTTTTGGCAATTAGTTTTGTCGTAAGAATTAAGTAATTGACCAAAATAACGCAACCACTTCAATGAAAGTTTTAAGACTAAAACGAACAAATGAAGAGTAATCTTCATGAATTCAATTTTGCTTCTCAATGCAAAGACTCATTGAAATGAGTGGGAGCATTCTCTTAAACCGTTAAGATGAGGACGAGGTTCAAGAAGTAAGGATTATAATGGAATTGATACAAGGTAATGTTAAAGGTAAAGTTGTTGAGAATGACGATACTAAACCTATCAATCCCGACCAATAAAGTTTCCATTGTCTTAAATGTTGGACACAAGAAAGGAAACTGCCCCAAATTATTGAAGAATCAACAAGTTAGTTGTGGGACATCTAATGGGACCTTCTTCTTTAAATGTTTATTTGATTAAACATAAATTTTGCTAGTACCACTTCGTCAATATTAGAAACCAGTGGAGGTTTTCATCATTGTACTTGATACATAGGATGATTAGAATATGACGACTAGCAACAAAAATGTCGAGAGATAGAGTAATTGTGTACTCAATCTAGTTTTTGGATTTAAAGTTGTACTTAATTGTGACTATTAAGTGCATAAACTCTAAATAAGAATATAAACTTGTTAAGATACAAAAAGGGTTTTCACTTTTGTGACCCTATACACCACGATTTGATGTATGGCTAGCCCATTATCAAGGTGATTATATTCTAAAACAAACTAGAATGATATATCATGTAGATGATGTAAGATTCAAATTGGTAACCCAAGATTAAACCTTAAATTTTGGAATGATGAACGTAAAGAGTTATCGAGTACTCTTGAAACCATTAGATTGTTAATGGTATATGCGTATCTTGTATTCAAAGCAAGACGTCTCGTGCCTTTTGGTTGAAAAGGAGATCGAGGTTGTAAGTCATTGATCCAAAATAGGTTGATCACTCTCTTTTATCAACGATTTAAGTTGACGCTAAAGTGTTAACTTAATAAGGTAAATAGAAAAAAATCTTTAAAGAAGTTTAAAGAGTTAAAGAAATCACGATTTAGTCGTGATGGGATTATCAAAGTGAAGACTTTGATGTAAGCCAAATGAAATGTGATATAGTATCACAAGTTAATCTCTCTTAGCACGCATTATGAAATAATGTGTGATTGGATAAGAAATCAAACGCTATTCGATATGGTTTGGACTTCAATCAAGTTACTTTGAGTTACTTGATCCTTTTGGGGATTTTATCATTTTTGTCTAAATTATTTTTCCACTAAATCGAATCATATGAGATATGAAATGGTAAGGGTACCATGTTTGTAAGTTTTCACAAGAAACAAATGCTCATTTTTTCCCTTTTCAATTATCACGAGTACACCGGGTTTGTGGCTCGTGAAGCTGTCTTTCTAAAATACAAGTTTATTTTTAGAAGACAGAGTGGGAGAAATTATTCAAGAGCCACAAAGAATGCCACACAAAAAAAAAAATGTCGCAAGAAACTGGTCTTTCTTGGCTACATGAGACGTTTTGTGTAAGACGTTGTTTCTTCAAAACCTAGGAGGTTAAATTCGTCACAACCTAGGAGGTTAAATTCGTCACTTGCTAAAAATGATGAATTCATGCTACTTTTAAGAAAGTAAAGAGCTTATAACTTACAAAAGAAATTGTTTGATTCAAGTTAATTACTTCTAGAAAGTAATGAACGAATGACTTACATAAGAGTGTTTAAGTCACAACTCAATACAAGGCTTAGAGCCATGAGAATCCGAAATAAAAGGCTTGATTAGTGACAAAGGGTTTTGCACTAATAAAGAGATATTTCAAAGCAAGATTGGTTGCAAAGGGTTTTGCACTAATTGAAATGCTTAAGTCTATTTGGATCTTCTTAAGGATTGTGTTTCATTATGAGGTTATGAAATACGTAGCAAGTGAATCTAAAACCCACTTCTTCAATAGAAGGAATGTATTCAATACATGTCTTGAGTTTAGTAGATTCTTGCAATCCTAAGATAATGTGAAACTTAAGAGAGGGTCTTAAGTAGGACATCAATGAGTTAGAATCAACATTTTGATCATGTGATAAAACATTTCTCGATAAGTCGAGAAGTTGTGTTTATACATGGAGTTTAGTGGGAGTTACGGAAATTTTAATTAGTCCGATATGTGGATGACATATTGATCATTGCGAATGATTTAAGACTTTTGGAGTATTATAATACATCTTGAATATCCGGATTTATGAAGATAAATCCACATGATATTAGCATCAGTAAGAAGTCTTATGTTGATAAGATTCATGACTAGTTCAATTAAATTGAACATATTTGATTGATTTCATTTGCTTCCGCTGCCGAATCAATTAAAAAGAAATGATGTATAACACTTCATATGCTTTGAGTATGATGAATTGTTTTTCAAAAATCGAATTTAAGTAATCTTTACCAAGTAAGCTACAAAGATTACCCTTAAGTGCTTGCAGAAGCATTAAGGAAGTAAAGCAAAGTGTTTATAATGCAATATTGTGTAAGGGTGTTACACAAGTAACAATTGACAATTGAGATTGCGCATGGTTTCCGACAAAACCATAATCAAAACACACTAGGATGGTTAAGATACCATTGTGGCAATGTTAATTAGGAAGTAGATTTTCTAGAATCGTTCTAGGCAATAAAGAACAATGAGAGATATTTATAACGGAAATTGAGTACACTTGCGATTATGAGATGTGCAAGAAAGATGAGTCCCGCACACTGTGAAAACATTGGGAGCTATTCTTAGGCTAGAGGGCCTATGTCTTGATTGGATCTCGACACGTACTCAAAAAGTTTTGTAATGCAAATGTATACATTACAAAGGAAAACGAGTATGTAGTGAGGTTGAGTAAGGTACAAGAAATTGATAAAACCTACTAACCAAAGCCTTCTCAAAGGCTAAACATGATGAGTCATGTCATTTCAATTGAATTGAAATGAACAACTACGTACAAGATCAAATTAGATTATAGAACATGAAATAGTGATCAGGCATTGACTATTCATGTGTGATAATCACATTTGTCGTTCGAGTTTTATTTTAAAACTCTTTTATTATACTTTGTTACATCCAAACGGGTTGTGGAGACAATTGAACCCCGTTAAAGTGAACACGGATTAACATTGTATTTGCCCATAGTTACTTGTATGAGGTGACGTCTCGAAGTGACTAGAGTGTGATGCGATTGATGGCAAGTTCAAGTGTCATAGAGTCATGTGAGATGACTAGTCGATCACATAGGCAGACTGTTAGGAACATTTTGTCGGGCCCTATGACCGCTTATAGAGTTCTGGCAATTTATATAGCCTGGTTGTGGCGAGAGCTACTATAGTATTCAAATGAGTCGATTCTTTTGACTAAAGACTATTCGCCTAAGATGGCACAGTTTCAGATTAACTTTGATTTGTGTTACTACGACCTTCGTAAATGGGGTCAAATGGGCATATTTTGGGTTATGATGGCTGTGGCTAGTCGAAGGGAATGAGTGCGATAGGAATTGTCCATCCCCTTGTCAGGGTTAAAACAATATCTCAGGGCCACTCGAGGAGTAATGAACTGGAAATGCGTGGCCACGCTCGGAAGGTATCCGAGTGGATAAATCCGGTCAATCGAGTTATTCTCCGGATCGAGGAAACCACTCTCGATATGATCACTTGCAAGTACGACCGAAAGACACCTTGCATTGAGTGGGAGATAGTAATAGGACAAGAGAATTGGTGACGCACACTTGTCGAGGACAAGTGGGAGATTGTTGGGAAATGTGTCCTCAACAATAGTGCGATCACATGATTTAAATATCATTATTAAATCTCATTTTAAGAATACATGTGGGATGTAATATTTTACAAATCAACTGGTCCACACATATCGGTAATGATTGGCCGACTAGAGTTTGACATTGTCGTGCGACGGTGGTGATCAGTTGATCCCCTTAGGTCATACCTATAGGGAAATACTCTTAATTGATTATTTAATTAATCTTATACCGATACGAGCTGATTAAATTGCTTAAAATTGACGGATAATTTTGTGAGTATAATTTACGTATCTTATTGTAAATATGATTAAATAAGACACGGTCTAAGTAATCGAATTGTTTTATTACTTAGATGAAATTATTGTTTTCGGAAACAATTGAAACGGAATGAATAAATTATTATAAATACGGAATGTTGTAGTTTATAATTCGGAAACATTTTTGGTACAAGTAATTATGATATTACTAAGTCGATTTTTGTATGTGACGTATTTTTAATAATACGTTGATTTTTAATATGATAAAAATACATTACATTGTGACATGTCATGTAACATGTTACATGTGACAAATTTGACAAATGACAAAATAAAATGGATTCTCCATTTTATGCCAAAACCGAAAATGTGGGTGTGTGTACATGGTTTATATTGTGTTGTTTATTTTAAATAGAAACACAATCATAACACTTGATAGTAGGCTTGCATGCCTAGTCTCTTGTGAAGAGCACAAACAAAAGGCATTGGGCATACTACCCAATGCTCCTCTTTTCGGCCACCCTAATAGAAAGAGAGAAGAGCTTCTCTTTTTCTATGCATTATTATTATTCATTCTTTTGACTAACATTTTTCCTAGAGTAAGAAAAATTCACATGCTCTCTAAATATTATGAAATCTAGAGAAATAAACTCACAAAGATTACTATCTCTTGACCGAAATTTTCAAGAGAACAAAAATTATTTTTGTGTCATATTTTAATGCAAAACTAATATTATTGCTAGATCTAAATAATATTGGTTATTAAGATGTATTCCTTGGGTATATGCTTTTGGGAGGGATTCTACATTTGAGTCCTTGTTCTTCCATTTGGAGAGCTCAAGAACAAGTGAGTAGGTGAACTCACTTGTGCCCAAAAATTCCGATTTTATGGTGAGAAAATTATTTTTCTTCCTTATTTTGTTTATTTGTTTGCATGCATAAAATCCATATTTAATTTTATGACAAATTAATTTATAAACATATATGAATATGTTAGTGTATATAGATCTACATTTCTCACACAAACCTAACCGCCTCCCAAACTCAGCTAAGGTCCAAGAAGTGGTCTGGTTAAACAGTCTAAAGGAGACACAAGAGCTCTTCGGGTCAGTGTCATATGGACCAGTTGAAAAAGTGAAAGAGCTAAAAAACTAAAGGGTCAGCTGCTCGTAAGTCAGTGCACTCATTTTGGTCAACCCAGTCATCCCCGTCCCGTTTAACAATTCAGCAACAGGCTCGTAAATCCCCAATTTCTCAAGTGATGTTCGACACAGAAACTTAGTTGAAGTAATGTCACAGCGCATTAAATTTTTAAAACGTTTACGATGAAGCGAGTTCACAAAACGTACCTAAGAAAAATTGGGAAGCGAGTCAAAGGAATCGTATGTCACGTACCTGGCAGCAACGCGGGCAGCAGCAGTAGGAGCACCTCGTCCTCGTCCCCGTCCACGTCCAGCAACACCCAAAGCAGAAGCCACCAGTCTAGAAGCGCGGCCTGTGACTGGTCAAGGTACCAACGCAGACGAGAAAGGAGCTGTGATAGAAGGTGACGATGCAGCAGGGGTCGACACCGTGGATGGGACATAAGTCATAGTGACAACAGTGGCAGTAGAAACAACAGCAACAACAGGGCTAGTGACGGTGGTAGCGGCAGGGTCCACCGTCTCAGAAACGGACGGGCTAACAGTAGAAACAATAGAGGGTACGATACTACTATCCATCTTGACGATTACCCACAATTAGAAGCAATAGAATCAACAAAAATGTAACAAAATAGTCGGATTAAAACCCGACTTGAGCAAACCTTAGACCCTTAATTAAATCGCAAATATCAGGAATTGGAAAGGGAAAACATAGGGCTTTTGTCGAAATTATAGCAAGGAACACAATGTGGGTGATTAATTTGGTAAAGGGGAATAAAAATGGAGGTTTTGCGGGGATTTTATGGTGTTTATCGCAATAAAAGGAAGAAGAACAATTAGAATGAAAATAGAAGGGGAAAAAGATACTCCCTTACGTGTTATAAGCATCTGGCACTCGATCAAGTGATTTGAAAGCACTCGATCGACAACTTTCTCCTCCAATGTTCTCGATCGAGTAAACCACCTTTCTATCGAGAACCTTCCCTTTTGGACCCTTCGATCGAGAACAGAAACCATTCGATCGAGTCCTATTCCTGGGCATTTCTCTCGATCGAGTACAAAAAGTTCTCGATCGAGTTATTTTCCCTTGGCACGCATCCCAATGCAGCGTATCTTCCCCAAACCTGCATAGAAACACAGAAAAAAGCATCCCGCAAATACCAAATTCACAAAAATATGCAGTCTATGTTCATTCTTATGCTAAAACTAACTACGCTACTGTAGATACCCAGTATCTGCACCTTCCAAAAACCACCCGATGATGATCGGACTATAACGTGGTTTTGATATGCGTTCGTGGATTTGCTATACATGAGACGGTTTAATGCACTACTCAAATATGATAATGATTTCAAAAGTTTTCTTACTTCATTTGCATCAAAATAACCCTATTTAGAGTTAAAACCGTCTTCGAACCCAAAACCGACTCAGAAACCCACAAATCGAGTCAACCCGAGTCAACCCAAATCTCGAATGTCCAAAATAATGCCATAAATGTCTTCATCATGTCATTTCCATTAAAATGACCCTAATTAGAGTCAAAACTGACACCGGGCCAAAAACCGACTCAAAATTCAAATCCCGACTCACACGGGGCAAACCCGAGTCAAGCACACAAAACACCTACCTCAAGTAACACCCAAAATCATCTTATTAGATGCCCATATTGTTACACGACATCCTATTTGATTACCACAAATCAAACCAACCAAACAATGGATGGAGAATTGGCCACGTCCAAATTGAAAAGGACAGGGCACCCCATTACATCACGAGGTAGCTCGCGCCTAAAGCAGGTGTCTTGTTAGCCTCCAAGCAAACTCAACCGACCTACCATCCCACATTTCTCTATAAATACCCACCATCACACCCCATAATCTTCACGCGAGAGTCCGCCCCCTCCTTCTCCCTTAAACTTCTAGACCCGACTTCCTAAGTCACAAAATCGACAGGTGTTTACGACCTACCGATCGTAAACACAAGCCTTACACATTTTGTTTGGTACCGTCGCCGTGCATTCGACCGGCCCATTTGACCAACTCAATTCATCAATCAACATGTTTTAATTAACATATTTTCAACTCATTTTCAAAACAAATCCTTTTTTAAGGCACTCTTTTAAACTTCTTTGATCGCGATTAGTCACAACGAGAAAACCGTCTCTAAAGTCGTCTACTTCGCAAACATAAATACACGTAAGTTTGAGGGTGTAAATATCTTATTTATTTCATGTCTTTACTGTTTTCATGACTTTATAAACATGAACAATGCATAACACGGTTCAAATATAAGTTAGACGAGCCAAAACCGAGTTTTGGCCCGAGACAGAAGCCCTTTGCTATGCAAAGAGGCTCGCGCCTCTTGTGGGTTCTCAGGTCAGACTCAAACATGTTTGTTCTCGTGTTTCCTCTTTATTTCATTTCTTATTTGCAATCAGTTTTTACCATTTCGAACGTTTCAAATCATTTTTATGACAAACTTTTTAGCCATAAATTATAATCACCCTCAGTTCCATATACCATGACGGTTTAATCCGAGACTCGGTGATATTAATTGGTTAATTACATTTTAAAGGAATTTCTTTTTTTTATTTACCATTTTAATTCATTTTTATGTTAAACATATTTTAACCATTACAAAAATCATCCTTGGTTCCTTATACCATGATGGTTTATTCCGTGACTCGATGATATTATTGGTTAATTACATTTTAAATGGGTATTTTAACACCCTTTTCTTTAATTTACCATTTTTCTCATTTATTTACATTTGCAAACATATTAGTCATAATTCATAATCATCCTTGGTTCTTTATACCATGTCGGTTTAATCCGAGTACGATGACAAACTTGACTAATTACAAATAATTGAACTTAACATAATTAGTTCAAATCAAAACATTTTCCTTTTACACATTTTACTATGCTTTTCAAACTTGCAAATATGACAACGAATATTACTAACATAATAATAATTATTCCGAGTCATGCAAATCATACTTGAAAATCATTAATCACAAAAAATGGTTTTAAACAACCTTTTTAACAACCAGGAGACGCCCCTTGGGTCGTCATCTGACTCGCGCCCCAAGAGGCCGTCTGTTTTCATTTTTTAGAAACCCGAGCAGAGCCCCTTACCTCGCTAATAGGCTCGCGCCCCAATGGGGCTGCCTGGCACTGTTCTGTTTCGTTTTAGCATTTGTCGACGATCCCGATTACGGTTAATCCGAATACATGACGGATCAGATTGACAAGTTTACGTGTTTTTACACTTTGTCATTTGAAACCCTTTTTCAAACAAATGGATCGTGTTAAGCATCATAATCCGAATTTGGTAAATGGATGTATAATTTCCGTTTTCACATGCAAATCAATCTAAATCCAACTTTGACACCAATTTCTTGGTACATGCATAAACAACCGACTTAGGAAATATTCACACCGTTTTATCAACTCTTGCACTTAAACAACCACGATCGATCAGTAGAGGCCGCTAACGCGGGCGAGATTGGGTGTCTGATTAAAGGGCTTCCCAATACGTACCCTCACCCCTTACTCAAAACCTTTGGATAGTGGATGTCCTTATCCAGGGCGTACGAGAGTCATTTTAGGCATAGAATGCTAAAAGGGGGACGAGTCCTTATCTTTAGTACCTATGTCAAACACCGCTTTTTGCCTTGATTGACCTAGGTATAAATTGGATTCGAACGGATTCCAAGCATCCCACAAATATGGCGACTCCGAACATCTCTAATTGCTTCGAGACCTTTATCGAGACGAAACCGACCGATCTAAAGCGATCCGGTCAAAAGCATTTTTACGCCGCCAAGCGTGGCTTTCTAGACCGCTGCATGTCCATAGATTGGCTTGGCGTGCAGGTGACCCGTGACTACGGACCGGTAGGCGGCTCTCGCCCGCAGACCGGTATATGGCCCATGTCCACAGATTGGCGACCCCGTTGGGGACACTCTAGGACACTTGTGTCTTTGTGATCCTTAGAGGTGAAACTCGAACGAGGTCGTGGTTAAAGTGCATTAATTGATATTACGGTCATAATTCGGGTTCCTTGTCCGGGCCCACAACCTAACCTTTATCGACCAATTGGCTCGTCCCGTCGGCGTGAGTTTTCTCATCCCCGCGTTTTGAATCCTGATTGAGTCAAGCATGCCATTGACGTTACACATTTCTGTTTCGTCAAAGAGCTTTCATCACCTTCGAGCACGAGGCTAGCGCACCCTCCTTACACATTTTGTTTGGATTGGTATCCCTCTCGCAAATCGGGGTTTGATTGCTTGGTGTGTAACCCACCCTTTTAAGCCAAAACCGGTGTCAGCATTATGGATAATATAATGAACTGCGAGTGCTTATGAGTTATGTGATCATAAGTCATTCCGTGTCATTTTCAACTTTCAAAACACCCTTTTGCGCCATTATAATGGCCATTTCAAACCTCGGTCTTTCGCCGACCGTTGCACGCCTTTTCAGGCCGTCGTAATGACGGTTTTCTACAACCGTTTCAAAAACGCATTTCGCGCCGTTATAATGGCCGTTGCAAACCTCGGTCTGTCGCCGACCGTTGCCCACCTTCTATGCCGCGTAATGACGATTTTTTAACCCGGTTTTTTATAACGGTTTCAAAGCGCTTTTTTATGCCGTTATAATAGCCATTTCAAAACCCGGTTTTTATAACCATTTTAAATGCACCCTTTCATGTCGTTCTATTAATAATTTCAAACTCGGTTTTCATAAACCATTTCAAAATACCCTTTTACGTCGTCATAATGGCCGTTTTAAACCTCGCTCGTTCGCCGACCGTTGCATTCTCAAAGCGCCCTTTTACGCCGACGTAATGACGAATTCTACCCTCGAATTTTCAAAATTCGAAATCAATTTCCAAACAAGAATGTTTTTCAAACCGTCGTAATGACGATTTCAACACGTGCAACTTTCCGAATTTCAAAATCTCGTTTTCGAAGTCAAATTTGGCTTTTCTGAGCCGCCGTAATGACGTTTTCAATTCTCACACTTTTCGATTTGCATACCGTCTTTCAAAGGTTAAAACGGTTTTCTAACCCGTTGTAATGACGAATTCAATCCTCACAATTTCCAATTTCAAGTTTTGAAAATGAATTTAACCGTTTTCAAATTCCAATTCAAAATCATATCATTTGAAAGGCAATTTAACCGCTTTCAAATTCCAATCAAAAATCAAATTATTTGAAAACGAATTTAGCCGTTTTCAAATTCCAACTCAAAATCAAATCATTTGAAAACGAATTTAACCGTTTTCAAATTCCAATTCAAACATCAAATTATTTGAAAACGAATTTAACCGTTTTAAAATTCCAATTCAAAATCAAATCGTTTGAAAGCCAATTTAATCGCTTTCAAATTTCAATCAAAAATCAAACCATTTGAAAACAAATTTAACCATTTTCAAATTTCAATTCAAAATCAAATCTTTGAAAACAAATTTAACCGTTTTCAAATTTCAATTTCAAAATCAAATCTTTGAAAACAAATTCAACTGTTTTCAAATTTTAATTCAAAATTAAATCTTTGAAACAAACTTAACCGTTTTCAGATTTCAAATCCAATTTCAAATTATTTGAAATCAAATTTAACCGTTTTCAAATTTCAATTCAAAATCAAATTTTTGAAAACAAATTTAACCGTTTTCGAATCTCAATTCAAAATCAATTCTTTGAAAACAAATTTAACCATTTTCAAATTTTCAATCTAATTTAATCCTTTGAAAACAAATTTAACCGTTTTCATGGCCATTGTGATGACGATTCCAAATTCTTCAAGTCTGGATTTTCAAATCTGTGATTCGGAATTTCAAAAACCGTCTTTGGAAACAACACATTGTTTTCAGAGCCGCCGCAATTTCAACTCAAACCGTCTTTTGGAAACAAACCTAAGAACACCCTTTCAACTGGTCGACCTTCTAAAGATCCTTACTCTTCGGAAGCCGTCTATAAAATGACAAATGAATCTTTTTGAAAATTTCTATTTTCGAAAATTTAAGTCCACCTTTCCGATTCAGCCTCGAGTCGATTAGAGTCCAGTCGATTTCAAGTCAAGTCGTCTAGATAACGTTGAGTCTCCGCCGAAGTTAGGACCTACCTTCTGGTCTAGGTCGTGTCGCCTAATTGTCGAGACATCTTCAATGGCGTTAGAAGAGTCAAAATATCTCGGGTATTAAACCCGTCTTTCCCTACATTACGGGTTAAAGGTCAAGTTTGTGTACACGTCTTGTCCAGCGGCGTCACGCCATCGACAAACTTCCAAATCTCGTCAGTAGTCGTCTGTCTAGGCATCACTATGCCAAAGTAGACACTCGAGTCTAAGTTCAAAGTCATGCACCAAGAGTTCAAACGCAAGAGGTCATTCACGATCTTTAATGAACTCATAACCTAGTCACACAGTCGCGTCTTCACGACATAACTGCCTTTTGTACATCTGTGTCGTACTTGCCTTTATTTGTGCAATACCTTGTCAAGACAAGTTATAACGCCCATCGTTATGTCAAATAGGAATCTCTTGGATGCCATCAATCACCAACCAGGAACTCAAGAAACTGATCAATCTGCAACCGCTATGACTTCCGCTGAAACCAACAACTTGGTCCTTCGACTCCTAGCTACCGTAGAAGACTTGAGCACTCGTCTCTCCCAAGTTGAGGAAAAAATGATAACCAGGAATTTTCCCTCTTATGATATTGAGCAAAGGGTTAAGCTCCTTGAAAGCCGACTACTTGCCAACAACAAGAACAACCCTCCAGAAAACCCTATTGGACACAGTCAGGAATCTTCCCTAGACTGCTCTCACCTCATCTCTCCTGACGATGAGGAAATTCATGCAATTGATGAGGATGGCATACAAAGCGCTATAATGATGCTCTCCGTCTCCATCAACAACATATTCTCAAAGTTGCGAGTGGCTATCGATGATTTGAACACTCAGGTAGCTAATTTGAAGAAAAAGATTGGTAATGCCGAAAATGAACCTAACAACAAAGGGGAAGACCACCACCCAATTCCACAACAAACAAATGCTGAAAATGAGGAACCTTTTGATTGTTCCCACACTCAAGAATCCACCAACAAAGAAAATGAAATTGCCTCACCAAAATACCCTTCAAAATGCCAAACAATGTCCCAAAAACTCGCCATTAACAATGACCAAATCCTATTTTCGCCCACGATTGACAAAAACAAAAACAAAACTCAAAAAAGCATCCTAAAAAACACCAATGTTGGAATCAGGGGAGAACATCAAAGGGTATTCACAGATCTAGGAATAACATATGGCACCGCTCTGAGGATACTTTCTTCAGAAGGACTACTGTAACCTATTGGTCCCACTCCGGATCCAAAACCAGAAAACATAACCCAACTTTGGAATGGCTACGCATATTGTCGATATCACATAGGCAAGGTGTTAGTTTTCATTAATCTCATTAATTTACATATTCATATATGTTCAAATTTATTTAGTCATAAATAAATGGAAGATCTTATGCATGCAAACTAAAGCAAGATAAAAGAAGAAATCATCAATCTTACATTGAGGTTTCGGATATTAGGGCACCAACAAAATCTCCTTCTTGTTAGTTCTTGAGATTTCCTAATAATGGATGAACAAAAGGTCCAAAATAGAACCTCTCCCAAAAGTAAATACCCAAGGAAAACCCCTAATAACTAATATTATTTTGTACTAGAAATAATACAAGTCGTACTTAAAATTTGACACAAAATAAATTTTATTCTCTCTTGTATTTTTTTCGGCCAATAGAGGAAAGATTTATGAGGATTTTATTTCTCTATGTTTTCACAAGGTTTATAGAGAATCAATTTTTCTTACACTAGAAAAATGTTAGATGAAGTAGTGAATGAAAAATTAGAGGAAAAACCCTCTATAATCGTTATTTGAAAACCGGTGGGGAGGGAGAGGTGAGCCAATGCATGGTGCTCATTTTCTTCCCAAGAAAATAGACTTTTATGGCTACAAATAGGTATGTAATCATTTTGTTTTTCCACTTAAAAATAATTAACACAATTTAAACCTTATACTCCCTCCATTTTCGGCACATATGACATAAAATGGAAGGTCCATTTTATTTTGTCATTTGTCAATTGTAACATATGTGACATGTTACTTGACTTATGAAATTGTAATGTAGTTTTAACATATTAAAAATCAACATACTCATAAAATATGTCATATACAAAATCGACTAGTAATTCGTAATTACTTGTACCAAAATGGTTTATCAAATTATAAATTACAACGTCTTGTATTTATAATAAATTATTCATTCAATTTCGATTTCAATTTCAATAGTTTCGTAAACAATAATTTTATCTAAGTAATCAAACAATTCGATTACTTAGACCGTATTTAATTTAATCGCATTATAATAAGACACGTTAATCTCACTCACAAATCATCCGTCAATTTTAAGCAATTTAATTAACTCGTATCGACATACGATTAATTAAATAATCAATTAAGGGTACTTCCCTATAGGTATGACCTAAGGGGATCAACTGATCACCACCGTCGCACGACAGTAATGTCAAACTCTAGTCAGCCAATCATTAACGATATGTGTGGACCAGTTGACTGTAAAATATTACATCCCACTTGTATTCTTAAAATGAGATTTAAACATGTGATCATCACGATAAACAGTTGTGATCGCATTATTGTCGGAGGACACATATTCCAACAATCTCCCACTTGTCCTCGACAAGTGTGCGTCACCAATTCTCTTGTCCTATTACTATCTCCCACTCAATGCAAGGTGTCTTTCAGGTCGTACTTGCAAGTGATCATATCTAGAGTGGTTTCCTCGATCTGGAGAATATCTGATTGACCTGAATTATCTACCATAGATACCTTCCGAGCGTGGCCACGCATTTCCAGTTCATTACTCCTCGAGTGGCCCTGAGATATTGTTATAACCCTGACAAGGGGTGGACAATTCCTATCGCACTTATTCCCTTCGACTAGCCACATCCATCATAACCCAAAATATGCCCATTTGACCCCATTTACGAAGGTCGTAGTAATATAAATCAAAGTTAATCTGAAACTGTGCCACCTTAGGCGAACAGTCTTTAGTCAAAAGAATCGACTCATTAGAATACTATAGTAGCTCTCGCCACGACCAGGCTATATAAATTTGCCAGAACTCTATAAGCGTTCATTAGCCCGACAAAGTGTTCCTAACAGTCTGCCTATGTGATCGACTAGTCATCTCACATAACTCCATGGCACTTGAACTTGCCATCAATCGCATCACACTCTAGTCACTTCGAGACGTAACCTCATGTAAGTGACTATGGGCGAATACAATGCTAATCCGTGTTCACTTTAACGGGGTTCAATTGTCTCTACAACCCGTTTGGATGTAACAAAGTATAAGGTGATAACTCAAACGAGAAATGTGGACATCACATTCGGGTAGTCAATACCATATTACCACCTTGTGATGTATATTGTAAGTGTGTAAACACTAGTCATTTGCAACATGAGTTTAACACACCATGTGTCCATGTGTTCAAACTCTTGAATTGCATTTTCCTCTATTTTCATGTTTGTCTTAGATAGTATGAATCTCACGAAGTACATATCTAGTTTCCCAAACTAGGTTTAGGTTCTTCACTTTGAGAGAACTTCCTTGTTGTTTATCACATAACAAACGAATTATGGTGGACGACATAACTTGCACTAGTCAATTGTTCTTCGAACTCATAATGTACCAGGTATATGTTTTGTAGGATCTTGCAACAATTGTCAAGATGATTAGCCTAGCACTTCTCATAAGTCCTAGCAAATTTTGAAAATACTAGTTTTGAGTAACTTCTTACCATAACCAAGTATCTTTTCAAACCTCTTATTTCTCCTTTTAGCTTAAATAGCTTAGGATTTTCATAAATCCTTACGCGTTTTCGAACTTCAATATGTGCAACTACTTGTCACATAACAGAGTGTTCTGTCAAACATTAGAATAGCTCATTAGTTCTTCTCGAGAATTCATGATGATTCTTCTATGGCTTACCAATGACTCATCATGCTCTTAAGCATATGATTCATTATTGGACATGTGCATGATTATTCTAATGGCGGAAACATTAGGAATCTTTAATCATGTGATCAACCATTCTTAGGTTCAATGAATGACCATAACTGCTTATGGTAATTCCATTTTCGTTGATATGAATAACCTACGTTCCTCGTTGATTTGATGTGCATATCTCAATGCCTATCCAACATCCTATGATGTGATTGTATTCATCTTAATCTATTTTCATCCAGAATTGAAAACTCAAATACTTCTTTGTGAAAGATAGTACTATCTCGTCATTCTCAATGAGTAATGAGTTATAAATTTTACAAGATGATTGCTCCCACTAAATTTTATGTCTTCACATGATAATTTCAAACTCCCACTAAAATTCATGTGTTTCGTCATTGACTACTCAATCGAAACATTTCAAGAATTGAAATACATTTTGCTTTGCCAAGTTATTAAGATAAAACCAGATATGTTCCCAACATATCTTTTCAAAATACCTATTTTGAAAAGGTTTCAATCTTAAACTTATGGAAAGAGATTTTAATCTCTAACTCATTCATTTTTAAAATGATGCGTAGCAATGTCATTACTTAAATGTGAAATCCCATTTAATACACGTCCTTCTCAAAATACCCTTTTCGGAAGGAGGTATAACCATTTTATTTTCATAATGAGGTTAAGTAATGACACTAGTGTGGTTAACAATTAACTTAGCTTTTGTAGACATCGGCATATCTTTCTTTGCAACTTTTAATCATAAATCTCATTTATATTCAAGGATGCAACCTTGTTTCATTTACGCTCTTAAGTAAATATCAATATTGAAATTCTTATTTATACGTAGGTCATAGACTAGCCAAATCTCTTGTTGAGACTTTTCGTTACGCATTTTCTATCATCTTTAGTCATTTTCTATGAAAACTTTCTTTTGGTCTCCTCGTGTAGTTATCTTAAGAACATATTCTTTTGATTACTTCTCTTGGTCTCTTTTGTCATGTAGATCTCATCTATTCGAGACCATAGATCTCATCTATTCATGTATACTATCAATTAAGAACATGTTCTTTTGATTACTTCACTTGGTCTCTTTTGTCATGTACATCTTATCTATTCGAGACCATAGATCTCATCTATTCATGTATACTATCTATTAAGAACATATTCTTTTGATTACTTCACTTGGTCTCTTTTGTCATGTAGATCTCATCTATTCGAGACCATAGATCTCATCTATTCATGTATACTATCTATTTAGGTATATAAATCATTCTTTCTTTTGTAGATCTCATTTACTTAAGCATACAAACAATTCTTTGTATTCTTTGTGTCTTCATTTTTCTCCCACTCTATCTTTAGAATAAATACACTAGATATTCAAAGATAGCTTATGAGACACAAATAATGATTTTGAAGTAGAAGGAGGATTATCTCATAGATTGACTAATAGATTTTAGATTTGATGAGTGTACTTGGTAATTGACATTCCTTTAGGAGAGTTCATCAACTCAACATCACTTTATAATTGATCATACACAAGCCTCAAGCTTGTGGACATATAATGAATCCCATCATTATAGTTGTCTATTGGATCACTTTAAGTAGATGATCATATGTTTCTATGTGCAAGCATGTAAAGATGAATTTTAGAACAAACAAATACGATAAAAGGGGTGACTTGGGTTGCAAGCCAAGCCACCATAATCCAAAATACAACCATTGTTTAAAAGGATCAACCATTCCCATGTCGAACACGGAAATCAAAATAGTTCTAAAATTCATAACATTAAAATAAAGACAATAATAAAAGCCAAGCTTCATTGGTAGCTACTCCTAGCTCCTTCATGATTTCTCAAGCTTGCTTCCCTTTTCCCTTGTCTTTGCTTGGAGGAGGCCCTATTTACAATAAAAGGGGGTACATTATCACAACTTTGAATCAAAATACCATAGTTGAATTAGAAACATAAAAGAAAGGATAGTCATTTACCTACTGGAGTGATCTTTCCAGCTTTGATGTCACCAACATACTTGGAACAATTCCTCTTCCAATGTCCAACACCATTACAATAATGGCATTTATCAAGAGGACCCTTCTTGGTCTTGGAAGTGCTAGCTTCAAAAGTCTTAGCCTTGGTGGACATGGGAGCTTGCCTCATACCATTTTTCCCATTCTTCTTGAACTTCCCCTTGTCTTAGTGCTTATATTAAGCACATCCTTAGGTGGGCTAACATTTAGCCCCATGTCTCTTTCGGCTTGCACAAGTAACTTGTGCAACTCTTCAAGAGACACGTCCTTGTCTTGCATATTGAAATTCACCCGGAATTGTACATATGCTTTGACTTTGGATAAGGAGCGAATAATCCTATCAACAATGAGCTCCTTGGGGATTTCAACCTTTTGAATTTTCAATGTCTCGACTAGCTCCAACAATTTAAGCACGTGAGGGCTAACATTTTGGCCCTCCTTGAAATCGAGATCAAAGAATGTCGAGGCCGCCTCATATTGGACGATCCTCGGTGCTTGTGAGAACATTGTCACAAGTTTGGAATAGATTTCATAAGCGGTGCCCATTTTAAACGCTCTCCTTTGGAGATCCGCCTCCATAGCAAAAATCAACACATTTTTCATAGCGGCGGACTCTTTGTGGTAAGCCTCATATGCTTCCCTAGTGGCGGCACTCGACCTAGCATTAGGTTTGGGTGGAGAGGCCTCAATGAGGTAACGAAGCTTGTCGTCACCTTGGGCGGCTAATTTGAGTTGGGCATCCCAATCGGAGAAATTATACCCATTCTTTTCAAGTTTACAACGATCCATGAAGGATCGGAGCCATGAAACATTAGTGAGAGTGGTGGCGTTGGTGTTTGGTGCGGCCATTTGTTATGAGAAATGAAAGTGGTCTACAAAATAAAATAGAAGGAATAAAACACTTGTCGTTTTCAGAATAATAATACTCGTAAAATTTAATTTAAACAAGTTTTATAACATTTATCTAGTGACCTCTACTCAACTTGATAAATGATTCCAAGATCCAAATTCATATTAACTTGGGCACGGTAGGGCCGATTCATCCCTTATCAATATAACTCGGTGGATTAACTCTTTAATCGATTCTACTTTTAGAACTCTTGGTCGATAAAATTACATTAATATTTATCTTTAGCCCAAAACACATCCGACAAAGGTCGAGAATACTTTTTTTGAGTTCAACCCAAATTTTGAATATGTGTCCATGATCCAAATCCACATCAACTTGGGCACGGTAGGGCCGATTCATCCCTTATCAACATGAATTCGGTTGATAGACATTTATCACCCACTTCCCCTACGTAACAAGGTTTGTACCCCGGTGTGGCCGAGCGCACTCCCTCATGAAATAGGTTTTCATGATTTCTACTTTTTGGTAAGGCTAAGTCTCTATTGTTTATTTTAGCGAAAGGTCATGTCAATTTATTATCTATCACGTTTTAAGTGAACTAAAGCGGTGAACTACGAAAATTGTAATTGACACGGTCGATAAACTCGATTAAAAGGCATGTTTAGTTATGACGATTTAGAGATGCATGCAACATATAAATAAAATGCAAAGCATAAAAATAAAATCCTAGTATGGCCTTCCTAAAATAGTAAATCTAATAAACTATTACAAATTCGGAAACCAACTCCTTTGGTCCCTTGAACTTCGGTCTTGGCATGCACTTCAAGGCAACACTTTCTTTGATGGATCGCCTTCTCGAATGGCACCGTCTTCAAGGAACTCCGGAATAATTAAATTACAAAATGAATTACATAACTTCCTATTATACATTTGTAATTAAAATAAAAATAAATCTATTAAATTACAAAACGGTGATGCGAGATCACAATAATTACAACCGAATTGATATTCCCATACATTTCGGGTAATACCAATTAAAACTAAGGTCATACTAAGTAAAATTACATAATTCAAAATTACATAAAATTAAAATATGACAATCATAAATAAAATGCAGCATTATAATATGTATGAACATGCTAGATTTTATGCTAAATCGCCTTTTAAGAGCCAATATCATATATTAATCGGTTTTTACGGATTTGCGTGATTTAACTTTTTAAAATCACAATAATTACATAAATTCATATTTATGTACAAGTTAATTACCCTAACCTTCTTAGGACTCAAAATTAGTCTCCGCTAACATTTTGACAATAATTAACCTTGATTTCTTAATATTGTTCATAAATGGACCTAAAAATAAAAATATGCTATAAACTTCAAATTAAATTATAAAAATTTCAAATAAATTCGAAATTTGAAATTTAAACTCATAAACATTCTGGAAAAATACCATGACACTCATAATGTTTAAAACTTAGGTTAAAAAGTTCAAAAATTTATCGAGAAAAACAATGTTGCGATTTATCAATTTTAACAATTATGACCATAAAAATATGAGAAAAATTATTTTCATCAACTTTTCACTTTTAGATCTGAAATATATGTTAAAATGCAACATGTGACGTTTTTCCTTTAGTCATGAAGTATGTTTTAGCATTATTACTAATTATAGTCACATTTATGTGATTTTTCATCAAATATTCATAAATCATGCATAAAACTTCATTATAGCCAAATATTTTACACACATCTTGTAAAATTGCATGTGACAACATACTAAATTTCCATGACCAGATTCGAAATATAACTCATATTAACCAATTTACCCATTTAAATACGATTTTAACTTGAAAAATCCATATTTCGAGCAAAACAACTCATTTTATCATGACAATTTACAGGCCATCAGTAAATAATATATATGAAAACATATCCAAAAATCACTGAAAAATTCGAATTTTAGCTAATTTTCGTCCAAAAATGACATTTTTATCATAAAAATCACATTTTAATGCCAATATTATATAAAATGAACAATAAAATCCATAAATAAACAAAAATGTCCTAAAAATCACTTAGGACCAGAAACTTTTAACATGCAAAGTTATTTTTAGGTTTATCTTCATAAATCCAAATTAATTAGTTTTGTATGTTAATCTTATAACTCGGAAAAACTATAAACCGATTTGCATGCAAACAACCTAAGGCTCATGATACCGCTTGTTAGTTTTCATTAATCTCATTAATTTACATATTCATATATGTTCAAATTTATTTAGTCATAAATAAATGGAAGATCTTACGCATGCAAACTAAAGCAAGATAAAAGAAGAAATCGTCAATCTTACATTGTGGTTTCGGATATTAGGGCACCAACAAGATCTCCTTCTTGTTAGTTCTTGAGCTTTGCTAATAATGGATAAACAAAAGGTCTAAAATAGAACCTCTCTCAAAAGTAAATACCCAAGGAAAACCCCTAATAACTAATATTATTTTGTACTAGAAATAATACAAGTCTTACTTAAAATTTGACACAAAATACATTTTGTTCTCTCTTGTATTTTTTTCGGCCAAGAGAGGAAAGATTTATGAGGATTTTATTTCTCTAAATTTTCACAAGGTTTAGAGAGAATAAATTTTTCTTACACTAGAAAAATGTTAGATGAAGTAGTGAATGAAAAATTAGAGGAAAAACCCTTTATAATCCTCTTTTGAAAACCGGTGGGGAGGGAGAGGTGAGACAATGCATGGTGCTCATTTTCTTCCCAAGAAAATAGACTTGCATGGCTACAAATAGCTATGTAATCATTTTGTTTTTCCACTTAAAAATAATTAACACAATTTAAACCTTATACTCCCTCAATTTTTGGCACATATGACATAAAATGGAAGGTCCATTTTATTTTGTCATTTGTCAATTGTAACATATGTGACATGTTACTTGACTTATGAAATTGTAATGTATTTTTAACATATTAAAAATCAACATACTCATAAAATATGTCATATACAAAATCTACTAGTAATTCGTAATTACTTGTACAAAACGGTTTATCAAATTATAAATTACAACGTCTTGTATTTATAATAAATTATTCATTCAATTTCAATTTCAATTTCAATTGTTTCGTAAACAATAATTTTAAGTAAGTAATAAAACAATTCGATTACTTAGACCGTATCTAATTTAATCGCATTATAATAAGACACGTTAATCTCACTCACAAATCATACGTCAATTTTAAGCAATTTAATTAACTCGTATCGACATACGATTAATTAAATAATCAATTAAGGGTGCTTCCCTATAGGTATGACCTAAGGGGATCAACTGATCACCACCGTCGCACGACAGTAATGTCAAACTCTAGTCTGCCAATCATTACCGATATGTGTGGACCAGTTGACTGTAAAATATTACATCCCACATGTATTTTTAAAATGAGATTTAAACATGTGATCATCATGATCGACAGTTGTGATCGCATTATTGTCGGAGGACACATATTCCAACACAAGGGGCATAAAACTGAAGCGTGCTACGATCTCAAACACGCCATACAAGATGGAATTGAGGATGGCTGGTTTTCCACCTTACTCTTAACCACTCCAGACAAAGAAACTGAGCGACCTAATAGGAAGTTCATCGATTTGGGTGATCGAGAGGATGAGTATTCTACCAATCATTTGCTAAAAAGGAGAAAGGTAGACTTAACACCATCCTATCGGTCAGGAGATGGTGCTTTAGTTAAACATGTCATTGACTGCCTTTAGCCAAATTATACATCCCGTTTGAAGAGTTGTAACATCAAAAGCGTCGAGGACCTATCAACTGAAATTTCTCGCATCGATGAAATTATTAAAGGAGGCTCAACATCTGCGACCCTTCCCGAAAATAAAACTTTCCGCATTACCGAAGTAAAATATGTGGAGCCTTCGCCAGAAAGAGCCACACACCCGCAAAGACAATTTTCAGACTTGGGCATGCCTTATGCCATTGCTTTTAGAGTGCTTATCTCTGAAGGACAAATCCAACCGATTGGCCCCACTCTAGATATTGCACCCAAGAAAAGAAGCCGCTTTTGGGACGGTTCTCAATATGGCCTATTCCATAGGGGTAATGGGCACGACATAGAGAAGTGCTGGAAGCTCAAACATATCATCCAAAACATGCTCGATTGTGGCAAGTTGTCCCTATCAACTCCGGATTATTTACTGGAAAAGAATGGTCCCCATGGGCGTCAGACTGCTCAAAAACAGGACAACCTTCCAGGATCCCATCCTTCCGGCGTCCCAAACAACGAGAGTGAAGTGCTCAAGTGGGTCAACGCTCAAGACCAGACATTCAAGCCGCTAGATACTGCGAAGGAGACCTTCAAGGAGGAAGATGATGATTAGGAGTCCGTATCTATGATTGAGTTTGAGTCTGAGTTCGAGCCTTAGGCTTTCTCATATCTATCCTAATGTCTGTCCTTTTATTCCTAAATGACAACTGGGGGCTGTCCCCATGAGTCACATGTATTCATCGAGTCTGTGCTAACCTCTTATTTATCTAAATAAAAGCACATTTCCTACTATCATATATTCTCCCCTTTACCATTTTCCGGTGACAACGAGAATTGATTTGAGAATTGATTTAAAACAAACGATATGTTCCAATTCAATGTGAGTACACTCGAGTGACGTTCCGTACCGAGTAAGTAGAGGATTCGAAACTCCGTGTCCATTTTCTTTACCTATTCCATGTCTGGCAATAGAAACCTTTCATTAGCACCCTGTTTCGAACGAGCTTCTATCAAAAGGATTCTACAACGAACCAAGATGACAAACCAGAACGTCTCCTTGTTCATAATCAACGACCGAAGGCAAGCCCATTCCCCACAAAAATATCCAAACACAGAGAATCGACCTCTCACTAGCGGGTACATCCCCGCTGGCACCTTCACCATCCTCGAATGAGGGAAAGCAAAAAACAAAGTCCAAAAGCCATTTACCCAAAAGTCATTCAACCAAAGTCAAAGCGAAAAGCCAAAATCAAAGGCCCAAGCCAATATCCATTCACCCAACGCCAAAGCGAAAGGCCAAAATCAAAGGACCAAGCCCACATCCATTCACCCAAAGCCAAAGCTCAAGGCCAAAGCAAAAATCAAAGCCAAAACCAATTCACTCAAGGGCAAAGGTAAAGTCAAAGTCAAAGCAAAAACCAAATCACTCAAAGCAAAAGCCAAAGCCAAAGGCTACTCACCCAATGTCAAGGCCAAGACCCAAGCCAAAATCAAAATAAAACAAGATTGAAACCTTTTTCTCAAAAAGGCCAAAATCCAAAGAAAGCATCCAACACACAAAATCCAAGACAAGTCAATCCAAAACACCAAGTCCATGACCAACAAGTCCAAAGACGATGACCAATGTTTCTTCCCTCCGAACTCCGGGATCAACAAGTACAAAACACAAAAATACCAATACCTCGTGTCAAAGAGCTAAAACAAGAGCTTAAGACTCGCCAACTAACAACAAACCCAACACTGCTTCACCCCTAAGTCCTTCCAGAGACTACTACAGGGAGACCTATCTAGGATCCTGGGGATTCCCCTCAAGATCATATCCAACACTACTTTACCCCTAAGTCCTTCTAGAGACTGCTACAGGGAGACCTATCTAGGGTTCCGAGGATTCCCCTCGAGCTCGTAATATCACACCTTAACCTTTAAGCTCCAGACATGGGAATCAGATCCCACATTATTTACCAACCATTTCGTGCTCGAGCCCCATCAAGCCTGAGGTCACATCGAGTCGGAGACCCCATTCCACACCACATTACAAGCTGTAACCCATCAGCCTAAACACCACAAATACAACCTCCAGATTTTTATCTGTCAAACAAACCTATTATTACCTAGCTCCACATTCCATAATGTCGAACCCATTTTCACCTTGTCCCAAATACGGAGTCTTCAAAAAACATTGCTTTCTTAGAGCCCATTATTTAGTGTGCTCACGTAACAAGAAACATTTTCACAAACTATGCCTCTTCAATTCATGATCAAGAGGAATTTCTCTCCAATCAACCCTCGAGTCACCAAACAGAATTTACCATCGTGAACCTCGACTCCAGATTTTTATCTGTTAAATAAACCTATTATTACCAAGCTCCACATTCCATAATGCCGAAGCCATTTTTACCCTGACCTAGATACGGAGTCCTCGAATGCTTTGCTACCGAGAAGGGGACATACCCAATCTACCCTTAGGGTCAACTTTTTAGTGTGCTCATATAATAAGGAACATTTTCACAAATGAGACCTCTTCGATTCATGTCAAGGAGGATTTCTCTCAAATCAATTTTCGAGTCACCAAACGGCATTTGCCGTCGTGACCTCCACACTTTAAGGTCCTAAAATATCGCTTAGGCACAAACATTCAAACGAGTCACCAAACGGATTTTACCGTTGAGGCACAAACATCTTGCTTAGGCACACATTCAGAACTACGATCTGGTTTGATTTCACATCACGTGAATACATAGGCAGTCCTTCAAGGACACAACCATACACCTCAAAATCACTTCAAGGTCCTAACAACTCGCTTAGGCACACAGCTCAGAACTACGATATGGTTTGATTTCACATCACGTGAATACGTAGGCAGTCCTATTACAAGGGCGCAACCACACACATTCAATTTTCACACCTTCAATTTGCAACCCATTTGCACACACAGCAGAACTACGATCTGGTTTGATTTCCCAAACACGCGAATACGTAGGCAGTCCCCTAACAAGGACACAACCGCATACCTCTTTCAATCTCAACCATCAGCATCAATCCTCAAAAGCAGCCCACCCAGCTGCAAAAATTAATCTTATACCTCTTTACTGGAGGCTTCTTCCTTAAGACGTCGCCCATTCCTTCTTTTGCCAAATTCACACCTTCTCACTCTAGGCTTCTATTTCAAGACGCCACCCGTCCTTTATCCTCAAACATCTTTTGAGTCTCAACTACAGTCCAAAATAAAACCGCCCATAGTCTAGTGCTCGGTTCGGACGATGACAAGGTCTTGGTTCCGCTCTCCGAATCTTAAAAACCTGAGAAGGGATCTCATACAAGCAAACAGGAGGCAAAGGTGTCTGGCGAAGATAATCAATTCATGTTCCCCAGCAGAGCGGACCTTCTACTCCAGGGATCTGATGCGTGTTGTCACCCTTTATTGGCTAGGAGTTGCACTTACATGTGCAAAGTCTGTCAGAGTCACCCCGTGTCGTGTCAATGCTAAGTCTACATCACGTTCACGACCGTCTATTTATCAGTCTGTCAGTATGCGTCCCTGTGAGTCAATGTCACAACGGTCACGTGCCTCAAATCTTCCAAATCACGGATCTAAGAGCAACAAATTCCAACTCTTAACAGCTTTTAAGCTTCACAACATTCGAAACTTCCATCTCCCCTCACGTGAGATATTACATGCTAGTCGCTCGTATGCTAATTACTTACATGCTCATGTGCTTATGACAAGGCTGTCGTATGCCTATCAAGAATAACTAACTAAACTAACTATATAGCTAGGGAAGTCAGGTCGATCTTCTCAGGGAGGCAAGATATCTGTAACGGTTCGTCTATTCGGTCACAAAATGGGGGTTTTTAATTGATTTTTTAAACTAAAAGGTTTAAAAGAAAGAGAAGCAAGGAAAGAGAAATAAAGGCAGAAAATAAGAATAAACTATCAATAAAGAAGGGACATGAGAGGATTTCGATTCACTACGGTAGTCTAGTGACTCAACTGTAAATAGCTCAAATTACTGTGAGACGGATATTGGAAAGGTCCTTCCGGTCCACTTTCAACCCTTGATTCCCACTAACTTAACTTCCGTCCTCGTCAGGGTAGTCTACTGTTCATAGCAGGTCTATTTAGTCTAATCTTCCGATCCAGGATTAAATTTAACCAGATTAAAGGGTGACTCAGAAGCGTGCAATTAAATTGCTACGTTACTACATCGTCACAATTCTACCGTAGATCCCTTAATCCTAACATGAAATAACTTAGCTACTCATATTATCAATATTGTCAAGGCTAATAATTATGAATGAACTAATAATAAACATAATGAAATGATGATCAAATCGCATAAAAGAGATTAGGGCAGAAATTAAGAGAGCAAAACAAGAGAATTAAAGTAAACAATTGAAAGATTAATATTAAAGGAAGAGAAACATTACAATCGCGAGAATCCGGCGTAAAGAACAACTAAATCCGAGCAAAAAATAATCCGAAAGCAAAAGTTACAGTGGAAGAAAAAGCAACGTAAGAGAATTTTGCAGTGAGAGTTCAAAGATAAGATAATAGAATGCTAATGACCTAATTATCTCACGCTTAAATAGAAAATACTAATTCCAATAACTAAAAACAAGTACACGGACTAATTAAGGCCCGTTAAAGACCAAACCACTCGATCGAGCAGTTTGAAACAGCTCGATCGAGTACTTCTTCAAGATATCCACTCGATCGAGTAGAAATATCACTCGATCGAGTAACTCCTATTTCCAGCATTGTCTGATCGAGTAAAATAACCACTCGATCGACCTCCTCAGCCACAAAAATCACTCGATCAACCAATAAAAGGGCTCAATCGAGTATTCTTCCTCTAAAACAGCTCCAACTCGTAGCCGACTGCTTCGTGGACCGTTCCTTTACGCATCCCAATGCAGTATCTCACTCTGAAAATCCCGTCTCCTCAAAATGCATGCAAAATAGGACGAAAATGTTACAATTCCACTACTTTCACGTTCGTTACTATAAAATAGATAAAACGAAATAAATAGTACAAAAGTACATGGAAATACGTGCTAAAATAGGCTAAAAAGACTATACAAAATGCACGTATCAAATCTCCCCAAACCGAACCTTTACTCGTCCTCGAGTAAACTAAAACGCAACTATTGGAGCGGAAAAGAAAACTCAGAGCTAGCTTAACTTGAACCAATTTAATGCATCAAAAGTTAACAATTATGGCTAAGCAGTCAATACGCAAACGAGTTATAAGTTGTTCAGAAATATAGCCGACCTATCGACCTTGCAAGACCAACAAAATCGGACTCTCACGTGGTCACTCTTCTCTCATGAAGCAAAGGGTGAATAATATATGTAAAAGAGAGAAAGAGAAACAGTCACTCACCTAACTGCGACCTACATAGCATGCATGCAAGAAAAATGAAAGACAATTCAAGTACTAATGCACACATTCCAACCAACAATGTCCGTCACAGCTGAGGGCTTACAAATGATATGGGAAAGTGAGGGTTAGGTGAGAAAGGCAAAACAAGTTATGGAAATGTGGAGGTAAAAGCGTCAAGCTAGTTCCTAAACAGGACCATATAACACCGTTCGTATCTCAACTGACTAAAAAATAAAGTACAAGTGCCCTTCATTTGGCACACAAATCACTAATCACATACACTATATCCTCAAAAATATGGAATAAAACGGAGGAGTGAGACCGTCACAAAATAGGAATGAACATAGACGGACTCAAAATCAAACCAACTCAAATATTTTGGATTTTCCTTCTCTGGTTTCATGCTGTATCACACGTGAACTTCATTGTTTTTTTTTCATTTTTTTTCTTTTTC
This sequence comes from Silene latifolia, assembly GCF_048544455.1. Lineage (NCBI taxonomy): Eukaryota > Viridiplantae > Streptophyta > Magnoliopsida > Caryophyllales > Caryophyllaceae > Silene > Silene latifolia. The sequence goes on along the minus strand of NC_133532.1, from coordinate 49,876,340 downwards.
TATTCACTTTTTCCCCTTTTTTTTCTTTTTCAGTTTTTTTTCTTTTCTTTTCTCCCTCCTTTATTTACACCAACTCCAAACAAAATACACATGGGCCAAACTGCAAACGAAAAATCATACCACAAAAGACAAACTAAACTAGCTCGACTAGGCAGGCTCAGTTTTGGATATAGCTAATGGGTGAAAAAGGCAAAATTTGGCTTAAGTGGAGCTAAATGGGTGAAAATATGAGAAAAGGGAAAAAATTTGCAAGCACCTCCCTGCATGTGACACCGACCACAAACCCGAATGTATGCATTTGATAAGAAATAGAATGTCATAAAAGTGCAAAAATGATAAACATGTTATGCAAGGAGTACTACTCTCAATTCATAATGAACTGGTCATGAATGTCACCAGTTATAACGCTCTAAATCTCAGAAATTGTAAGTAGGTTGCCGAATTATCAGGTCAAGTCTAAAGAGTCGGCTATATTTGAACAAAAACTCGTAGACTATGCGTATGACAAAGCTAATAACCGTCAATAAAAGTGCAAGGCTCAAGTAAAATGACAAGCTATAGTGCAGTTTTATCATGGAAATCGGCCGTTCCGACTCAACCTATATGCAAAAATAAACGTGAATATTTTTTTGATTTTTTTTGAAATTTTCTAATTTTTTTGGATTTTTGAATTTTTAAGAAATAAATAAACAATGCAAGCTGAAAATATAAACGTGAATGCAAAACAAATGCAAATGCAGACTCAAAAGGATGCAATACCCTCCCAAACCAAAACGGACAACGCCCTCGTTGTCCTCCAGCATACACCAGCAGATATATATAGGGAAACGGGAATAAACAACCTATAAATGAAAAATAGAAATAAAAACAGAAATAAAAGGAGACAAAAATAAAAGAGTTAGATGGGACATACAAAACATGAACTTCCCCAAACCAGCCAAAAAACTGGGGAAGTGAGTAGACCAGTAGCTACTCGTCAGCCTCGTCGTCACGCACGTCCTCCACCGTGTAGTCTGGATCCTCCTCATGCTCCCTCCTCCTCCTCTGCTCAGCTCGAGCTCTCTCCGTCGCCGCCGCCGGGTCCTCGTCCTCCTCCTCCTCCTCACTAGCAGACTCCGGATACCCCTTAGCTGGGAACCGGTAAAAGGAAGGGTGCGGCCAACCCTCTGGAATAGGACGGTATCGCCTTATGTGGTTCTCGTATAGAGGGAACAAAGTCAAAGCTAAGTCTCGCTCCATACGAGCCTGTCTCTCTGCAATCTCAAGTAACAAACCGTCACGGCGCCCTTGGTCCATGACCGAGGACGCCTCAAAGGGTGGTGGAGGTACGAAATTAGCCGGGAGAACCGGTTGTGTCTGTGTCTAGTCAGCAGGCGCGGGAGTAGGAGTAGGGGTCGGGATAGGAGTGGTCGTGGAAGGCTGGCCACTCGCAGAGGGTGTAGACCCCTCTCCGGTCTCAATTCTACGCTGCTTCTTAGAAGCGGCTATGGTAAGAGGTGGTCGGAGCGGTAGGTGGTACTCAGGTGGAGGTGGTGGTCGGACGCCTTGTGCAACAGTAAGAAAAGGGTCTAGACGAGGAAGGGTGGAGCAAGGAAGGTCTACGGACAAGGAACCATCTATCTTCCAGGTCCGGTAATCTGTAGTCAGCCAGGTCTGAGAGTGCATAGAAGCTAGGCTCAGGTACCTATCTCCATCTATATACGATAAGTCACGAGGCAAGACAGTGAGGAGAAAATGGGCAAGAAAGGTGGCTATGCCACCGCAGACGATAGTGCCCACGACCTTCTCTCCCTGAGCCTGGAAGTACTGGGCGGTCAAATATTCAATGTTGAGGGTAAAGGGACCCTCGCAGTCGATGTAATACTCCGTATTTATAGTCTTGGGGGTACTCTATCGAGTAGCCCTTACTCTGTCGAGTAAGGGCAAGTTGCGCAGATAAATAGTTTCTGACCTGTTGGGCACTCGATCGAGTAGCTGGGGCACTCGATCGAGTAGGGGTACTCGATCGAGTACCTTGGGTACTCGATCGAGTGTCCAGGTTTATCGGGGAGTTTTCTCGGGTTTTGTTAATTACGCGATTAAGGTATTTAAACCAATTCGTCTTTGTTCTAAATCACTTTTTACAAAACCTAAAACCTGTTTAAGAGAGAAAGCAACTTGTCTTCTTCCTAATCGCGTTCTTGACAATTCCCGGAGTTCAGACGGTCGGTTTGCATCGTAGTTCGTGTCGTTGGATTCCAATGCGTCGAGGGTAAGCTTTTAATGTAATTTATATAATGATTTGTTAAGATTAGTGAAACCCTAATTTAGGAATTGGGGGTTTTTATGAATGGTAATTGAATAGTAGTATCTATGTGTTGTATGGTAGGAGGAGAGTTCATAGAAGAGGCGTTTTGAGACAGCTGTAGATACCGTCTGCGTGTTGTGCTTTCCAGGTAGGATTTCCTACTCAGTATTAGTCCCATAATGGGATATTGGTGATGTGCTGTAGTTAGTTGATTGATATGATGATTGTAATTGTGATTGTGATTGTGGTTGTGTTTGTTGATGGTTCTCGAGATGCGTTCTCGGCTGAGTGGGGTCACTTGCGGGAGTGATCTCACGCCCTAGTTTCGCCCTTCGTGGAACCCGCCACGAAGGGGATGTGCACATTAATGAGCGGGGTTATCGCCGTACGATGAGCGGGGCTTAGGTGGGAACGGCCTGCGGTCCCCCATCGGGGTGGTCCGGTGGACGATCGGTGATTGAGATGGTTGGTTGGTTGGTGTGTGTGTGTGTGTGTGTGAGTTCAAATTGTCTGTTTGTCTTATTGTTGTTATCTATATTGATTGTGTGATTAGTGACGGACCGGTGTTGTTTTGTAAACTGCGGTGATCCATTCGGGGATGGTGAGCAGATATTGAGCGGTATAGAGATGATACTGGGATAGCTGGGATGGCCACGACGTGACGATAGAGTCTTCCGCTGTAGTTTAGTTTTATTTATATTTCAGTTGAGAACCGTTAGTTTGGAGTAATGTATTGTACTGTCAGTTTGGTTTCGAGGATTGTACTTATTCATTAAACTACTTATAATAAATGTTGTTTCCGTTTTGTCTATTTGATTATCATGCCTCGGGCAACCGAGATGGTGATGTCTTCATACCTGAGTGGTCCTGGTAAGGCACTCGGAGTATGGGGGTGTTACAAATGGTATCAGAGCGACGATCCTGAAACCTGTAACCAAAGAACTTAATGAACATAGAGAGAGTCAATTAAAAAGAACCCGGGGTAAAAGTGGTAGGAGCTAGTGCAAAGGCTTGGGAGACGTCCTAAAGTCGCAAGGGGTCGCCCTACAACTTTGAACCGGTCACGGGGGAAAGTGTTTGTCGAATGTATGTGTGCTTGTTTAACTTGTGCAACAAAGTGATGAAATGTGTTGATTGTTTGGTGTTGAAGTAGGAGGTTGAGCATGTGAAAGAAAAGTAATGTATGGTTGGAATAACATGTTGAGTGTTTACAATGTGGCTTTCATAGCATGATGAATTGATTTTTACTGATAAGTAGAATAAATGCGTAGCATATAATTTATGATATCATGCGGTTTTTTATAAAGTTTAGCATGTTAGTATATGACGTAACATGCGGATAGCCTTTACGTAATGGTGATACTTGATCGAGTGAGACTAACTCGATCGGGTGGGTTAAGCGATTTTGAGTCCGAATCGCGTTTTAGGGCACTCGATCGAGTAGCTAGGGTACTCGATCGAGTAGGTCGGGTACTCGATCGAGTAGCCTAGATACTCGATCGAGTGGGTTAGTGATCAGAAGGTCTGTTTGGTTCTGGAGTTTGGGTACTCGATCGAGTACATGGGGGCACTCGATCGAGTAGCCCGTTACTCGATCGAGTGGATTTGGATACTCGATCGAGTAGGTCCTATGCAGCGCGTTATCGTGTTTTGAGGTTTAGTACGCGTGTTTATGTTTATCCCTTTCTTCTATAGCTTCAAGATGCCGCCCAAGAGAAATGCTTTGTACGCGAGAGCTGAGGTTATGACTACGGATGACATCGTTAAGATGTTGGAACACCGGGGACGCTCTTACGAGAGACCAAGAGAGTGAATGAGGACAAGGATAAGAGTAAGGAGAAGGAGGTTGATCATGCTAAAGTCAGCCTCTATATTGCGAGGTTTAACCCGAAGGAGTACAAGGGAGTTGAGGAGCCTAACCATCTTGATAGTTGGTTGAGGGAGATGGAGAATATACTAGATTTAGTTATTTGTGTCCCGATGAGATGAGAGTGGATCAGCTGCATTTTATCCGAGGGAGGCGGTGGCAAGTGGTGGGATTCGGTGAAGGTGAGTGCTAAGGAGTTGTATACCAACCAAGGGTTACCTGCTATACCTTGGGAGGAGTTTCGTAGGGCTGTGAGGAAGGAGTTTGTGCCGGAACATGTGAGGAGTAAGTTGAGGGAGGAGTTTGATAAGTTTAAGATGACTTCACGAGATGTCGTGGGTCGAGTACTACAGCGGTTCAATGAGAAATCTAGATATCCGAGGACATGGGTTTGAGTGATGAGAATCGGCTTTGAGGTTTGAGAGCGGGCTAACCACGAAAATTATGGATAAGTTACCGTGGGAGTCCTTGCGATGTAAAGGAAGCGTATGAGAGGGCCGGGAGAGCCGAGAGACTAGTGGAGATGGCTCGGGAGAGGTCTGGTGGTGAGAAGAGGAAGTCGGAGAGCGAGGGTGGTGGCCAATCTAACTACAAGAAAGGCAACCACAATCAGTCTAAGGGGTTTTCTTCGGATCGGGATTTAGTCTTGGGGCTTCCTTTGGGCGAGGCGGGGAGTGTGAGTAACGGTGGGGAGTGACTGCTTTGGATGTGGTGGCGTAGGCCACAAGAGACATGAGTGCACGAGTGCACCGGGATCTTTCGAGAGACTCCGCACGAGCTTCGCGAGCAATGAGACCCGGTGGATCATGGCCAAACCAGGGAGGTCGAGCTACCAGAGTGGAGGCAACCGCAACGGCGGTAATTCATATCAGAAGACACCGATGAACAACAACAACAATCAAGGGTCGGGTGCTAAGCCGACCGCATCGCCTAATCTTGTCCGGGGAGGTGGGCGGAAGACCGATGGCAAGTTATTCATGATGGACAAGAAGGCGGTGAGGAAGATGCGCATGTTATCACTTAGGTACATTCCTTGTTAATGGTATTCCTACGTTTGTTTTGTTTGATTCGGGGGCTTCTCAATCGTTTGTGTCTTCGAGTCATGTAAAACAGTTGGGTTTGAGAGTATATGAGTCCGTTAATGAGCAAGTTTTTATACCGTCGGGTGAGTGTACCATGTGGGAGGTTGTTTAGAGATGTATCCTTGATAGTTGGGCAAGTTGACTTCCCTGTAGACTTGCTAGAGTTTCCTTTTAACGGCTTTGAGATGATAGTTGGGATGGATTGGTTAGGAAAGTATAAAGCTAAGATAGATTGTCATCAAAAGAAAGTGTCCTTAAGAGGTCCAAAGGGTGTTAGTGTGTCTTACAAGGGGTTTCTAGTCGGACCCAAAGTTAAGTTGATTGCAATTTGTCACCTTGAAGTCTTATCCGAGGAAGGGGTGTCCTTTGATCTTATGCCATGTGAGAGATAACCGGATAGAGAGTCCGACAGTTGATGAGATACCAGTGGTGGGAGAGTTTCTTGATGTTTTTCTGATGAGATTAGGGGTTACCACCGAAGAGAGAGATAGATTTCACCGTTGAGTTGAAGCCAGGGACGGGGCCAATCTCTAAGGCACCGTACCGTATGGGTCCTAAGGAGATGGAGGAGCTTAGGAAGCAGTTGGATGATCTGATAGAGAAGGGATACATTAGACCAAGTGTATCGCCGTGGGGAGCACCGATTGTTTGTGAAAAAGAAAGATGGAACTTTGAGGTTATGCATAGATTACAGAGAGTTGAACCGAGTGACGATAAAGAACAAGTATCCTTTGCCAAGGATAGATGACCTGTTTGATCAGTTGAGTGGTGCAACGGTCTTTTCTAAGATCGATTTGAGGTCGGGGTACCATCAGGTGAAGATTAGAGATGTGGACATACCGAAGACAGCTTTCACGTCGAGGTATGGCCATTATGAGTATGTGGTGATGCCATTTGGGTTGTCTAATGCGCCGGCAGTGTTTATGGATTTGATGAATAGGATCTTTAGACAGTTCTTGGATCAGTTCGTAGTAGTGTTTATTGATGATATCTTAGTCTATTCTAAGACTAAGGAGGAGCATGAGGAGCATTTGAGGATCGTGTTGCAGACGTTGAGGGAGCATGAGTTGTATGCTAAGTTGTCCAAGTGTGAGTTCTGGTTAGAGAAAGTGGCTTTTCTGGGGCATGTGATATCTAAAGATGGGGTAGCTGTAGATCCGGCGAAGATTGAGGCAGTGACAAAATGGGAGGCACCAAAGAATGTTCTTGAGGTTAGGAGTTTCTTGGGTTTATTTGGATACTACGAGACGGTTCGTGAAAGATTTCTCCAAGATAGCTAGACCGATGACAACGTTGATGAGGAAAGAGAACAGGTTTCGTTGGGATGAGAGTTGTGAGACGGCGTTCCAAACATTAAAGGAGCGTCGACCACGGCTCTGTCTTAGCATTGCTGAAGGGAGCGAGAATTTTGAGGTTTATACCGATGCTTCGAAGAATGGGTTAGGTTGTGTGTTGATGCAGCATGGTAAGGTGATTGCCTATGCTTCTAGACAGTTGAAGCCTTATGAGGAGAATTACCCTACTCATGATCTGGAGTTGGGTGCGGTGGTGTTTGCTCTCAAGATTTGGAGACATTACCTTTATGGAGCAATCTTTAAGGTATTTTCTGATCACAAGAGTCTCAAGTACATCTTCACTCAAAAGGAGTTGAACATGAGACAGAGGAGGTGGATGGAGTTGATTGGCGATTATGACATGGAAATCATCTACCATGAAGGGAAGGCCAATGTTGTTGCTGATGCTTTGAGTAGGAAGAGTGTACATTCCTTGTGTACAGCTCTATCTTTGATGAGGTTGAGGGATGAGGTAGCGAGTTTTGGGATTCATATGATGCAGAAAGGAGATGCCATGGGTGATATGACAGTACATATGGAGTTTTATGATGACATTCGAGGTAAACAGACTTTGGATCCTAAGATAGTGGAGTGGAGAGCGGGAGTAGAGAAAGGGACAGTGTCCCGGTTTTCCATTCATACAGATGGTAGCTTGAGGTTTGATGGTAGGTGGTGTGTTCCTAATGACGAGGAGTTGAAAAAGACAATCATGACAGAAGCGCATTGCACACCATATTCAGTTCATCCGGGTGGAGACAAGCTTTACAAAGATTTGAAGAAAACGTTTTGGTGGCCTGGGATGAAGAAAGAGATAGCTGAGTTTGTGTCCCGTTGTTTGACATGCCAGAGAGTTAAAGGGGAACAGAGAAGACCGCAAGGTAAGATTCAGTCTTTAGAGGTGCCTGAGTGGAAGTGGGAATCCATTTCCATGGATTTTATTGTGGGTTTGCCAAAGAGTCAGCAAGGTAACAACATGATTTGGGTAATAGTGGATCGCTTGACCAAGTCAGCTCACTTTGTTCCAATGAAAGATACATGGACTAAGGCACAATTGGCTATGGCCTATCGAAAGAACGTGCTTAAGTTGCATGGAGTCCCTAAGGACATAGTGTCTGACAGAGATGCGAGGTTTATATCAAGGTTTTGGAAGGAGTTGCAGGAATCATTGGGAACGGCTTTGAAGATGAGTACAGCATTTCATCCTGCGACAGATGGGCAGACCGAGAGAACAATCAAGACTCTTGAGGATATGTTGCGAGCTTGTGTGATGGATTTCGGTGGTAGCTGGGAGCAGAGGTTGGACTTGATAGAGTTTTCTTACAATAACAGCTATCACACTAGTATTGGTATGGCACCGTTTGAGGCTTTGTATGGGAGGAGATGTAGGAGTCCAATCTGTTGGGACGATAGTGCTGAGGCAGTGGTTTTAGGACCAGAGATGGTGCATGAGATGGTTGAACAGATTAAGATGATCAGGGAAAGGATGAGAGCGGCTCGGGATCGACAAAAGAGTTATGCGAGATCTACATCGCCGGGATATAGAGTTTCAGGTTGGGGATAAGGTTCTTCTGAAAGTGTCTCCTATGCGCGGAGTTATGAGATTTGGGAAGAAAGGCAAGCTAAGTCAGAAGTTTATAGGGCCGTATGAGATCTTAGAGCGAGTTGGAGAGGTTGCTTACCGTTTGGCTTTACCGGCTGCTTTGGAGAGAGTGCATAATGTGTTTCATGTATCGCAGCTACGGAAGTATGTGAGTGACCCGTCACATGTGTTAGAGGCAGAGAGTTTGGAGCTAGATGAGTCTTTATCATATCTTGAGGTACCTAAGCAGATTCTTGATCGAAAGGTTAGAAAGACTAGGAGTGGTGAGACGGTTTTGCTTAAGATCCTGTGGTCTAACCACGAGACCGAGGAAGCTACATGGGAGGCCGAGGACATCATGAAAGAGCGTTACCCTTTCCTTTTTGATCAGGTATGTATGGTTACGGGGACGTAACCTTGTTTCTTTTAGGGGGGTAGGAGATGATCGCGAGAGTTTTTAAGAGTTTTATACACCTTTTATATGTTGCGTCGGGATGTTTGCCTTGGGTTTGTATCATGTTTTGTTTGGCTTTTGAGTCGGGAAGGTTGATGGAGTACCTTTGTTTTTGTATTGGTTTGAACTTCGGGGACGAAGTTCTTTTTAAGGAGGGAAGACTGTAATACTCCGTATTTATAGTCTTGGGGGTACTCTATCGAGTAGCCCTTACTCTGTCGAGTAAGGGCAAGTTGCGCAGATAAATAGTTTCGACTGTTGGGCACTCGATCGAGTAGTGGGGCACTCGATCGAGTAGGTACTCGATCGAGTACCTTGGGTACTCGATCGAGTGTCCGGTTTATCGGGGGAGTTTTCTCGGGTTTTGTTAATTACGCGATTAAGGTATTTAAACCAATTCGTCTTTGTTCTAAATCACTTTTTACAAAACCTAAAACCTGTTTAAAAGAGAAAGCAACTTGTCTTCTTCCTAATCGCGTTCTTGACAATTCCCGGAGTTCAGACGGTCGGTTTGCATCGTAGTTCGTGTCGTTGGATTCCTTGCGTCGAGGGTAAGCTTTTAATGTAATTTATATAATGATTTGTTAAGATTAGTGAAACCCTAATTTAGGAATTGGGGGTTTTTATGAATGGTAATTGAATAGTAGTATCTATGTGTTGTATGGTAGGAGGAGAGTTCATAGAAGAGGCGTTTTGAGGCAGTTTTGTAGATACCGTCTGCGTGTTGTGCTTTCCGGTAGGATTTCCTACTCGGTATTAGTCCCATAATGGGATATTGGTGATGTCTTTGTAGTTAGTTGATTGATATGATGATTGTAATTGTGATTGTGATTGTGGTTGTGTTTGTTGATGGTTCTCGAGATGCGTTCTCGGATGAGTGGGGTCACTTGCGGGAGTGATCTCACGCCCTAGTTTCGCCCTTCGTGGAACCCGCCACGAAGGGGATGTGCACATTAATGAGCGGGGTTATCGCTCGTACGATGAGCGGGGCTTAGGTGGGAACGGCTGCGGTCCCCAGCAGCGGCGGTGGTCGGGTCCGGTGGACGATCGGTGATTGAGATGGTTGGTTGGTTGGTGTGTGTGTGTGTGTGTGATTCGGTTGTCTGTTTGTCTTATTGTTGTTATCTATATTGATTGTGTGATTATGCGCCCCGGTGTTGTTTTGTAAAACTGCGGTGATCCATTCGGGGATGGTGAGCAGATATTGAGCAGGTATAGAGATGATACTGGGATAGCTGGGATGGCCACGACGTGACGATAGAGTCTTCCGCTGTAGTTTAGTTTTATTTATATTTCAGTTGAGAACCGTTAGTTTGGAGTAATGTATTGTACTGTCAGTTTGGTTTCGAGGATTGTACTTATTCATTAAACTACTTATAATAAATGTTGTTTCCGTTTTGTCTATTTGATTATCATGCCTCGGGCAACCGAGATGGTGATGTCTTCATACCTGAGTGGTCCTGGTAAGGCACTCGGAGTATGGGGGTGTTACAGTCGATGTTCAGGTAACCGCCTAAAATAGAGAGCTCGTTGTTGTTGATGTTGTTTGGCTCCTTTCGGTCAAAAATAGTACTTCCCATCAGTCTGAGGAAGTAACGGGCGAGGGAAGGTGGACCTGAGCTAGCTTTCGCCCGGGAAAAGGAGTCTGTGCCAAAGCCCGCCAAAGTAGACGAATGACCTTCCTAGGGGCAGCAATGTCACCCCTGAAGGAAAGGCCGAGACGGGTACCAAACTCCTCAAGTGTCATAGAAAATGTCCAGTTAAATAACCGGACAGACACGGAAAGACTAGTGGGGGCAGCAACGTGTGCCCCGGAGGAGAAGGTAAAGGAGTTGAAGAACTCAAGGCTCAGCTCCCGAAAGGTGTAGGCACTCATAGTGATAAGTCCGGCCATCCCCGTGCCCCGCAGAAGCTCACACACCGGCTCATAAAAACCAAGCCTCTCTAGTGACGTATGGCATAAGAATCGGGTAGGGAGAAAGTCACAGTCAACTAAGTTATAAAATCTAACACGATGAACACCATTAGTAACAATTACCTCGGGGAACTCAGGGTGTGAGTCGAGGGTGTCGTCCACTCGAACAGTAACCGTGCCAGCAGAAACGCTAGGAGCAGGTGTAGCACGACCACGACCACGACCGCGACCCCAGCCTCTAGAACCAGAAGTAGAAGACCGTCCACTTACGGTACGAGGTACTAGGGCCGCTCTGAAAGCAGCTGCGGCAGCAAGTGAGTCTGCAGCAGATGTGCTCACCGTGGCTAAAGTAGAAGTTGTAGCTGCAACAGTAGATGCGGCAGAGACCGCCACAGAAGTAGAAAGGCTAGCAGCAGTGCTAACGGTGGTGGCTGTGACTGAGGTAGTAGCTGTAACAGGGCTAGCACCAGTGCTAGAAGGAGCAAAGACAGTACCAGCAGCGCTAACGAGGAACACAGATGCAGAGGCTGTGCTACAAGCAGGTACGGAGGCGGTGGTGGCAGCATGGACCACCGTCTCAGACACGGACTGACTGACAGTCGAGCTAGTAGAAGGCATATAGCTAGAGTTCATCCTAGTCAAATAGGGCAGGGGAAAACGATAAGAAATCAGCAATGAAACAGCCGAAAATTTCCCAAAACAGTCGACATTTCCCAAAACAGCAGAAAATTTCCCCGCTCACTTCTCAGAACGATTCAGTAGCCCCTCGGAGGGCTTCTGACTGGAGGACGTCACCTCAGCAACATTGACCGTCCTCTTCAATCGCCACGAGCTTGAACTTGAATCGTTAGGAGGAGAATAGTTGACGTCCACATACGCCCGAACTTTTCTCGTCCTTACTCCTTTCTCACCAGCTTTAGTGCCATCGCTCCCACTTTGACTAACTTTAATTGCACACTGACCAATAACAGCTCCTGCATTATTTTCATCTGTACTTGCAGCAAGGAAAACATACGAAGTTTCCTCCTTTTTGCTCTCAATCTGAGGCGGAGGGGTCACAATAGCAGCGCAAAATTCCAAATTTTCATTTGGAGTGTCAATAATAAGGTTAGTAGAAGAGAGGGCATTGCAAGGCTAAGCTTGCACGGGAGCCCTACGAGACTGAGACTGGTGGAAAATTAATTCCTCGTCTCCTACCTGAAAAGTCAAAGTCTTGCTCCCGACATCTATCACTGCGCGAGCAGTGAATAAAAACGGCCTCCCTAAAATAATAGCGGTATGTGTGTCCTCGGGGATATCAAGAACTACGAAATCAACGGGAATAAAGAATCTCCCGATCTTAACAGGTATATCTTCTATGACACCTAACGGCCGTGATATACTACGGTCGGCCATCTGTACAGTCATGTTTGTACAATTAAACTTGGTCAAACCAAGTCTCTTAGCAAGAGACAGAGGTAAGTGATGCGATCCCGCTAAGTGTTCACAAATTAAGATGTGGTCGTTGGTCACGGTCGAATCAAAACACAATTTATAGCTCCACAAGAAACTCTACAATTAGTAAAGAGGCAAGTAAAGGTCGGATCCCAAGGGACGGGAGTTGAAATGAGATTTCTATTGTAACTAGTGGTGTCTAAGGGGTGTCACAAATTGGGTTGATGTAGAAGGTTACTAAACTAAAATAGCAATGAAAATAAGCAAGCAAGATGAATTAAAGGGGTGTAAACAATTGATTAAAGGCACTAGGGTGTCATGGGATCATAGGGGAATCATGGGATATGATCATACAAACATCTTCTCAAATTATAAGCAAGCAATTATTGTTGTGATGGATTGAGTTGGGTTATATCTTACAATCCTAGGAAAGTTTGGGTCCCGGAGCCGAATCGATTAGATTGTACAACACCTACAAGTCGACTTAATCTTCCCTACTCAACAACATACATGGTCTAATGAGACTCGAGTTGGGTTATGTCTTACAAGTCTAATTGAAAAGATAGGAGATGATAGTAAATGCAAGGATTCATAGGCTTAGCATTTCATCAAATATAACATGTGCATGAGTTGAGATCAAAACAAGCAAGCAAATAAAACATGAAAGCATATTAATTTAAGCATGAATCATTCCCCATGTTGGTTTCCCCTAATCACCCATTAACCCTAGCTAAGAGACTACTCACTCATTATCATGTTGATCATCCTAGCAAGGTTGTCAATCATACCAACAATATGAAACATGATGAATAAATAAAAGTAATTAACAATAATTAAAAAGGGATTAAGAGATTATACCTACTAATGATTCCAATAATAAAGCAAAGATAAAAGAAGTACTTGAATGCTTGATTGAGAGGTTGTCAATCTCCCAACAATAATCCAAATAATCTTCAATTACCCAAAATAAAGGATGAACAAAAGAGAGATTGAAGAACTAAAACTTGGATTAAAACTTGATTAATACTTGATTACAATATTAAAGAGAGATTTGATTGATATTAACTACACTAATTATTGATAAGAAGAACATGCCCCTCTAATTAGACTAATGGGGTATTTATAGTGAAAATTAGGGAGGATGCATTAGGGTTAACTAAGGGCTAAACTAGTAATTACACTTTTTAAGTTGAGCAAGGAGACTCTGGTATTTCTTGAGAGAAGGGCTTCTTTCTTCGTAGCTTGGAGAAGACAATCCGTGCTGTGCTAGAATCCGGGCGGAATAGGGTCGGGACGGGCGGATTCTAGCGTTGGAATCCAAGCGGATTCAGGGGAATCCGGGCGGATTGTGGAGGTGGAATCCGAGCGGATTGTGGCAAAGCCGCTCGGATTGTGCTGCTGCGGGACGGACGGATTGGTGACAATCCGCTCGGATTGTCAGTCAGCAACAAATATTCTTCTTTTCTTCCCTTTTCTTCATAAATTCCTTGGGGATTTCCTTGGGGACTCAAGGATCTTTTCTCAACATTGCTCTTCTACTATAATATGTACAAAGGCCTTCTAATCTTGTCTCTCCTTGATGCTTGGTCATTGAATTCGATCAATTTAGTCTCGTTTTGCCATGAAAATGCAAGATTCTTACTCCTTTCCTACCAAGGGATCAAAATCTCAAAGAATATGCAAAACAAAGAACTAAAGATAAGAAATGACCCAAATAAGCACTAAAACGCATGGGAACAAGGCTAATTCGGGGGCTAAATATGCGCCAATTATGGTCACATCAAATATCCCCAAACCGAACCTTTGCTCGTCCCGAGTAAAGAGGTGACAAAGACTAGGACCAATACTAACCTATCCTAATAATATAGCCGATATGAGACAATTAGCGGGTCTCACTCCGCCCCTTCAACTCACAACAAGACAACCATGAGGTAGGATGCCTTCTTGCAAGGCAAGGTGGGTCTTGCCAAAATGGCGACACATCCAAACATTAAGCACACAAAAACACATAATGGATGCATCTACAAAAAGAATAGCCACTTCCTCATCAAGTGGCGGAAATTATCTACAAGGGAAGCAATTACAGGGTACACACTCCTTCATAGATGCAATTTCTTCAAACTACTAAGCCTAGAAGGATACCAATAAATCACCTCCAAATTGTGTCAAGCTAGGGTACTTTTGTCCTCAATCGTTAAATGCTTTTGTCAAGAGTAGACTCCCTATGGTGTTAGAAACACTGGAGGATCGCGGAATTCCCCCTCTTGCCTAGACAAGAAGAAGGGTCGTCCCCTCTCTACCATGCACAAAAATGGATAAGATGGAAAAGGGATCGATAGTAATTGAGTTTCATTTTGGGAGTTTGCTTTGTTGTTGTTTTTCCCCCCAATTTCTTGTGGCATATAACATTTGAGAACACTTTCTTTGCCATTTCTTATGATTTTTGGCAATTTCAACACTTGACAACTTTTGAATTTTTCTTTGCATGTCTTTTGAACATTTTCAAAGTCACCCCAATTTGTAACGAGGGTGCCTTATATTTGAAGCATAGGAGTCTATTTTTGTTACTCCTCTTTTCTTTTGATGCATTTTGCAAACTTTTTCTTTTCTTTTCTTTTCTTGAACTCAAATCAATTTCTTTTTGTGCCCATTCCCTTTTGTTGACAAAAATATGGTAGAACATGGATGAATGATGGTTGCATGGTTTCAAGGGTCACCTTGGAATAAACGGTAGCCAAGGAGTTATCACACCACAAGGTACTCTTGACTAGGCCTTAATCCATGGGTCAAAGGATACTAGCGTGACACATCCTAGGGTGTTTTACAAGTATTCTAACAAGCAAAGTCTTAAGAACAAAAAGCATCCACTAGGGCCTATATACACTTGTCAAGCTTCCCAAGTAGACGGTTTCAAAAAAAAAAATTTCTAACATGCAAACTACATGCCATGATGCAACTAACATATATACATCCTAATGTAGATGATTCTATCAACTAGTATGCCAAATAAGCTAAATGCAAGTCCTAAGTTCACATTGTTTTACCGCATCAATCAAAATAAAGCCACATAGTCATTAACATAAAGAGGAAAAAGGAGATTGGAAAGATCATACCATGCGGTCTTCATTATCCTCATGTCTCGGATGTGGCGTAGTCAATCAATGTGAACAAAGATAGAACAAACACAATATATACAAGACAATATATACAAGAGGAAATAAACATGTTTTTGGGTTTTCAATTTTTCAAATTTTTATGATTTTTGAAATTTTTCAATTTTTTTTGGATTTTTGAATAAGAGTTAAATGTTAGAATTCCCATCCCCACACTAATATGGGCATTGTCCTCAATGGCCAAAATGATGGAAATTATGCAAAGATGATGCATGATTTCTATACTAAATGCAATTTACACTAAGCTATGCTACATGATGCATGGTTTTTGTTATGACGGAGAGGATAATTTAGATTACCTCCCGTTGTGTATGCATTAACTTCCCCAAACCGAGTAAGACACTATTGCTAATGTCCAAGGATGGGTGTAGTTCATGCACACACTATGCTATGCATGAAACTAATTTGTCATTTTGGATTTTGAAAATGGGAACAATAGAATGAGAACACCTCAATGGTACCGAGGTGTGAGTCCTCTAATGGGGCTAGGACTACTCCAACAATGATCAAAATTATAGAATACAAAGGTACAAGACACAAACTTCTTTTCATGAAAAATAAAGATAAAGAGGAGAGATGATAAAACTTCACTTGAACTTAGGTGGGCGCTCATGCTTGCTCCACCTAGTGATGAAGTAATCTCCTAGACATCGGCATCATCTCCCTCTATATCGCTATCCCAAATATCCTTTGAAGCATCACTTAAACTTGGATCCATGAATTCGTCTTCCTCACTCTCAAGCTTCACCGTGTCACCTCCACAAGAATTGCCACTCTCCTCCCCTTGTCTACCGTTTGCCCCTTCATTAGCCTTCTCCGAGTTGGGAAAGAGCAAATCCATTTGAGCCCATGAGGGGAAAGCTCCTTCCTCAATAATCCGTCCTTTTTGAGCCATCTCATGGTATTGGGGGTAAAGAGCATAGTAAGTGTCCACGGAGGTCTCATATTGACGGTAGTGTAAATCTTGCAAAATTCCCGTGACAAAGTCGTCACGGGGGAGGATGAAGGGATTTGGATGGTTATATGGTTGGTAGGGAAAGGGGTAGGGAGGCACTTTTATCTTCTCATTTTGGGTTTGTTGTTCTTGTTGTTGCGGTGGTGGGTTTTGAGGTGGTGGAGCTCGCCTTGTTTGACTTGGGATGAGGTAGGAGGGCATTGGGGACAAGCTTCCTCTTCTTGGGGAGATCCGTGGTAGATCGGTTATTGGGAGATAGATCGGATCGCTCCCTTTCTTCAACCACTTTATCCGCTTATCGACCCCCTCAAGGGTTATCCAATGGTGTTGGACGACAAGGAGATCTTCATTAATTCTCGTGCTCCCCGTAAGTGGAGTGTACTCATTGTTCTCATTGAACCTTGGGTTGAAGTGCTTTGCAAGTCTAGTTATGAGTCCACCATTCACTATGTGCTTCATTCCATCATCATCCCCATTTCTAAACTTTGCCCATTTCTCTAGCAAAACTAGAGGTGCATTGAAGTGATACCCATCTCTCCCTTGAATGTTGAGGTATAATTCCATAAACACAAGGTCCAATTGGTTGACGATGGCCGGATCTCGGCGGGCGAAGTGAGTACCCGAAAGAAATCGATATGTAAGCCTCAAGATCGGGTTTTGGATGTGAAAAGCAAGGCATTCCTTGGTAAGAATGAAATCCCGGCCCGTCATGGCCCTCCACAATGGTGCAACACTATACTTTTTGGGTTTCGATGTTCGGGTAGGCGAAACATCAAGCCCAAACACATTGGCGAACTCTACAAGGGTCATCATCCTAGAAACATTCTCCAACCTAAACTCTATGCATATCACTTTGTTTATGGTTGTAATCTTCAAAAAGCTTAAGAATTCTAGCACAAGGGACCGATAGGTTGGTTCATACATGCGAAAGAGGGTTCAAAGACCAAAAACCTCAAAGAGGGCTTCTACTTGGTGAAAAATCCCAAGCTTTCTCAAGGTAGCATGACAAAGAAATTTAGTGGGAAGAATATTCTTACTTAGGAGCCGGTGGAAGACTAATCTCTGCACATCATCAAGGAATTCCACATTTGAAAAATCATCGAGCCTTGTGAGATCTACAATCTCTACATGTTCCCTTCTAATGGTGTTGAGATGGGAGGTAGAGGAACTTCCCACTATCCTTGGTCTTCTTGCACTCCTAAAAGAGGATCTCCTTGGTGCCATTCTTGCTTCTTTTGTTGGGTTGTTTTGATTTGTGAAAGAGTAAGGATGTTCCTTGTTGATTGAGTGTTGGAAACCCTAGAAAATTGGGGATTTTTGATTTTGTGGGTAAAGAGAGTGATTTGGATATGTATGGGAGTCATAAGGAGGTGGGTTTTATAGGGTAAGTGGAAGGAATAGTGATGTGTCATTGTATGTGTGGTGGGGGTATTTTAATTAGGAAGAAGTCGGGTCAAGACACCGTGAGAAGACGAGCGGATTCGAGGTGAAGATGCTCGGATTCTTACTCCACGGGACGGGCGGATTCTTGACAATCCGCTCGGATTCTGTCACAGCGTGAAATTCCAAAATTTGACGCTTCAAAGACGGGCGTCCCGTGCATAAGACGCTCGGATTATTTTAAGGTGGGACGGGCGTCTTCTGGAGAAGACGGGCGGATTCTGCTACAGAGATTTTCTTTGAAATGCACAGGTAGAAAGACGGGCGTCTTTTTTCAAATCCGGCCGGATTCTATGAGACGGGCGTCTTTCCTCGTTGGACGCTCGGATTCAACCTCAGTCCAGAAATCTTCAATTTCTCAGCGTAGCTGGACGGACGGTTTTTCCACTAAACGCCCGGATTCCTGCAAGACGGCCGGATTACAGGGAATCCGCACGGATTCAGGCTGCGAGTTTTGACATCTTCTCCTTTCTTAGATGCATCCCCACACTTGAGCATTTGTTCCTTCCTTCATTCAAAAATCATTAGTAACCCTCCCTTACTTACGCTCATGAAAAGAGTTATTTATTAAAACAATATGCAATAGATAAATACAAGTTAGAAGGTTAGTATATTTACAAGTGGTGGTTTAGGGAGGACTCCACCAAACTCTCCCTTAGATGGTCCTTTCAAGGGGGAGGAGGCCCGAGGTAGGTAGCCTCAACCTCTCCAACAAACGCTCCTTCATAGTAGGGCTTCAACCTTTGACCATTTACCTTGAACTTGCTTCCATCTTCCGCCTTGAGTTCGAAATCTCCATATTTTCCAACTTCGGTTATCACATAGGGACCCATCCATCTAGAGTTCAATTTTCCGGGAAAGAGTCGGTAGCGGGAATTGAATAGAAGGACTTTGTCTCCCTTGTGCAAGGCCTTTTGTCTAATTCTTTTGTCATGAAGCAATTTTGTTCTTTCTTTGTAAATCTTTGCATTCTCATAGGATTGTAGTCGGAATTCCTCCAACTCTTGGATTTGAATCATCCTCCTTTGACCGCTCAATTTGAGATCAAGATTAAGTGCTCGGATTTCCCAATAAGCTTTGTACTCCAATTCGATTGGCAAATGACATGCTTTTCCATAGACAAGCTTGTAGGGGGAGGCTCCTATGGGAGTCTTATAGGCCGTCCTATAAGCCCAAAGAGCATCATTAAGCTTTGTGCTCCAATCTTTCCGAGTCTTGTTCACAACTTTTTCAAGGATTTGCTTGATCTCTCTATTTGAAATTTCCACTTGACCGCTTGTTTGAGGATGATATCCCAAGCCGGTTCGATGTTGAACACCATATTTGGTCAAAAGGGATGCAAGCTTCTTCTCATGGAAATGTGTTCCTCCATCACTAATGATTGCTCTAGGAACTCCAAATCTTGGGAAAATTATCTTCTTGAAAAGCTTGGTGACCGTTTTTGCATCATCATTTGGGGTGGCAATTGCCTCCACCCACTTTGAAACATAATCGACGGCCACAAGGATGTACTTATTCCCATTGGATGTCACAAAGGGCCCTTGGTAGTCAATTCCCCAAACATCGAAGATCTCTACCTCTAGAATGCCCCTTTGTGGCATTTCGTTCCTCCAAGATATATTCCCTGTTCTTTGACAAGCATCGCAATGAATGATGAATTCTCTTGTATCTTGGAACATTGTAGGCCAATAGAAGCCCGATTGGAGAATTTTTGCAACGGTTCTCCTTGCTCCATGGTGCCCACCGTAGGGTGATGAATGACATCCTTCCAAGATTCCTTGGATTTCCCATTGAGGGATGCATCTCCGGTAGAGCCCATCACTACACTCCTTGTAGAGGTTTGGGTCATCCCAAAAGTACCTCTTCACTTCGAATAGGAATCTCTTTCTTTGGTTGTGGTTCAAATTTGGAGGGAGCACTTTTCCAACGATATAATTGGCATAATCGGCAAACCATGGGGTGATGTGCCTTTCAAGTTGTGTTTGAATAGCCATCAAAATATCGTCGGGAAATGAGTCATTGATCGGGGTTTCTCCATTTTCATCATGAAACCGGATCCTTGACAAGTGATCCGCCACTACATTCTCGGCTCCCTTCTTGTCTCTTATTTCCAAGTCAAATTCTTAAAGAAGCAAAATCCATCTCAACAATCTTGGTTTTGCTTCCTTCTTTATCAAGAGATGTCGGAGAGCACGGTGATCCGAAAATACAATCACCTTGGATCCAAGCAAGTAGGAACGGAATTTATCCAAAGCATATACAATGGCAAGAAGCTCCTTTTCGGTTGTATCATAATTCACTTGGGAGGGGTCGAGGGTCTTGCTTATGTAATAGATGGCATCAAGAGCTCTCCCTACCCGTTGGCCAAGAACCGCTCCAACGGCGTAGTTGCTAGCGTCACACATAATCTCGAAGGGTAACTCCCAATTCGGGGTTGGATGATTAGTGCGAGATTAATGCTTCTTTGATTCTATTAAAAGCTTCAACACACTCGTCAAGAATTGGAATTGGGCATCTTTAAGCAAAAGTTGAGTGAGGGGTTTTGCTATTTTGAAAAATCCTTTATGAAACGGCGATAAAAACCCGCGTGACCGAGAAAACTTCTCACCCCTCTAACATTCACGGGAGGTGGGAGTTTCTCTATCACCTCAACTTTAGCCTTATCGACCTCGATGCCCTTTTCCGAAATCAAATGACCCAAGACAATTCCTTCATTGACCATGAAATGACACTTTTCCCAATTTAAAACAAGGCTAACATCTTCACACTTTTGCAACACAAGAGAAAGATTATGCAAACATGAGTCAAAGTCCTTTCCATAAACACTAAAATCATCCATAAAAACTTCCATTATGGTTTCTAAGTAATCGGAGAAGACACTCATCATGCATCTTTGGAAAGTGGCGGGGGCATTACATAATCCAAATGGCATCCTCCTATATGCAAAAGTGCCATAAGGGCATGTGAAGGTGGTCTTATGTTGGTCATCCGGGTGTATAGGGATTTGGAAGAATCCCGAATACCCGTCAAGGTAACAAAAGAATTTGTTGGAGGCTAACCTCTCAAGCATTTGGTCAATGAATGGTAAGGGGAAGTGATCTTTTCTTGTTGCGGAGTTTAATTTCCGGTAGTCAATGCACATACGCCAACCGGTGATCATTCTTGTGGGTATTAATTCATTCTTTTCATTTGTCACTACCGTGGTACCTCCTTTCTTAGGTACCACTTGGACGGGGCTAACCCACAAAGAATCCGATATGGGATATATGATTCCCGCATCAAGTAATTTCATGACTTCTCCTTTGACAACTTCTTGCATGTGGGGGTTCAATCTTCTTTGGGGTTGAATGGTAGGTCTATGGTCTTCCTCTAGATGAATTCTATGCATGCAAAAGTCGGGACTTATCCCCTTAAGGTCATCTAGACTATAACCTATAGCCTTCTCATGTTGTTTCAACACATCAAGCAACTTTCCCAATTGGTCATCATCAAGTCTATCATTAACAATCACGGGTTTGGTCTTTGATTCATCAAGGTAAGCATATTTCAAATTTGGGGGAAGGGGTTTCAAAGTAGGAGTTTGTACCTTACTTTCTTCCTTTGGAGTTTCATTGAGAATTTGCTCCATCTCCATTAGACATTCCATTCTCATAGCATACTCAACTTCACTTTCATCAACCTCATCATATTCAAATCCCATGATGGGTTCCTCTTGCTCTTGAGTTTGTAAAATATCCTCTAGGATGGATTGCTCATCCTCTATGGGTTGACATGCTTCTACTAGAATATTATGCACCAATTCGGATTGTGCATGAGTAAGTTCCTTGTTAGCTAGAGCGGCCTCAAAGAGATCCACCTCCAACTCCCAATACATGCTCTTAGCCTCACTTGCTTCTAAGGCTTCTAATGCTTGCATGGGATCCTTGAAGTAAGGGATACTCAAGTGGTCCTCTACAAAACAGTCTATGAAATCCATCTCGCAAAATATCAAACAACTCGAAAATGATTAGAACAAACCTTTAGGAGTTTTACTTCCTCAAGGCGAAGAAAGACACAACTAATGACAATAAAGAGAAATCTAAATCAAACAAACACCGTCCCCGGCAACAGCGCCATTTTTTGATGCGATCCCGCTAAGTGTTCACAAATTAAGATGTGGTCGTTGGTCACGGTCGAATCAAAACACAATTTATAGCTCCACAAGCAACTCTACAATTAGTAAAGAGGCAAGTAAAGGTCGGATCCCAAGGGACGGGAGTTGAAATGAGATTTCTATTTCAACTAGTGGTGTCTAAGGGGTGTCACAAATTGGGTTGATGTAGAAGGTTACTAAACTAAAATAGCAATGAAAATAAGCAAGCAAGATGAATTAAAAGGGTGTAAACAATTGATTAAAGGCACTAGGGTGTCATGGGATCATAGGGGAATCATGGGATATGATCATACAAACATGTTCTCAAATTATAAGCAAGCAATTATTGTTGTGATGGATTGAGTTGGGTTATATCTTAGAATCCTAGGAAAGTTTGGGTCCCGGAGCCGAATCGATTAGATTGTACAACACCTACAAGTCGACTTAATCTACCCTACTCAACAACATGCATGGTCTAATGAGACTCGAAGTGGGTTATGTCTTACAAGTCTCATTGAAAAGATAGGAGATGATAGTAAATGCAAGGATTCATAGGCTTAGCATTTCATCAAATATAACATGTGCATGAGTTGAGATCAAAACAAGCAAGGAAATAAAACATGAAAGCATATTAATTTAAGCATGAATCATTCCCCATGTTGGTTTCCCCTAATCACCCATTAACCCTAGCTAAGAGACTACTCACTCATTATCATGTTGATCATCCTAGCAAGGTTGTCAATCATACCAACAATATGAAACATGATGAATAAATAAAAGTAATTAACAATAATTAAAAAGGGATTAAGAGATTATACCTACTAATGATTCCAATAATAAAGCAAAGATAAAAGAAGTACTTGAATGCTTGATTGAGAGGTTGTCAATCTCCCAACAATAACCCAAATAATCTTCAATTACCCAAAATAAAGGATGAACAAAAGAGAGATTGAAGAACTAAAACTTGGATTAAAACTTGATTAATACTTGATTACAATATTAAAGAGAGATTTGATTGATATTAAATACACTAATTATTGATAAGAAGAACATGCCCCTCTAATTAGACTAATGGGGTATTTATAGTGAAAATTAGGGAGGATGCATTAAGGTTAACTAAGGGCTAAACTAGTAATTACACTTTTTAAGTTGAGCAAGGAGACTCCGGTATTTCTTGAGAGAAGGGCTTCTTTCTTCGTAGCTTGGAGAAGACAATCCGTCTTTGTGCTAGAATCCAAGGCGAAATAGGGTCGGGACGGGCGGATTCAGCGTTGGAATCCGAGCGGATTCGGGGGGGAATCCGGGCGGATTGTGGAGGTGGAATCCGAGCGGATTGTGGCAAAGCCGCTCGAATTGTCTTCTTTGCGGGGACGGACGGATTGGTGACAATCCGCTCGGATTGTCAGTCAGCAACAAATCTTCTTCTTTTCTTCCCTTTTCTTCATAAATTCCTTGGGGATTTCCTTGGGGACTCAAGGATCTTTTCTCAACATTGCTCTTCTACTATAATATGTACAAAGGCCTTCTAATCTTGTCTCTCCTTGATGCTTGGTCATTGAATTCGATCAATTTAGTCTCGTTTTGCCATGAAAATGCAAGATTCTTACTCCTTTCCTACCAAGGGATCAAAATCTCAAAGAATATGCAAAACAAAGAACTAAAGATAAGAAATTACCCAAATAAGCAATAAAAAACATGGGAACAAGGCTAATTCGGGGGCTAAATATGCGCCAATTATGGTCACATCAGTAAGACACTCACACTAGCGCCAAGATTGCATAACGGGTTATCAATTAAGTGGGTACCAATATGACACGGAATTGAGAAACTACCCGGGTCTGACTGTTTGGGAGGTAACTTAGTCTGAACTAGGGCTGTCCCTACCTCGGTCAAAGCTACTGTCTCATGGTCATTAATGTGCCTCTTACGTGATAAAATTTCTTTCATAAATTTAAAGTAAGAGGGTACCTGTGTCAGAAGTTCGGCGAATGGCACAGTGAATTGCAAGCTTCTCAGAAGTTCGGCAAATTTACCGAATTGTTGATTAGCCTTAGTACTTTGTAAACGCCTGGGAAGGGTACCGTGATGGGTATCTCGAGCCCCTTGTTCCTCTCTTCCAGTGTATCGGCTGGATCAAGCTCTTTATCCTTCGATCGAGACTTCTTTCCTCTCGAACGAGGTCTTTCAGGCGATGTTTCACTCGATCGAGCACTAGAAGGCTCTCGATCGAGGTCTTCTTTATCGGCATTACTCGATCGACCAAAATATCATTCGATCGAGTAGAATCCTCCGCAAAATCACTCGATCGAGTGGTTTTATTTACCCGATCAAGCTGTTCAATTTCCTGATTACTCGATCGAGTAAAATTTTCACTCGATCGAGTCCTTTCTTCATATGTTTTCCTCGATCTACCCCCTGAAATTAGTCGATCGAGTACTTTCTTTGTTGTCAGCTCATTTTCAGCAATGGGACACTCCTCAAATTAATTAAATTCACCGTCTCATGTGGATTTTTATCGACTTTAGACGGCAAATGACCTTGCTTCCTCGTGGAATGATTCGCGGCTAGCTGGGCAACTTGAGTTTCAAGTGAGTTAATGGATGCTTCTTTTTATTGGTCACTTAGTTGCCACTGTTTTGTCAAAGACCGCAACATCGTCTTCAACTCAGATAGCTCACTTACCCCACCCGAGGATGATGCACCGTGATTAGGAGTAGGGAAGGAAGGAGGCTTTTGAAAGCCTTGTTGAGCCTTATGAGGAGGGACATACGGCTGCTGCTGCTGCTGTGGAGGAGAAGTAGGGTTGAGCACATTTTGACTTGTCCACCTGAAGTTGGGATGGACTGCCCCTTGGTTATTATAATAGGAACCTCCTCCTTGCCTGTATTGTTGGAAAGCAAGGACATGTTCCTTCTCTGTAAGACAGTCAATAGCAGAATGATCGTCGTTACTCCCACACCTCTCACATGTGACGGTGTCCTGTCTAGTAAGCAAGTGAACCGTCTGAGGCTCCCCAGTAGATTGCAGCTCTAATCTATCAAATCTGGCATTCATGGCTTCCAGCTGAGCCACTACTTCCTTATCAACTGAATGAACCGTTCTAATACCATCCCTTGGGTTTCCATACTCAGCACAATGGGTCACCATCTCCTCAATTATGCCCCATCCCTTGTCGTCATCAATATTCTTCTGAAATCTGCCATTGGATGAGGCATCTAGAATAGCTCTATGGTCGTCATATAACCCATTATAAAATTGGTTACATAAAAACCATTGGTCAAACCCATGATGAGGAAGAGACCTCACCAATTTCTTGAACCGGCATCAGGCTTCATAAAATGTCTCACTGGGCAGTTGCTTGAAACTTGTTATCTTTCCCCTCAGCTGATTATTGCGCTGCGGAGGGAAATATCTCTTATAAAAAGTAAGACCAAGGGTCTCCCAGTCTGTGATCCCGGCGGCCGTGCGGTCCAAGTCAGTCAGCCACTCCCTGGCAGAGTCAGTTAAAGAAAAAGGAAACAACACCTCCTTAATCTTGTCTTGAGTTACCCCCTTTGTGGCGGGGATAGTAGAACAGTAGTCCGTAAAGGCCTACATATGCTTCCTCGGGTCTTCACCTGCCACACTTCTAAAGAGATTTCTCTCCACCAGATTGATATAGGACGGACGGATGTCAAAAGTATTACCATCCTCAGTCTGGAGATTGAAACCTTTGGGAATAGATGATGCTTTAGGCTCCGAATGGCTTGCAATATTCGGCATCGTTACTGGTTGGGTTGCAGAAACAAAGTTGTCTTCTTCTAAAGACTGATCTTCTGCGAAAAGAAAATGATGTAGCTCTGGTTCGAAAGTACTCAAGTCTTCCTTTCGTGATTCTCTTTGCAGACGAAGTCTATGCCTGAACAGTCTCTCTGGCTCAGAATCAGCTGAAACTAACTCCAACATGTTTGACTTGGGCATACACAACCTTGAAAAAGAAAAATAAGAACTCCCTCAAAGAATAAAAATTCCCTGAGACGGATAAAATAAACGAAACAAAAAAACAGATAGGGCAATTGCCTCCCCGGCACCGGTGCCAAAATTTGACAAGGCTGTCATATGCCTATCAAAAATAACTAACTAAACTACCTATATAGCTAGGGAAGTCAGGTCGATCTCCTTAGGGAGGCAAGATATCTATAAAGGTTCGTCTATTCGGTCACAAAATGGGGGGTTTTTAATTAATTTTCTAAACTAAAAGGTTTAAAAGAAAGAGAAGCAAGGAAAGAGCGATAAAGGCAGAAAATAAGAATAAACTATCAATAAATAAGGGACGTGTCAGGATTTCGGTTCACTACGGCAGTCTAGTGACTCAACTGTAAATAGCTTAGAAAACTTACTGTGAGACGGATACTAGAAAGGTGATTCCGGTCCACTTTCTACCCTGGATTCCCACTAACTTAACTTCCGTCCTCGTCAGGGTAGTCTACTGTTCATAGCAGGTATATTTAGTCCAATCTTCCGATCCATAATTAAGTTTAACCAGATTAAAGGGTGACTCAGAAGCGTGCACTCAACTAAGTCGGTAAATACAATTAAATTGCTATGGGGATAGAATCTCACAATTAATTCATCTAACCTATTTACTACATCGTCACAATTCTACCGTAGATCCCCTAATCCTAACATAAAATAAATTAGCTACTCATATTATCAATATTGTCAAGGCTAATAATTATGAATGAACTAATAATAAACATAATGAAATGATGATTAAATCGCATAAAAGAGATTAGGGCAGAAATTAAGAGAGCAAAACAAGAGAATTAAAGTAAACAAATGAAAGATTAATATTAAAGGAAGAGAAAGATACAATCGGGAGAACCGGGCGTAAAGAACAACTAAATCCGAGCGAGAAATAATCCGAAAGCAAAAGTTACAGTGGAAGAAAAAGCAACGTAAGAGAGTTTTGCAGTGAGAGTTCAAAGATAAGATAATAGAATGCTAATGACCTAATTATCTCACGCTTAAATAGAAAATACTAAGTCCAATAACTAAAAACAAGTACACTGACTAATTAAGGCCCGTTAAAGACCAAACCACTCGATCGAGCAGTTTGAAACAGCTCGATCGAGTACTTCTTCAAGAAATCCACTCGATCGAGTAGAAATATCACACGATCGAGTAACTCCTATTTCCAGCATTGTCTGATCAAGTAAAATCACCACTCGATCGACCTCCTCAGCCACAAAAACCACTCGATCGACCAATAAAAGGGCTCGATCGAGTATTCTTCCTCTGAAACAGCTCCAACTCGTAGCCGACTGCTTCGTAGACCGTTCCTTTACGCATCCCAATGCAGTATCTCACTCTGAAAATCCCGTCTCCTCAAAATGCATGCAAAATAGGACGAAAATTGTACGATTCCACTACTTTCACGTTCGTTACTACAAAATAGACAAAACGAACCAAAGTAGCCATTTTGGGGCATAATGCAATATAAATAGTACAAAAGTACATGGAAATACATGCTAAAATAGGCTAAAAAGGCTATACAAAATACACGTATCAGCTTACGTGCTTATATGCTTTTATGCTACGTGCTTGTCTATGCGACTGCAGATGTGTGTAGTCACTAACCATCCACGTAATCTTGGGAAGTAGAACGCACTCCGACCGAGTACTAGATTCTTCCCAACAAATGCCGGCCCGTCAAATTCAAGGCTCTAACCGCGTCGATTACATGGCATACGCTACCTTTCAACGAGCGATAAATCATATCCCCGGCAAGTCCTGTGAAGTTTCTAACTCCCCAGCGAGTGCCGATTTTCAAATAAAAGTCCCACAGGTCTTTAAAAGATCCCCGCAACAACATTTATGATCCCGACGCAACGCTCTCCCTAAATGGTTTTCCAGAGAGCCTTGCTTACATGATTCATCCCCACGGAGCTCATTTAGGGCACCCATCAAGTTGGAGTTCGTTGCTCCCTAGCCGAACCTATCAGCGTCAACCTGGTTGGAAGACATTACCAGATAATACCTTGAAATAAGCCTGATGTTCCACGCTATTTCCCACAGTCGATCATTCGACCATCCATGGCTGGCGAGCCTCAAAACGCACCACCTTCAACACCGGCTGGCGAGCCTTTGTCCGCAACAAGATACAACCCAAGGACGTATCCCAAATATGCCTCGAGTGCGACTCCTTATCAAGCTGGCGAGCCTTTGTCCGCAAACACGTGAGGACATGTCCCGAACATGCCTCGGGTATGACTCCTTCTTATGGCTGGCGAGCCTTTATACGTAGTCTAATGGACTTTAAACGACCTAAACCGGAAGTCGACAGACTCTAAACTGTTCCCGACGGCAGGTCCTTGACTCGAATCCTCGAGTCGCCTAGACGTCACCCTTCCCGACAGCAGGTCCTTGGCTCAAACCTCTTTGAGTTGCCTCGACGTCGCAATGGTCTTCAGGTTTTAATATTAGATTGACCTGGAGATCATACTTTGACTTTCGCCTTGTCCAAGCCTCAGTCAAAGTGGGGACTCTGTAGATACCCAGTATCTGCATCTTCCAAAAACCACCCGATGATGATCGGACTATAACGTGTTTTTGATATGCGTTCGTGGATTGGCTATACATGAGACGGTTTAATTCACTACTCAAATGTGAAAAATGATTTCAAAAGTTTTCTAACTTCATTTGCATTAAAAATAACCCTATTTAGAGTTAAAACCGTCTTCGGACCCAAAACCGACTCAGAAACCCGCAAATCGAGTCAACCTGAGTCAACCCAAATCTCGAATGTCAAAAATAATGCCGTGAATGTTTCATCATGTCATTTCCATTAAAATGACCCTAATTAGAGTGAAAACTGACACCGGGCCAAAAACCGACTCAAAATTAAAATCCCGACTCACACGGGTCAAACCCGAGTCAAGCACACAAAACACCTACCTCAAGTAACACCCAAAATAATCTAATTAGATGCCTATATTGTTATACGACATCCTATTTTATTACCACAAATCAAACCAACCAAACAATGGATGGAGAATTAGCCACGTCCAAATTGAAAAGGACAGGGCACCCCATTACATAACGAGGTAGCTCGCGCCTAAAGCAGGTGTCTGCTTAGCCTCCAAGCAAACTCAACCGACCTACCATCCCACATTTCTCTATAAATACCCACCTTCACACCCCATAATCTTCACGCGAGAGTCCGCCCCCTCCTTCTCCCTTAAACTTCTAGACCCGACTTCCTAAGTCAAAAAATCGACACGTGTTTACGACCTACCGATCGTAAACACAAGCCTTACACATTTTGTTTGGTACCGTCGCCGTGTATTCGACCGACCCATGTGACCAACTCAATTCATCAATCAACATGTTTTAATTAACATATTTTCTACTCATTTTCAAAACAAAATTCTTTTTTTAAGGCACTCTTTTAAACTTCTTTGATCGCGATTAGTCACAACGAGAAAACCGTCTCTAAAGTCGTCTACTTCGCAAACATCAACACACGTAAGTTTGAGGGTATAAATATCTTATTTATTTCATGTCTTTACTATTTTCATGACTTTATAAACATGAACAATGCATAACATGATTCAAATATAGGTTAGACGAGCCAAAACCGAGTTTTGGCCCGAGACAAAAGCCCTTTGCTATGCAAAGAGGCTTGCTCCTCTTGTGGGTTCTCAGGTCAGACTCAAACATTTTTGTTCTCGTCTTTCCTGTTTATTTCATTTCTTATTTGCAATCTGTTTTTACCATTTCGAACGTTTCAAATCATTTTTATGACAAACTTTTTAGCCACCCTCGGTTCCATATACCATTGTTGGAATATGTGTCCTCCGACAATAATGCGATCACAACTGTCAATCATGATGATCACATGTTTACATCTCATTTTAAGAATACATGTGGGATGTAATGTTTTAAAGTCAACTGGTCCACACATATCGGTAATGATTGGCTGACTAGAGTTTGACATTACTGTCGTGCGACGGTGGTGATCAGTTGATCCCCTTAAGTCATACCTATAGGGAAGTACTCTTAATTGATTATTTAATTAATAGTATGCCGATACGAGTTAATTAAATTGCTTAAAATTGACGGATGATTTTGTGAGTAAGATTAACGTGTCTTATTATAATTCGATTAAATTGGATACGGTCTAAGTAATCGAATTGTTTTATTACTTAGATAAAAACTATTGTTTACGAAACAATTGAAATAGAAATTGAATGAATAATTTATTATTAATACAAGACGTTGTAATTTATAATTTGATAAACCGTTTTGGTACAAGTAATTACGAATTACTAGTCAATATTGTATATGACATATTTTATGAGTATGTTGATTTTTAATATGTTAAAAATACATTACAATTTCACATGTCAAGAAACATGTCACATATGTCACAATTGACAAATGACAAAATAAAATGGACTACCCATTTTATCTTATATGTACCGAAATAAGGGAAGGGGTTAGGATTAATATTGTGTTTTTATTTTAAATAGGAACATGATTATTAACACTAAGGACTAGCCTTGCATGCCTATCTTCTTGGGTAGAAAAACAAGCCCATGCATAGGGCACCCTTCCCCTCACCACCGGTTTTACCAAGAGGAAATATAGAGTTTTTCCTCTATAATTTTCATTCACAACTTCAACTCATTTTTCTAGTGTAAGAAAAAGAAATATTCTCTCTACCATTTTTGGGAAAACTTAGAGAAATAAAAACTCACATATCTCTCCTCTTGGCCGAAATTTTCAAGAGGAAATACACGATATTTTTGTGTCAATTTTATAGTAAAACTTATATTATTACTAGATCATAATAATATTAGTTATTAAGAGGTTTCCTTGGGTATATACTTTTGGGAGAGATTCTATTTTGAACCTTGTTCATCCATTTTAAGGAAAGCTCAAGAACTAACAAATAGGTGAATTTGTTGGTGCCCTTATATCTGAAATCCCAAAGTAAGAAAGACGATTTCTTCTCTTATCTTATTTATGTTTGCATGCATAAGATCTAGCTTTTATTTTATTACTAAATAAATCTTTTCATATATGAATATGTAAATTAATGAGATTAATGAATTTTAACAAGCGGTATCATGAGCCTTAGGTTGTTTGCATGCAAATCGGTTTATAGTTTTTCCGAGTTATATGATTAACATACAAAACTAATTAATTTGGTTTTATGAAGATATACCTAAAAATAACCTTACATGTTAAAAGTTTCTGGTCCTAAGTGATTTTTAGGACATTTTGGTTTATTTATGGATTTTATGGTTCACTTTATATAATATTGGCATTATAATGTGATTTTTATGATAAAAATATCATTTTTGGACGAAAAATAGCTAAACTTCGATTTTTTCAGTGGTTTTTGGATATGTTTTCACATATATTATCTACTGATGGCCTGTAAATTTTCATGATAAAATGAGTTGTTTTGCTCGAAATATGGATTTTTTAAGTTAAAATCGTATTTAAATGGGTAAATAGGTTAATATGAGTTATATTTCGAATATGGTCATGGAAATTTATTATATTGTCACATGCAATTTTACAAGATGTGTGTAAAATATTTGGCTATAATGAAGTCTTTATGCATGATTTATGAATTTTTGATGAAAAATCACATAAATAGTGACTATAATTAGTAATAATGCTAAAACATACTTCATGACTAAGGAAAAACGTCACATGTTGCATTTTATCATATATTTCAGATTTAAAAGTCAAAAGTTGATGAATATAATTTTTCTCATATTTTTATGGTCATAATTGTTAATATCGATAAACCGCAACATTGTTTTTCTCGATAAATTTTCGAAATTTTAACCTAAGTTTTGAACATTATGAGTATCATGGTATTTTTCCAGTATGTTCATGAGTTTAAATTTCAAAATTTGAAATTATTTGAAATTTTTATGTTTTAATTTGAGGTTTATAGCATAAATTTTGTATTTTTGGGTCCATTTATGAACAATATTAAGAAATCAAGTTTAATTATTGTCAAATGTTAGTGGAGACTAATTTTGAGTCCTAAGATAGTTAGGGTAATTAACTTGCACATAAATATGAATTTATGTAATTATTGTGATTTTAATAAGTTAAATCACGCAAATCCGTAAAAACCGATTAATATACGATATTGGCTCTTAAAAGGCGACTTAGCATAAAATCCAGCATGTTCATACATATTATAATGCTGAATTTTATTTATGATTGTCATATTTTAATTTTATGTAATTTTTGAATTATGTAATTTTACTTAGTATGGCCTTAGTTTTAATTGATATTACCCGAAATGTATGGGAATATCGATTCGGTTGTAATTATTGTGATCTCGTATCACCGTTTTGTAATTTAATAGATTTATTTTTATTTTTAATTACAAATGTATAATAGGAAATTATGTAATTCATTTTGTAATTAAATTATTCCGGAGTACCTTGAAGACGGTGCCACTCGAGAAGGCGATCCATCAAAGAACGTGTTGCCTTGAAATGCGTGCGAAAACCGAAGTTCAAGGGACCAAATGGGTTGGTTTCCGAAATTGTAATAGTTTATTAGATTTACTATCTTAGGAAGTTCATACTAGGATTTTATCTATGCTTTGCATTTTATTTACATGTTGCATGCATCGCTAAATCGCCAAAAGCTAAAACATGCATTATCATTAAATCGACTAAATTGACCGTGTCAATTACAATTATCGTATTTCACCGCTTTAGTTCACTTAAAACGTGATAGATAATAAATTGACATGACCTCTCGCTAAAATAAACAATTGAGACTTAGCCTTACCAAAAATTAGAAACCATGAAAACCTATTTCGTGAGGGAGTGCACTCGGCCTTACCGGGGTACAAACCTTGCTACGTAGGGGAAGGGGGTGATAAATGTCTACCCACCAAATTTATAAAAATAAGGGTTGTATTCGCCTTTACTGATGCCCAAGTTGATGTAAATTTAGATCATGGACACAGTTATTCGAAATTTGGGTTGAATTCAACGAAAGTATTCTCGACGGTTGCCGGATGTGTTTCGGGCTAAAGATAAATATTAATGTAATTTTATCGACCAAGAGTTCTAAAAGTAGAATCGATTAAAGAGTTAATCCACCGAGTTATATTGATAAGGGTTGTATTCGGCTTTACCGATGCCTAAGTTAATATGAATTTGGGTCTTGGAATCATTTATAATAGTTGGATAGAGGTCACTATATAAATGCTCATATCTTGTTAAAATTATTTACAAGTATGATTAAAAATGACAAATGTTAATATTTCCTTTTCCTCTATACTTGTAGTTCATTACAATGAATCCATCAAACGCTACTACACCGATAACTATTGAGTCTTGCCAGAATGTTTTTGACGACGTTTGCTTCAACAATGATTTCGACACTACTAGAAAACTTCATTTAGGGATAGGTTCGGATGGAAACATAAACTTCATCACTTCTTCTAAACCTCCTACTACTACAAGATCTCTTGTGAGCCGGTCTCAGGAATACCGCCTATAGGATCTTTGTCTTTGGAAGAGAAAGATGCCGAAACTAGTGGGAGCTCAAGCAATCAAGTTCTTGCTTCTAAGGGCAAAAAGTTCAAGAAGAAGGGAAAGAAAGGGAAAAACTTCAAGCAAGTTGAAGATGAGTGTCATTATTGCTATGGCATGGGACATTGGCTTAGGAATTGTCCCGTATATTTGCGAAATATAAGGGAAGGAATCATCGTTCCAAAAGGTAAAATTCCTAAGAAAATTTATGTTATTGATGTAAATTATACTTCCACTACAACATGGGTACTGGATACCGGTTGTGGTTCTCACCTTTGTAATCATTTACAGGGGTTAAGAGACGTGAAGAGGCTTAGCAAAGGAGATGTGAATCTACGCCTTGGAAATGGAGCTCGAGTAGCGGCCGAATCCAAGGGGACTTATGTATTAGCTTTGCCTAATGGATTTGAGTTGTATTTACATAATTGTTTTTATGTGCCTACACTTTCTAAAAACATTATTTCAATCGCTATGTTGGACATGGACGGTTTTTGTTTTGTCATTAAAAACAATCGTTGTACTATTTCAAGGAACGACTTGGTTATAGGACAAGCTCCTTCCATTAATGGCATTTACATTTTAGAAACCTCGAATCCGACTAATGACATCTACAACATTCCATCAAAGAAACTCAAATCAAGTGATCCAAATAAATCGTTCATTTGGCATTGTCGATTATGTCACATAAACGAGAATCACATCAAAAGATTAATTTCGACTAATGTGATTACACCATTTGATTATCAATCATATGGAACATGCGAATATTGCCTTCTTGGCAAAATGACTCGTAATCCTTTTAGCGGTAAAGGAACTCGAGCAAGTGAACTATTGGGACTTATACATACCAATGTGTGTGGACCAATGAGTATCACCGCTCGAGGAAATTATGACTACTTCATAACCTTCACTGATGACTTGAGTAGATATGGGTATATCTATTTAATAAAGCATAAGAGTGAAGCTTTTGAGAAATTCAAGGAATTTCAAAATGAAGTAGAGAACCAATTGAACAAAAAGATAAAAGCACTACGATCCGATCGTGGGTGAGAATATCTTAGCCATGAATTCGATTCACACTTGAAAGGATGTGGTATTATATCACAACTTTCTCCACCCGGAACACCACAACTCAATGGTGTTTCCGAAAGGAGAAATCGAACCCTACTTGATATGGTTCGATCAATGATGAGTCAAACCGAGTTACCGAACTCGTTTTGGGGATTTGCGATTCAAACCACAATAAGATCTTTGAACAATTGTCCCACCAAAGCCACCGATAAAACTCCATTTGAGATATGGAAAGGAAGAGTTCCTAATCTATCCTACATGAAAATCTAGGGATGTAATGCTTATGTTAAAACCAAAAATGACAATAAGCTAGCCCCACGATCTGAAAAATGCACCTTTGTAGGCTATTCTAACACCCGAGATTATTACTTCTATAAACCTCAAGAAAACAAAGTATTTGTGTCTTCTGAGGCTGTCTTCTTAGAAAGAGAATTTATTTCTAAGAGACAGAGTGGGATAAATTTTGAACTTGATGAAGTTCAAGAGCCACAAATCGAGTTAGAGACGCCTGAAGATGTTCCTTCGTCATCTAGCGCGGTTGTCCCTCCTCCACTTAGAAGAACGGGCCGAGTTATTCGCCATCCCGATCGATATGTGGGACTTATCGAAGAAGATGGAACACTCGATGTGTTACTTTTAGAAAGTGACGAGCCCGCCACCTACAAAGCCGCAATCTCTAGTCCAAATTTCTCCTTATGGCTTGAAGCAATGAAGTCCGGGATGGATTCTATGCATGAAAACCAAGTTTGGAACTTGGTGGATTTGCCTAAAGGGGCAAGACCTCTTCAATGCAAATGGATTTTCAAGGTCAAGAATGGCATAGAAGGACATGATGATGTCTACAAAGCTAGGCTAGTGGCAAAAGGATTTACCCAAGTCCAAGGTCTTCATTATGATGAAACCTTCGCCCCCGTAGCCATGCTAAGATCCATACGGATTTTGTTCGCGATTGCCGCATTTCATGATTATGAAATATGGCAAATGGATGTCAAAAACGCTTTTCTAAATGGGCATTTAGAAGAGAAGGTGTACATGATACAACCCGAAGGTTTTGTCGATCTTAAAAATCCTAACAAAGTGTGAAAACTTAAGAGATCCATTTATGGTCTTAAGCAAGCATCTAGAAGTTGGAATCATCGATTAGATCATGTGATAAAAGAGAATGGTTTCACTCGAAGTGTTGAGGAACCATGTTTATACATGAAATTCAGTGGGAGCAATGTTGTGTTCCTAATCTTGTATGTCGATGACATACTACTCATTGGAAATGACATTCTAATGTTGTCTTCTGTTAAGAAGTGGTTAGGTAACCATTTCCAAATGAAGGATTTAGGAGAGGCAGAACGCATATTAGGTATCCGGATCCATAGAGATAGATCCAAGAGGATATTGGCACTAAGTCAAGAATCTTATGTTGATAAGATTCTTCGACGTTTCAGCATGGACAAATCAAAAAGAGGATTGGTACCTATGGTAACTGGGACAATATTGATCAAGTCTCAATCGCCCTCTGAACCCCATGATGTTGAACGCATGAAGTTGATCCCTTATGCTTCCACCGTTGGATCAATCATGTATGCCATGATATGCACACGTCCTGATGTCTCGTATGCCTTGATCATGACAAGTAGATATCAAGGAAATCCAGGTGAGAGTCACTGCATAGCCGTCAAGAACATCCTTAAGTACTTGAGAAGAACTAAGGATTCTATCTTAGTGTTTGGAGGAGACACCGAACTCCGTGTTAATGGTTACACGGACTCAAGTTTTCAAACGGATATGGATGACATGAAATCACAAGCTGGTTTTGTTTTCATGCTCAATGGTGTTGCTGTTAGCTGGAGAAGCTTCAAGGAAGTTGTGACTGCGGATTCAACAACGGAGGCTGAGTACATTGCAGCATCAGAAGCTGCCAAGGAAGCTGTTTGGATTAGGCAATTCACGGAAGGTCTAAAAGTAGTAGCTACCGCCAATGATCCCATCACTCTCTATTGTGATAATAGTGGGACGATCTTCCAAGCTAAATAGCCAAAGTCTAGTAATAGATCTAGACATGTACTTAGAAAATATCATGTAATTAGAGATTTCATTGAAATAAAGGAAATTGCGATATGTAAGGTTGGGACGGATGATAACATAGCTAAATAACCAAGCCTTTATCGCAGGCTAAGCATGATGGACATGTTGCGTCCATGGGACTTAAACGCATGCCAGTTTTATGTTAGATATTGATATGAAATAAAAGAGTTGTTTTATTTACTCATATGCATAATCACATTTGTCTTTTATTTTTCCATTACTTTGTCATATTCAAATGGGTTGTGGAGACAAGATTGAACCCCATTAAAGTGAACTAAATTGATATAGTAATCGCCCAGAGTCACTTGTATGAGGTGACGTCTCGAAGTGACTAGATTGTGATGCGATTGATGGCAAGTTCAAGTGCCATAGAGTCATATGAGAATGACTAGTCGATCACATAGGAAGACTGTTAGGAACACTTTGTCGGCCAATGACTGCTTATAGAGTTATGGCAAATTTATATAGCCTGATCGTGGCGAGAGCTACTATAGTATTCTAATGAGTCGATTCTTTTGACTAAAGACTATTCGCCTAAGGTGGCACAGTTTCAGATTAACTTTGATTTATGTTGCTACGATCTTCGTAAATGGGGTCAATTGGGCATATTTTGGGTTATGATGGCTGTGGCTAGTCGAAGGGAATAAGTCCGATAGAAATTGTCCACCCCTTGTCAGGTTTATAACAATATCTCAGGGCCACTCGAGGAGTAATGAACTGGAAATGCGTGGCCACGCTCGGAAGGTATCTATGGTAGATAATTCCGGTCAATCAGTTATTCTCCAGATCGAGGAAACCACTCTCGATATGATCACTTGCAAGTACGACCTGAAAGACACGTTGCATTGAGTGGGAGATAGTAATAGGACAAGAGAATTGGTGACGCACACTTGTCGAGGAATAGTGGGAGATTGTTAGAATATGTGTCCTCCGACAATAATGCGATCACAATTGTCGATCATGATGATCACATGTTTAAATCTCATTTTAAGAATACATGTGGGATGTAATGTTTTACAGTCAACTGGTCCACACATATCGGTAATGATTGGCTGACTAGAGTTTGACATTACTGTCGTGCGACGGTGGTGATCAGTTGATCCCCTTAGGTCATACCTATACGGAAATACTCTTAATTGATTATTTAACTAATCGTATGCCGATACGAGTTAATTAAATTGCTTAAAATTGACGGGTGATTTTGTGAGTAAGATTAAAGTGTCTTATTATAATTCGATTAAATTGGATACGGTCTAAGTAATCGAATTGTTTTATTAATTAGATAAAAACTATTGTTTACGAAACAATTGAAATAGAAATTTAATGAATAATTTATTATGAATACAAGACATTGTAATTTATAATTTGATAAACCGTTTTGGTACAAGTAATTACGAATTACTAGTCAATATTGTATATGACATATTTTATGAGTATGTTGATTTTTAATATGTTAAAAATACATTACAATTTCACATGTCAAGAAACATGTCACATATGTCACAATTGACAAATGACAAAATAAAATGGACTACCCATTTTATCTTATATGTACCGAAATAAGGGAAGGGGTTAGGATTAATATTGTGTTTTTATTTTAAATAGGAACATGATTATTAACACTAAGGACTAGCCTTGCATGCCTATCTTCTTGGGTAGAAAAACAAGCCCATGCATAGGGCACCCTTCCCCTCACCACCGGTTTTTCCAAGAGGAAATATAGAGTTTTTCCTCTATAATTTTCATTCACAACTTCAACTCATTTTTCTAGTGTAAGAAAAAGAAATATTCTCTCTACCATTTTTGGGAAAACTTAGAGAAATAAAAACTCACATATCTCTCCTCTTGGCCGAAATTTTCAAGAGGAAATACACGATATTTTTGTGTCAATTTTATAGTAAAACTTATATTATTACTAGATCATAATAATATTAGTTATTAAGAGGTTTCCTTGGGTATATACTTTTGGGAGAGGTTCTATTTTAAACCTTGTTCATCCATTTTAAGGAAAGCTCAAGAACTAACAAATAGGTGAATTTGTTGGTGCCCTTATATCCGAAATCCCAAAGTAAGAAAGACGATTTCTTCTCTTATCTTATTTATGTTTGCATGCATAAGATCTAGCTTTTATTTTATGACTAAATAAATCTTTTCATATATGAATATGTAAATTAATGAGATTAATGAATTTTAACAACCATGACGGTTTAATCCGCGACTCGGTGATATTAATTGGTTAATTACATTTTAAAGGAATTTCTTTTATTTTATTTACCATTTTAATTCATTTTTATGTTAAACATATTTTGACCATTACAAAAATCATCCTTGGTTCCTTATACCATGACGGTTTATTCCGTGACTCGATGATATTATTGGTTAATTACATTTTAAATGGGTATTTTAACACCCTTTTCTTTTATTTACCATTTTTCTCATTTATTTTTATTTGCAAACATATTAGTCATAATTCATAATCATCCTTGGTTCTTTATACCATGTCGGTTTAATCCGAGTACGATGACAAACTTGACTAATTACAAATAATTGAACTTAACATAATTAGTTCAAATCAAAAAATTTTCCTTTTACACATTTTACTATGCTTTTCAAACTTGCAAATATGACAACGAATATTTCTAACATAATAGTAATTATTCCGAGTCATGCAAATCATACATGCAAATATTAATCACAAAAAATGGTTTTAAACAACCTTTTTAACAACCAGGAGATGCCCCTTGGGTCGTCGTCTGACTCGCGCCCCAAGAGGCCGTCTGTTTTCATGTTTTAGAAACCGGAGCAGAGCCCCTTACCTTGCCAATAGGCTCGCGTCCCAATGGGGCTGCCTGGCATTGTTCTGTTTCGTTTTAGCATTTTTCTAGGACGATCTCGATTACGGTTAATCCGAATACATGACGGATCAGATTGACAAGTTTACGTGTTTTTACACTTTGTCATTTGAACCCTTTTTCAAACAAATGGATCGTGTTAAGCATCATAACGCGAATTTGGTAAATGGATGTTTAATTTCCGTTTTCACATGCAAATCAATCTAAATCCAACTTTGACACCAATTTCTTGGTACATGCATAAACAACCGACTTAGGAAATATTCACATGTTAGGTTAAGATTTTTGGATGTGCATTCATGCATTTACACCGTTTTATCAACTCATGCACTTAAACAACCACGATCGATCAGTAGAGGCCGCTAACGCGGGGGGGATTGGGTTTCCGATTAAAGGGCTTCCCAATATGTACCCTCACCCCTTACTCAAAACTTTTGGATAGTGGATGGCCTTATCCAGGGCGTACGAGAGTCATTTTAGGCATATAATGCTAAAAGGGGGACGAGTCCTTATCTTTAGTACCGATGTCAAACACCGCTTTTTGCCTTGATTAACCTAGGTATAAAGTGCATTCGAACGGGTTCCAAGCATCCCACAAATATGGCGACTCCGAACATCTCTAATTGTTTCGAGGCCTTTACCGAGACGAAACCGACCGATCTAAAGCGATCCGGTCGAAAGCATTTTTACGCCGCCGAGTGTGGCTTTCTAGACCGCTGCATGTCCAGAGATTGGCTTGGCGTGCAGGTGGCCGGTGACTACAGACTGGTAGGCGGCTCTCGCCCGCAGACCAACCTGTGGCCCATGTCCACAGCTATTGTCTAAAAGTCTAAACGCAAATAAAATGTCTAAGGGAAATTCAGATTACAAAGTTTTACAACGGGACATTTCCCGCTTATCTTTCAAAAACCTGCAACAGCCCATAGGAGGGCTTCTGACTGAAGAAGGTCCCTTCTGCATCGCGGACCATCCTCTTGGATCGCCATGAGCTTGAACTTGAACTGATTGAAGAAGAATAGTTCGCGTTCACATACGCCTTCACTTTCTTCTTCCCTTTGCCATTCTTTTTGGCATCATCATCCGCAGTATTCCCGTCACTTAACTTGCCTTTCACTGTATCTTGACCGATAGAATCTCCAATATCCACCCTTTTTGTACCTGCATCAACAGAAACAACAGAATGGTCCTCCATATTGCTCTTTTTCTGAGGAGGATGTGTCAATATAGCAGCACAAAACTCAATATCATCAACTGGAGAATCTGTATCTGGGTCTATAGAGGGTAAGGCATTGCAAGGTTGAACTTGCATAGGAGCCCTACGAACATTGGACTGATAAAAGGTCAACTCCTCGTCACCTACCTGGAAAGTAAGGGTCTTCCTCCCGACATCGATTACCTTGCGAGCAGTAAATAAGAATGGTCGTCCTAATATAATAGGAGTGTAAGAGTCCTCGGGTATGTCTAAGACCACAAAATTAACGGTAATAAAGAATCTCCCGATCTTTACAAGTATGTCCTCTAAGACACCTAGTGGCCGTGATAAAGTACGGTCGGCCATCCGAACAGTCATGCTGGTACAGTGAAACTTGGTCAAACCAAGTCTCTTAGCGAGAGACAATGGTAAGAAACTTATGCTAGCTCCTAAGTCACATAGAGCATTATCAATTAAGTGGGTCACTATATGGCATGGAATAGAAAAGCTACCCGGGTCAGATTATTTGGGTGGTGTCTTATTTTTAATTAAGGCGGACCTTATTTCAGTCAAAGCTACCGTCTCATGGTCACTAATATGCCTCTTACGCGTTAATATTTCTTTCATAAATTTCATTTATGAGGGTACCTGGGTAAGCAGTTCGGCGAAAGGAACGTTGACATGAAGGCTCTTCAGGATATCAGCAAATTTCCTGAACTGTTGTTCGGCCTTCTTGTTCTGCAATCGCCTCGAAAAAGGAATCGTGATAGGAATTTCCTAGCCCTTAATTATTTCATTCTGCCAAAGTTTCAGCACGATCCTCATCATTTTTACTCGATCGACCTCTTCTTCCTTTCGATCGAGTACTTTCATCAGCAATATCCTTTGATCGAGGACTTTCCTCCACTCGATCGAAGTCTTCCTTTTCACCACTACTCGATCGAACAACAGTTTCACTCGATCGAGTAGTTTCCTCAGCATTTCCTCTCGATCGACCACCTGAAATAAGTTGATCGAGGATTTTCCTTGGATTCAGCATACTTTCGTCCAATGACCACTGTTCACGCTCTGCAACATTAATTTCCGGGTCTGATTTGTCTTCATCAGTTGGCATTTTAGGTCTTTCGTAGGAAAGACCGCTCCTCAAATCAATCAGATTCACAGTCTCATGTTGGTTCTTATCAGGTTGAGATGACAAATGGCCCGGCTTCCTTGAAGATTGATTAGTGGCGAGTTGAGCTCTTTGAGACTCAAGTGACTTTATAGACGCATCTTTTTGTTGGTCACTTTTCTGCTGAATTGTCAACGACGGAATCATTGACTTCAATTCCGCCATTTCACTTACACCACTGAAGGAAGCACCTTGTTGTGGCGGTGGAAAGGATGGAGGCTTTTGAAAGCCTTGTTGAGCTTTGTGAGGTGGAATGTAAGGTTGTTGGTGCTACGGTGGAGGTGTAGGATTCAATACTTTCTGACGAGTCCATCTCAAATTAGGATGGACTCCACTCTGATTGTTGTAATAGGAGCCCCCTTGCCTATATTGTTGAAAGGCAAGAACCTGGTCCTTCTCAGTTAGACAGTCAACAGCAGTGTGACCGTCATTACTACCGCACCTCTCACATGAAACGACTTCTTGTCTAGTCAACAAGTGAAACTTCTGTTGATCTCCAGCATTCTGCAACTCAAATTTGTCAAAACGGGCATTCATGGCTTCCAGTTGAGCCAAAACTGCATTATCAACAGAAGAGACTATTCTTATTCCTCCTCTTAGATTCCCATATTCAGCACAATGGGTAGCTATCTCCTCAATAATTCCCCATCCTTTGTCATTGTCAATGTTCTTTTGGAATCGCCCATTTGATGAAATATCCAAAAAAGCACGGTGGTCGTCATACAACCCATTATAAAACTGGTTGCATAAGAACCACTGATTGAAACCATGATGGGGAAGAGACCGCATTAATTTCTTAAACCGGCACCATGCCTCGTACAAGTTTTCATCTGCTGTTTGCTTGAAACTTGTAATTTTTCCGCTCAGCTGATTAGTTTGTTGTGGAGGAAAATATCTTTTATAGAAAGCAAGGGCCAGGGTCTCCCAGTCGGTAATCCTAGTCGCGGTTCTGTTAAGATCAGTGAGCCATTCTCGGGCTCCATCGGTTAAAGAAAAGGGAAATAGGACCTCCTTAATCTTGTCCTGGGTCACTCCCTTAGTGGCGGGAATGGTAGAACAGTTATCCATGAACACCTCCATATGCTTTCGCGGATCCTCTCCAGCTACTCCCCGAAACATAATTCTTTCGACCAAGTTGATGTAAGACGGCTGAATGTCAAATGTACTCCCATCCTCGGTCGCAAGATTGAACCATTTTGGAATAGAAGCAGCTAAAGGCTCAGTGTGACTTGCTATATTAGGCATTTTCACGGGACTAACAGCAGAAATAGATTTGTTTTCTTCAAAAGACGGGTCTTCTGCAAATAAGAAATTTTCTAGCTCGGGTTCAAAAGTACTCAAGGTTTCCTTTTGAATCTTTCTTAACAGTCTTTGTCTATAGCGAAAGGTCCGTTCTGGTTCATGATCAGCTGGCACTAACTCCGACCTGTTATACCTGGGCATAAACAGCACTGGAGAAAATAAATAAGAACTGTCTC
Source organism: Silene latifolia (assembly GCF_048544455.1). NCBI lineage: Eukaryota > Viridiplantae > Streptophyta > Magnoliopsida > Caryophyllales > Caryophyllaceae > Silene > Silene latifolia. The sequence continues at coordinate 49,833,278 of NC_133532.1, read as the reverse complement.
AAGGAATTAAAAATTCCCTGAGATTGAGAGACAAACGAAAAAAACACAAAAATAGGCTAATTGCCTCCCCGGCAACGGCACCAAAATTTGATATCGTCATTTTAGTATCAAAAATAATTACCTAGAACAACTAACAGAAGTTAGCGGAAGTAGGATCGATCTCCACGGGGAGGCTAATGTATCTATCTGCTTATTACGTCTGCCTAGTAACCAATGGGAGGTTTAAAGTTGATTTCTACATTAATGAAGGTTTAAGGCAAGAGAAACAAAGGAAAGAGCAGTAAAACAAGAAAAGTCAAGTTATGTGATCAGATAAGAGAGATATGCTAGGATTTCGGTTCACCATGGTAGTTCACTAACTCAGTCATAAATAGCTCAGACGGTCTACTGTGAGACGGGAAAGGGATAGGTCCTTCTGGTCAGCTATCCACCCTAGAGTACAACTAACTTAACTTACGTCCTCATTAGGGTAGTCTAATGTTAATAACAAGTCTGTTCATTCCAATCTTCCGATCCAGGAGTGAATTTAACCATATTAAAGGGTTTAGAAGCGTGCGCTCAACTAAACTTATTATAGTTATTTTGCTATAAGACAGTTCTCACAATCAATCGTCTAGCCTATTCACGACATTATCAATTTACTACCATGGCTCCCCTAATCCTAGCATAAGGGAGTTTAGCTACTCATGCTATCGATGATAATAACAAGAACAACAGTGAATATGTCAAACAGAGACATAGTAAATAAAGAAATTAAAGGAATAAGATTGCATAAATTAATGGTGATGATTAAACAGAAACTAAAGAATAAATAATTAAGAGCAAAGAATATTAGATTAAATAAAGAGTAGAGAAATATTACAAAGAAGTGAATCCGACAATAAGAACGAGTTTACATCGCAAAGAGAAAAGTAGCAGCAGTCATTAAGAGGAATTAAGTGTAGAGTATGTATGATAAGATGTGTTTATTAACCTAATGACGTCTTCCCTTATATAAGGAAGATATTATTAACTAAAATAAACCTAAACACGGAATAAAAATCCCGAGTACTATAGCAAGTCAGTCGATTGAGGCATTTAATTCCTCTCGATCGAGTGATTCTTCATCAAAACCCTTCGATCGAAAAAGTAGGGCTCTCGATTAAAGGTCTTCAAATCAACATATTTCGATCGAGTACAGCAGGGACTCGATCGAGCACCAGCAACCGCCAAATCTACTCGATCGACCTCAAAGGCTCTCGATCGAGTAGATAACCACTGAAAACAGCTTGAACTCATTTGGTTAACTTCTAAGGACCTCTTTCATGCTTCCTAAGGTACGACACTCTGCTCTAAATCGTCATCTCCTAAAAATGCATGCTAAGAGGAACGAATAACACATGATTCTACTATTTTAGGGCCATACCTGCAAATGAGATAAAACGAACCAAAGTAGCCAATTCGGGGAATTTTTCAATACAAAGCAATGTAAATGACATTGAAATACGTGCAATAAGAGGCTAAAAATACTATATAAATTGCACGTATCACTTACCCAACATTGCCACATTCCATTGTTTACAATCCACAATACCAAGGCCCCCAAATTTCTTGACAATACAAATCCTTTCCCAAACCACAGGAGGTGCCTTATGAAAATCCTGAGAACCATTCCAGAGATAGTTCCTGCAGATTAGCTCAGTTATATCCATCACAATTATAGGTATGATGAAAATGCGTGACCAGAAGCTATGTAGTTGTGTCAACACTGCCTGTACAAGCACTAACCTGCCAGCATAGCTAAGTTTTCTGCCCCCCCATCCATGAATTCTCAGCACAACCTTCTCAACTAATCTGGAACAGTCGCCCATTATCATTCTTTATAAGATATTGGAATTCCAAGATACCTGAAAGAAAATTGACCTTCCTTGAATCCTGACACACCCAAAACATACTGAATATCCATACTGCTCATCCCATTAAAGTAGATATCAGACTTCTCACAGTTCATTACCGGACCAGAGGCAATAGAGAATGTACCAAAAGTTTTAAGAATAATGCTGATAGAGGCCTTGTCCCCCTTGCAAAACATTAGAAGATCATTTGCAAAACACAGATGATTCAGTCTAAGTTCTCTACACAGAGGATGAAAGTTGAAATCCATGGAATTAGTTACAGTTGCCAACACCCTACTGAGATACTCCATGCATATAGTAAACAACAATGGGGACATGGGATCTCCTTGCCTAATCCCTCTCTTGCCTTAGAAATACCCAAAGTTAGAACCATTCAAGGAAAGAGTAAATCAGGGAGTAGTGACACACTCTATTATCCAGTGAGTCATTTGTTCAGGAAAATCAAGGGCCTGTAACATCTGCTTAATAAAATTCCACTCAATTGAATCATACGCCTTCTTCAAATCCACCTTCATCATGCATCTAGGTGAGCAAGCTTTTCTTTTATACAGTCTAACCAGATCATAGTAGATCATTATATTATCTATTATGTCCCTCCCTTTTAAAAAAGCACTTTGAATCTCACTCACAATGTCAGGCAACATAGCAGCTAGCCTATTACATATGACCTTAGAGATAGTTTTATAAACCACATTGCAGCATGCAATAGGTCTAAAGTCAGCCACATTAATAGGTCTAGCCTTCTTTAGAATCAAAGTCAAAGTAGTGGAATTCACTTGCTTTAGCATATTTCCAGAACTGAAAAACTCCTTCACTGCCCCTATGATATCATTACCAATAATTTCAAAAGAATCCTTGAAGAATTGAGATGTGTATCCATATGGTCCTAGAGCCTTGTTGGCTGGTATAGAAAATAAAGCCTCCTTGATTTCCTTTTCAGTCACTTCTGAGGTTAGCATGGTACAATGCTCAGGAGTGACCACTAAGTGTAGTATCGTTGATAATATGTATGGTTGTTTCAAGTACATTTCATAATGCAGTAATAACGTGATCACCATGATAATGGAAGAATTCAATGACTATGACGTGGAGCATATATATAAATGTGGATAGTTTTGTTCATTTGGTAAATTCATGTTGTTAATATGAGAAAGGAAAGGTAGTAGCATGATAAACTGGCTTAAACTGCGTATCATTAGATTTAGGATGAAGTATGCTGATGTTGAAATGTATCGGTTTTTACTCTTCACTGTTTGAGCTTTATTCATCGAAGTAGTTGGTCACATGGAAATCCGAATATATGTTATTGATTTAAACTAATAAAGTTATTACTTATAAATTGGCGGAATCAGACACAAATAATACGCTATACATGTTGGAGAGGTGGGCATATGAAATATATTTGTAGTTGGTACCTTATGTCTTATTATGTGTACGAATTCCTGCATAAGGAGGAGAATTGATATGTGTCGTTTAGTTATACAGTTTGAGGTTAGCCAATGAGCATAATTAATATGGTGGAATGGTTTGGTTGTCTAAATCGTATGTGAATGTTGCTTGGTTGCATCACGAGGCTAATATGTATGGTTTATGCATGGTTTATCTCAGTTAGTAATACTATCGGTACGTAGATTGATGGAACTGAATAAATAAAGTATGGATATGTTAACGAAAAGATGATATGAAATTATATGTAAATTTTATCTTATGTTGAACTATAGTAGATGTTATGGTATCTAATGACGTGATTTGGTGATTGTAGTGTATCATGTATGTACTTTGACGTGATTAAACGAATATGTAATGACGGGGGTCAAGGGAATAAAAATACCTAGCTTGCATTATGTAGCCTTGTATGAGTTGGGATAATGGGTAAAACGTAGTAATAATGTAATGACTAATTTACGTGATGATATGAGTGGTTGGTATTTGTTAGAAAACTTCGGGACAAAGTTTGCTTTAGGGGAGTAGAGTTTGTTGTTTCTGCTATTTTACACTTTCGTTAACAAATGATCTTATATCTCCTAATATCTTTTATGGATTAATATTTTCATATAGATTGTTTAAGTTGGGTGTTGATATACTACATGGTTTGATCTTGCTACTTCTATACATTTCTTTTTTTTCTGCAAGAAAGGCAAGCCATATTATTCATCTATTAAGGGAATAAAGAGGCCGGATCTAACAAAGGTATAACCAATAATTAGACTACTCAACCAATGATTCTAGCTATCTCATCCTCATAAGACGGGTGAGTTACAAATAATAACCGAGTACTTACAAAAAAATTGGATTCGTTTTGTAATATATTCAATCGTGCGTTCTATTCCTTTAAAAATACGTGCATTTCTCTTCTCCCATATGCAATAGACAGTAGCACCTAAACAACTAGCAAACCAAGATGATTTCCAATGCTTTCTTACCCGTCTCCCTGCCAGCCATCGCAATTCCTTACCCATGTCCATAGTTCTATGGTAAAGCTTCAACCAATCCAAGACATTACTCCAAACTGCTGCAGCAAAGTGGCACTGAAAGAACAAATGCCTATGTGTTTCACATTGTGCCTTACATAGAATGCAACGATTCACCAGACAAAACCCTTTCTTACTCAGGCTATCAATTGTAGCCAGTTTCCTTTGCATTGCTAAAACCAGGATAAAACTATGCTTTGGAAGGACAGCTCTAAGCCAAACTCCCCTTGTCCATTGCTATTTCACCCCTTTTTCCCTGAAATTATCATACAGCAATCTTAAATTCAATTTACCTGCCTTAACACAACTATGCAGAAAGGATCTAGCCTGTTCCACTCCTCCTGCCTTAGATACCAATTCATCTCGCACATACAGTATACTCCTCCAACTCTCAGAATGCTGAGGCTTAATCTCCATATCCCAGAAATTGTGAGCTTTAATGTTATATACCAGATTCCATTGAGTCCAAGTACTGCTGGACGAACTATCAATTGCCCAAATCCATTTGCATAAGATACTTTTGTTCCAAGACAAAATCTCTTTTATATTGAACCCTCCCTCATTATGTGGATAACAACAGGAGGTCCAATTCTTCATTATGAGCTTCCTTGTACCTTCTTCAGATTGCCAAAGAAATTGTCTACAAAATTTGGTGATAAGCTTCATTACTCCTTTGGGAATTAGTAAAGTGGCACACCAGTACTGTTCCAGGCCAAAAAAGACAGTATTAATCAAGGTTATTCTTCCTGCATATGAGAGCCTGTGAGTAACCCAGTAACTCATTGCTTGCCGAATCTTGTTTAATAAATCAGCAAACATAGTCTTATTCAATCTGCCTTCGTTAATGGGGACTCCCAAATATCTGAAGGGGAAATCTCCTTCAATAAAGCCAGTATTCCTCAAAATGGTCTGCTTAACCTCATCCCTTATCCCTCCCATGTAGATATTTGTTTTTTCAGGGTTGGCCTTCAAGCCAGACATGCTAGCAAAGGTATGCAGTGAATCAGTAATAGCTTTGACAGAGGGAACATCACCCCTAACAAAGATCATTAAGTCATCTGCAAAGATAAGGTGATTAAGCCCTAGTTTGCCACACTTTGGATGATAAGTAACTTGTTGCTGCCTGTGTATCACTCTCAACAGTCTTGGCAATATTTCCATACTAAGAACAAATATAAATGGAGATAAAGGATCTCCCTGTCTCAACCCACTTGCTCCCTTAAAAAACCCATTAGCAACACCATTAACTTTCACACTGAACCATGTTGAAGTTATGCACCCCATAATCCACTTCTGAAACTGAATGGGAAAGTTAAAAGCTTGGAGCATTTGTCCAATGAAGTCCCATTGCAAAGAGTCAAAGGCTTTCTTAATATCTATCTTCATAAGACATCTTGGGGAGATGCCCTGTTGTCCATATCCTTTAAGCAATGACTGAGTTAACATAATATTTTCATATATTCTCCTACCTTCCACAAATGCTCCCTGTTCTTTACCCACCACTTTAGGGAGTAGGGGTTTGAGTCTGCTGCAAAGGATTTTGCTCACTGTTTTGTAAAAAACAGAGCAACAAGCTATAGGTCTGAAATCAGTAACAGACTGAACCACAAGTTTTTTAGGAATCAAAGCCAATATGGTAGTGTTTGCCTGCCTAGAAAGGACCCCATGGTTGAAGAAAGCTAGGATTGCAGCACAAAAGTCTCCTTTTATGGTTTCCCATGATTTCTTAAAAAATTGGGAGGAGAATCCATCTTGTCCAGGACTTTTCCCTGATTCAATGGAAAATAAAGCTTTCTTGATCTCCAGTTCCTCAACAGGCTTACATAGGTGAATCTAGTCTGACTCCTCAATAGTTGGTCCATCCAGGAGAGTTGGTAAAGTAACAGTGTCCACCTTCTCTCCCAATAACCATTTATAGTACTCAACAAAAGCCTGATTAACATCCTGAATTCCTTCCCTGACAGTTCCTTCCTTATCCATTATGCGGCCAATGATGCTTTGATGTTTCCTAGCTGCTATTCTAGCAAAGAAATAGCTAGTAGGAGCATCATTGTATTTTATATCTTGTACTTTGGATCTTTGCATAAGACTACTCCTCTCCATTCTTCTTAAGTTCCAATAGTCCTCCAAAATTACTTTTTCTTGAGCAAGATAAGAAGGATCAAGAGGATTCTGCTGAATGTGCTTCTGACATGTTTCCAAGTCCTTCTTAGCAAGCCTAACTTTCAAAGAAATATCCAGGAAATTCCTCTTATGAAGGTCAACTAAATTCCTCCTTACATTCTTGAGTCTAGCAAACAACTTGAACATAGCATTACCCTTTACAGGAAGCTGCCAAGCCTGATAGACAAGAGTATGATAATCCTGATGTTCCTCCCAACAATTTAAGTAACTAAAACTCTTCTTGAACTGATAAGTTTCCTTTATTTGAACCAACAAAGGGGAGTGATCAGAAATTCCAGCAGGTAGAATTGTAACCTGAGTGTGAGGGTATTTAATTAACCAATTAGGATTAGTTAAAACCCTGTCCAGTTTAGACCAAATTCTTGCATCCCCATCCCTTTTATTAGTCCAAGTATAGTCACTTCCATAACCCTGTAAATCATCCAGATTGCAGTCGAGTAGACATTTGTTGAAAGCTAAGACCTCAGCTAAGGATGGTGGATTTGGACCCAGTCTTTCCTCCATTTCCTTAACAATATTGAAGTCTCCCATAATAATCCAATCAATAGTGAATGATGCTAGTTGCCTTAGCTCATCCCATAAACTTTCCCTTTCATCCCCATCATTACTGCCATAAATGAAGGTGATATGAACCACTTTTTGAGACACGTGGTGTAGAAGCTCCACATGAATCAGTTGAGCATGAATCCTAGAAGAGATGACAGTCATCTGTCTTTTATTAATAAAAACCCATATTCTCCCATTGTAGTGATGAGAGTAATTATTTAATATGCAGTAAGAAGGAAAAACCCTACGAATTGCAGCAACATTATTTATTTTTACTCTAGTCTCCAATAAACCAAACACCTCTACTTTATTTAAAGAAAAAAAACCCATAACCTCCTGCTGCTTTATTGGGTCGTTAAACCCCCTGATATTCCATGAGGATATTATCATGGACCAGGATCAGGTGGTTCCCCTTCCTGTGTAACTTCTAATATTTCTATATCTTCATGTGATTGCAGTACAGAATAAGCATTATGTATAGATATAGGATCCTCCTGAGTTCCTGATTGCAAATGTCTCAGATCATCAACCTCAATGCATTTTGAGCCGCCCCTTTCATCCTTAGATGGAGAAGTCACCACCAAAACAGTAGAGGGTGAGCCTAGTCCTCCTAGACATGCTGAGCCCTTCTCTACTGTCTTAGTAGTAGCCTCATCCCCTAATTTAGAGGGTGCTGAGCCTAGCACAGTACTGTCCTCCTCAAAGCCTGACTTATTCTGGGTGACTGGTTTATAAACATGTGTCACCTTAGTTTTCCTGATCTCATCAAGGTTATTATTTATCTTAGTGAATTTACACTTCTCCTTCACATGCCCCAGTTTCCTGCAGCAGTGACAATAGTGTGGCAACCACTCATATATAATCCTCTGAGTTGTTTCTCCATGGTAGGGTGAATTCAGTTGCATAGTAGTAGGCAGTTCTCCTGCAACATCCACTTCTACCAGAACCCTAGCAAAGGAGAGTTTAGATTTATATGTAGTTGGTAAGTCAGCAAAGAGAGGCTTAACAACTACGCTAGCCATTTTACTCAACACCTTATCAGACCACATAAATGGGTCGAGGTCAGGGAATAGTATCCAAGCTGGTACTATAGAGACCGAATCCATCTCTTTAGAAAACATTGGTGTCTATTGCTTTAAGACCAAGGTACTAGTACCCATATTCCAAGGCCCTCCTTTCAATATCTCATTCATATCATCCTCCGAGAAAAACCTGAAACTGTACCATCCTTTTTTATAGTACTGTACTATCGGTCCAGTTACATTCTTCCAATACTTCTTAACATACTCATCGACCTCCTTAATCTTTGGTTTAGCACCCAGAAAATTGCCCATTAATGTATTCTTCCAGAATTTTAACTCCTCTACAACATCATCCTCCTCAACCTCAATAACAGTTGAATCGGCACTCTTATCACAATAATACAGACTCATTCCTGGTTTCGGTTTAGCCACAGAACTCCACGTCTTATTAATCCCTATACCTAAATTAGTTTGTGGTGGTATAGTAGAAGTTGAAGGAATATCATTATCCAATACAGGTTGTGCAGTAGTCGTGACTGGTTTATCCAGTAAGCCAGTAAGATTAAGCAATTGTCCTACTGTAGCAGAATGATCAATACCTGAGAAATCGCCTGAAAGAACCTCAGAATTTCCTGTTTCGACGTCATCACTAACCTCCGTATCAATGGAATCCTCTATAATTGGATCAGCAGTCTCATTAGTAGTTTCTGTAACAACAATTTTATTTCGCGCTCGGGTTTTAGCCATGGATCAAGCTGAAAAAGATGAAGAAAATTCAACGTGTTTTTTGATTTTTCAGAGTTTTCTTGAGAAAGAATTCATCTCTCTAACCATGGCTATTCATTACTATGTCTACCATACTTCTATACATTTCTTTAAGTTAGTGCATTTGTTTAAGTTACATTCTCAGGTGAAATGTGTTATTTTTTATAAAGATAGTGGGTTTTCGTCACTAAATCAAACCCGGATTTTAGAAGCTCGATTTGTCCATATCAACTTTCTGGGATTCGTCTTTGGTACATAGCTTTCTTTATTTGATTTCAATTTATCAAATTCTTTTCAAGTTCGTTCCTTTTATATTTCCGACACCGCAAATAAATCTAACTCGATCTAATTTGTTCTAACTCGTTTTAATTCGTTTTAATCCGTTTTTATCGCTTTTATGACGGTTCCAATATGTAACTAACCTGCTAAATCACTTCCACTTGAGTCTAAGCATCAATAACCGACCTAAACACACCAACGAACATTAACAGACCGCGGTTCTGACTTCACAGACAGAGCTCAACTCAAGAACAGACACTGGAGGAGCTGCGTCTCTTCCAGAGGACGCAGCAGATGCTGCGTCTGTACTGAGGTGATTTCTGTCCCTGAACTTCTTTTCTCGTTTTGACGTAGCCTTTAATTATGTGTTTAATTAATCAATAATCGTAATATCTAATCTGGCCTATTTTATTACTTTAATTTCTAACCTTTTATTTTCCTTTCTTTTCATCTTCAAAATTCAGTTTTAAGTGTACTTTTGACGTAAATAAATTAAACCATAGTAATCCATTGTAATTTCAATTATTGTTTTCATTTATCGTATTTATTATTTATGTATGATTTATTTTTTGTTTTTCACATGTAATCAATTCTAAATCTCAATTCGACATAATTACTTGCTAAATTACGTGTTCACCGACATAGTTTAATTCACATGCTAGGATTAATCTGTGGATGTTGTATTGCATGCTTATAATCGACAACATACCAAATATGAATAATTTCCCTAATCATTAGTAGAGGCCGCTATCGAGGCGGGCGAGATTAGGTGTTCACTAAAAGAACTTCCTAATACGTACCCTCACCCCTTACTCCAGATCTCTGTGAACATCCGTGTTCATTGGTATCCACGAGAGTCATTCTAGACGTAGAATGCTAAGGATAACGAGTTCTTAGTGTTCATGTCACTACTTTGTGTCTTGACATGACACGAGGTATTCGAACAGTTATAATTTTCCATAAAAATTGGTGACGACTCCACAAATGGAGGCTTATTCAACCTTTCACCGGTTTCAATGCCTCACAAATCGATAACGGCCCATGACGTACTTTGGCAATCCAAGGTTCCGTGGGAGAAGTGCCGCCGCCTCAAACACACATCGCGCAGGTCCGCTTGGCGCGGGTGGCCCATGTTCACAATTTGGCGACTTCGCTGGGGATGATATACGTACATGTTACCCAGGGTAAAACTTGAACGAGGTTAGGGAATAGTTTATACGAGACAGTTGTCGGTTTTCATTACTCAACCTTCTTAGGTCGTTTTATTCGGCCTTCCTAGGCTTAACCCAACCCATTCGACCAATCGTCCCGTCTGGACGGTCCAAATTCCTATCTGGGCCAAAGGATAGATAGCGATTGATGTAAACCATACCATGGTACATACTCTTATTTGTATCAAGGGCTTTCACTACTCGAGGAAATGGACTAGGAACCGACCTTACTCATGTTTGACACAGACCTCTCCACAGACGAGGGTTTGATTGCTTGGTATGGCAACCCACCTTTTAAGCCAAAACTCTTTAAATGCACTCAGCATACCGTTATTATGCTTGTATGAATGCTTGTATCATATGTGTTATCACCATTTTGTAAACAAAACCATGACGATATTGTGTAAAATAAAACTCTTTTCAAAATGTAAATATTTTCAAAAGTGGCCCAAAATAGCGCAAAATGAGTCGAAACTCTGCCCAAATGTCCAATCAAAATTCGGGCCTCAAAACCCATTTTAAACCTCACTTTGATTCAGCACTCCTACAACTACATTATAGTTGTCTAGGACAAATATTTCAAAATATGTCGTTTTTAAACCTCGCTTGACACAGTGGCACACTCCGAGTTCACGAGTCGAGTCTCCTTTTGAGTAAGTGTGCTAAAATGGTCGATCGTGTTTTGATTTGTCGTCGATCTCTTATCCCCAGTTTCCAAGATGCCCGGAACTAGTCATGCAAGCGTTAATGGTCAACCCGAACAGCCCGTAAATGGTAATGATCAAATCCTAGCTGCGTTCCTTCGTCTCCAAACAAGCCAAGACCAAACGTATGCTCGCCTCAACGCCATTGAAAGCCGCATCGTTGCTGTAGAAGTTATACTTCCTCCTGCAGAGGGTCCCATTCCTGAGATGCCCTTACATGATAATCCTCCACCGTTTGTTGGACAACCAGAAACCACTCCAGGTCTCACAGAAGCTGAAAAGCGACTCCAATACTTGGAGGAGCAACTAATGTGCCTGAAGGGAGATGATATCTATAGGGAGAATAATCGCAAGTATGAGGCGATAAATGCTCAACTGTCAACCAACTTCAACATGACTGACATTTCAAAGTTCAAGGAGCATAAAAACCTTTTGAACCACATTCGTGCCTTCAAAGATTATATGCCTATCAAAGGCATTAAACCGGAGATGTTCTTAAGGATCTTTCCTTCATCTCTTGATACTATTCCTAAGCAATGGTTCTACTCTTTGGAACACAAGAAAATTGCTACCATGCTGCAATTGAGTTCACTAAACAATACGCGGATAATGCCGAAATCCAAGTCAATATGCGCACTTTAGAGGTTCTTACTCAAAATGAGAAAGAAGGCTTCACCGACTTCCTAAGTAGGTGGAAAAAGACTAGCACACAACTTGTTGAACGTCCAGACAAAGCACCCTTGTGGAAAAGTTCGTGGATAATTTGAGACCCATTTATGCAAACCATTTGAGGTACCAAAACATAAAGTCTTTCAAAGATGTGACTGTCCTAGGAACGAGAACTGAAGACGGCATCCATAAAGGGCTCTTGTCTAAAACGGTAGGTCGCGGATATCAGGGTTCAACGAGTCGTTCTTATGGCTCCACTAGCAAGTCCGATGAGGTTAACCTTGTCGAATCATCTGCTAAGAAAAATAACCCACATAGGAAATTTACCTATGTTGGTGAATCATATTCCACTGCTCTGAAAAGGTTGATGAAACAAGGTAATCTCCAACCCATAGGACATACACCTGACCCAGAGAAGAATTCTAAATTTTGGGATGAGAATGCATACTGCAAATATCATAAAGGCAAGGGGCACGTTACGGAGAAATGCTTCAAATTGAAACATTTCATTCAGGATATGATTGAAGATGGTCGCTTACCCATACCTCCCGTAAGCAAGCCTAACAATACTCAAAATGTTCTTGGAGTTCTGACAATCACAGATGAAAAATCCACTTTGGATTGTTCACACCTCATTTCTCCAGTCGAGGATGAGATTCATGCACTAGAAAATGAGGGAATTTACTCCACCATTTCTCCTACCATTGCTGATTTCATCGCTTGGGAAAAGAGTGTAAGTAGGCAAGTTTCAGAGCTGGAAGCTGTAGTGGCATCCCTACGCAATCCAGGCACCACACCTAAGGGAAACGTGCCACTAACCCCAGTTCTATCTCAAGAATCTACGATGCAAAAGGTAGTCACAGTAGTTAACCATCTAGTCGAGCAAATAATCGGTCTACTAGCAGAAATCATCATGTTGAGAGAGCTTAGTATCGTCAACGGAATATGGGCGGATGACGACGAAGACGAATACCTCACGGAACATTATCTAGTCAAGGTCATCGAGGATATAGTCAAGGCTAGCGAAGGTCAAGATATAGACCACCTTACTCGCTCAGCATGCTATAGATACCCATTATCTGCTGAGACTACAACAAACACCCGATGATTATCGAACTATAACATGCTTTGGAATCGCGGCGTTTGATCGACAGTTTGTGTACAACTTTACGTCGTAAAACTTAAAATGATTTCGAAAATAAAACATTTCAAAACTTTTCAAAAGTACTTGGAGTGTTTAATGCACGACGACGGGGTTGCAATGACACTAACTAGAGTAAAAACCGACACCGGACCAAAAACCGACTCAAAAATTCAAATCCCGACCACAAAAAACAAACCATTTCAAGCCTTCTATACTAAGATTTCCCGGATTCATGAATGGTCAAGTACCAAACATGTGACTACAAATCCTAGGATAGAACAAATCATGATTGCACTTGTGTGAAAGTGACAGGACAACTCGAAGACCCGCGACGTGGCTCGCGCCTCTTTGAGCAGCCTAGGTGGCCACGTCGCTCAAAACTCACACAACCACTCATTTTCCTATAAATACCCCTCAAATTCCCCCATTTGAGAACTTACGCGAGTGTCCGCCCCCTCTTTTCTCCCTTAAAATTCTCGACTCGACTTCCTAAGTCACAATCCGACGCGTATTAACGACCTACTGATCGTAAATACATGCCTTACACATTATTAGGTACCGTCATCGTGCATTAAATCACTTGACCTACCACTTCGACCACTACACCGTCATTAAACTTAATAAAACACTCTTTTTACTTACCAAAACGGCTTTAAATCGACTCTTTTCCGACCAAACAAGTTGTTACACTTACGTCGGTTTCTCGCCATAACCAAACATGTAAGTATGAGGGTGTAAAAATCCTTCTTTTATCACGTCTTAACTTGTTTTATGACTATAACATGCTAAAAAATACATAACACGATCCAAAATATGGGATAAACGAGCCAAAACTGAGTTTTGGTCTGAGGGAGAAGCCCCTTGTGAGGCCCGCGCCTCAATGGAGTGCCCAGGTCAGAACTCCACCGTGTTTGTTCTCGTCTTTTCTCTTAAAGCTAAAACAAGCTTACGGGCTAATTAAAGCCCACTCCAGAACAAACCACTCGATCGAGTGAAATAAATCCACTCGATCGAGCAAAACTCCATAAACTCTACTCGATCGAGTAGAATAGTTACTCGATCGAGTAACCACTCTTTTCAGCACTTCTTGATCGAGTAAATAACTACTCGATCGATCAACCCAGGCTATAAAAACCATTCGATCGAGTAATAAAACCACTCGATCGAATGTTCTTCCTTCCAATCAGCTTAGAATCATGCCCGACTACCTCGTAAACCGTGCATTCATGCATCCCAATGCAGTATCTCACTCTGGAAAATCCCGTCTCCTCAAAATGCATGCAAAAAGGATGACAAATGGTACGATTCCACTACTTTCGCGTTCATTTCTACAAAACGGACAAAACGAACCAAAGTAGCCAATTCGGGGCATAATACTATATAAACAGTACAAAAATGCATGGAAATACGTGCTAAAATAGGCTAAAAAGACTATACAATATGCACGTATCATGTTTAGCAAGTTATGTTTTAGACCGTCCACGAGATAGACATCACTGATCGCGTGAGACTTAGAAATTCCAATTTTACCAACACCGATCACCTTTCCCTTTTTGTTGTCCCCGAACGTCACTTTTCCTCCATTGAAGGTCTTGAGTGAAAGAAATAGATTCTTATCTCTGGTCATGTGTCTTGAACATCCACTGTCAAGATACCATTGATTGTTTTCTTTCACTACTTCCTGCAGAAAGGACTAGATACAGTTTTTAGGTACCCAAGCTAAGTTGGGTCCCTTATGATTAGTCACTCTGTATACTAAGTCTTTTCGTACCCAAACTTGCCTAATAATAGATTTTCTAATCCTTGGGTTATTTTGCTTAGGAGGAGTTCTAGGTTTAGGGTTTTCTCTTTGGTTAGGGTTTTCTCTTTGTCTGGGAATTTTTCTAGGTCTATCATGACTGTTTCCCTTGTGAACAGGTTTACTAGGTTTAGGTCGACAAGGGTTTTGTGAAGTGCTAGATTTCTTGGTGTAGTCAAAGGCCATGTCATAGAACCAACGAAAGTTATTGTTCCTTTTTTCGTTAGGTTCATTTATGGGGGTATCATCATCCTCGACAACTGTGTCAACAGTTTTAGTATGGTCAGCTTTTTTTCGTATATCATGAGCCTTTTTGACACAATTGTTTTGGATGTCACCCGTATGACCACAGTAATTGCAAATCAGATATTCAGGAAGATCAGCATACTTCCTTTTTCTGAAATCAAAGTCCGAAGGTGTTGATTTGCATTTAGCGTGATCTCTACGGTTGTAGCACTCATGTCCTAACCCCATCTTCATATTATTGTCAGATTGTTCGGTTAGGAAGTTTAGGACTTTTGTGCTACCCTCCCGCTTATCATGGACTTTCCTAGCATGTAAGAATAGATCCTTTAGGGTTTTGATCTCTTCTTGACATTTCGTGTGATCTACGTCATTTTCCTTCTTAAAGTTATCACGAAAGTCATGGAATCGTTTGTTAAGAATGAATACAACGTCGGAAATTTGTTTCTTAACATTGATCATGTCTGTCTTAGATTCCTTTAATTGCTTTGTAAGGGAATCTATCTCATTCTTTTGGTCTAAGATCACTGCTTCATTAGATGTGCCCTTAGTCTCCAAATGTTCTTTGGCTTTTCTAAGTTCTAAAGTTATAGCTTTATTAGCTATAACTTTGGCTTGAAGATGCTTGATATTAAGCTTTAGGTCTGAAGTTATAGCTTCATTAGCTATAACTTTGGATTCTAATTCCTTCTTTTCAGCCATAGTAGAATCTAATGTTGTTGCTTTCTTAGTTATAACTTTAGATTTTAACTTCTTAGCTTTAGCCTTCAGAGTATGATTCTCTTCTGCAATATCAAGAATTTGTTCCTTAAGATCTTTTAACTCCAAGTCCTGTTCATGACACTTATCGAGGGATTGCTCAAAGAATTCAATTAAAGCACTTTTAGACAATTACTTAACGCGTTTTTTAAGTTCAAGATAACTTACCTCTTCATCGTCATCTTCGTCTGATTCTCCGAGAAAGCAATAGTTTGAGTGAGAGTTGATGCTTTCATCATCGCTATCGGAGATTAGGTCAAGACTAACGCTGCTGAGACAAAGGTTGGCTACTTCGTCGTCTTCAGATCCCTCATCATCTTCTGAATCAAGGTCTCCCTAGCACAAAGCTATCATCACTTGTTTGAACTCTCTCTTTGTCTTCTCGCGTTTCGTCTTGTCCGTGATTTTCTCCCATGTTGGACAATCCCTGATCATGTGATCGGATTCTACACACTTGAAGCAACCTCTGTTTGCGAAAGATGACTTTGATTCTATAACTTTCTTGTTGGATGACTTGTTGTTGGTGTTGTTGTTGTTGGAATATGTGTCCTCCGACAATAATGCGATCACAACTATTGATCATAATGATCACATGTTTAAATCTCATTTTAAAAGAATACGATTGGGAAGTATTTTTACTGTCAACTGGTCAACATATATCGGTAATGATTGGCTGACTAGAGTTTGACATTACTGTCGTGCGACGGTGGTGATCAGTTGATCCCCTAGGTCATACCTAAAGGATATTACTCTTAATTGATCATTTAATTAATCGTATAACGTTACGAGTTAATTAAATTACTTGAAAATTGACGGACGATTTTGGAAGTAAAATTTGCGTATCTCATTATAATCTGATTAAATAAGAAACGGTCCGAGTAATCGAATTGTTTCATTACTCAGATGAAATTATTGTTTATAGAAACAATTGAAATTGAATGAATCATTATAAATACAAATTGTTGTGATTTATAATTGGTAAAATATTTTGGTACAAGTAATTATGAATTACTAAGTCGATTTTTGTATATGACGTATTTTTATTAATACGTTGATTTTTAATATGTTAAAAATACATAACAAATTTATGCCACATATGACATGTGACATAAGACAAATTGACATTTTGACAAAGATAATATGGAGTCCATATTATCTATGTGTACCGAAAATAAGAGGCTCATTAGGCTAATATTGTGATGGATATATTAGTGGAAAACATGATGATTACAAAATAGCTAGCCATGCAAAACCTATTGTTCTTGTGAAGGCAACCATGAGCATGCATTAACTCTTTTTGTTCTTCCTCTCCCACCCGGTTTTGGGAAAAAAACCCTTGTGGTTTTTCTTCTTATTTTTGCCCAATATTCACTAAGATAGAGACTTGTGATTATTATTCATTTCATCCCATCTAAAAACAAGATTTTTAGAAAGAGAAAATTTCCTCCATTATTCCTCTCTCTCAACCGGTTTTGGGAGAGATACCAAATAATTTTTGGGTCAATTTTTCTTACAAAATTAATATTATCTAGTATACATTATATTAATTTTATTAAGAGTGTGTCTTGGGTATTAATCCTTGGGAGAGATCCTATATTTGGGTCTTTGTTCATCCATAAAGGAAAGCACAAGAACAAGAGAGAAGGAGATCTCTCTTGTGCCCTAAAAACCGAAATTCCAATGTAAGGATGAATGTTTCTTCTATATTTTGTTTATAAGTTTGCATGCATAAGATCATTTATTAATTTTATGACAAATTAACCTAAAACATATATGAATATGTTAGTATATAGATCTACTTTTCCTTCAATCGGTATCATGAGCCATGGTTGTTTGCATGCAAATCGGTTAAAAGTTTTTCCGAGTTATAAAGATTAACATATCAAACTTGTATAATTTGTGTTATTATGATATATCACAAAATTAATTTTTGCATGTTAAAGTTTCTGATCCTAAAATGTTTTTAGGATATTTTGGTTATTTTATGGATTTTTATTGTTCATTTTACATAATAATGGCATTAAAATATGATTTTATGAGTATAAATGTCATTTTCGGACTAAAATTAGCTAAACTTTGAATTTTCCTATGATTATTGGATATGTTGTCACAAATATTATTTTTAGATGACCTGTAAATTTTCATAATTTTTGGACTTCTTATGCTCGAAAAATGGATTTTTCATTATTAAAATCGGATTTAAGTGAAAAATAGGTTAATATGAGATAAATTTTGAATCTGGTCATAGAAATTTAGTATGTTGTCACATGCAATTTTACAAGATGTGTGTAAAATAATAGGCTATATTGAAGTCTTTTGCATGATTTATGGATTTTTGAAGAAAAATGGCATGAATAGTGACTTAATTAGTGAAATATTAATAAAACATACTCCATGACTAAGGAAAAACGTCCAATGTTGCATTTTATTATCTTTTTCAGATCTAAAATTGAAAAGTTAGTGAATATAATTTTTCTCATGTTTTTATGATTATTTAGTTAAAACCGATAAACCGCAACATTGTTTTTCCGGATAAATTTCGAAATTTTTAACCTAAGTTTTTGAACATTATGAGTGTCATGGTATTTTTCCATAATGTTCATGAGTTTAAATTTCAAATTTCAAATTTATTTGAAATTTTGTGATTTATTTGAAGATTATAGCTTATTTTTATAATTTTAAGTCCATTAATGAACAATTTTAGAAATATGAGTTAATTATGGTCAAATAATTAGTGAAGACAAAATTTTAAGTCCTAAGAGGTTAGGGTAATTAACTTATGCATAAATATGAATTTATGTAATTTTTGTGATTATAAAAGGTTGAAATCACGCAAATCCGTAAAAACCGAGTAATATACGATATTGGCTACTTAAAGGCGATTTAGCATAAAATTGGGCATGTTCATACATATTATAATGCTGCATTTTCTTTATGATTGTCATAATTTAATTTATGTAATTTTTGAATTATGTAATTTTTACTTAGTATGGCCTTAGTTTTTAATTGGTATTTCCCGAAATGTATGGGAGTATCGATTCGGTTGTAATTTATTGTGAACTCTTATCACCGTTTTGTAATTTAATAGATTTATTTCATTATACTTACAAATGTATAATAGGAAATTATGTAATTTGTTATGTAATTTTATTTATTCCGGAGTTCCCAAAGACGGATTTCTTCAAGATGGCGATACATAAAGACGGTGTTACCTCGAGATGCATACCACAACCGAAGTTCAAGGGACCAATGGAGTTGGTTTCCGAATATGTAATAGTTAAATAGTTTTTCTATTTTAAGAAGGCCATACTAGGATTTATTTTTATGTTTGCATTTTATTTATATGTCGCATGCATCGCTAAATCGCCATAACTAAAACATGCATCTTCTTTCATCGATTTTATCGACCGTGTCAATTAAAATTATCGTAGTTCACCACTTTAGTTCACTTAAATCGTGATAGATAATAAATTGACATGACCTCTCGCTAAAACAAATCAATTGAGACATAGCCTTACCAAATAGTAGAAACCATGAAAACCTATTTCGCGAGGGAGTGCACTCGGCCCTATCGGGGTACAAACCTTGTTACGTAGGGGAAGTGGGTGATAAATGTCAATCCACCGAATTCATGTTGATAAGGGTTTCATCGGCCATACCGTGCCCAAGTTGATGTGGATTTGGATCATGGACACATTTATTCGAAATTTGGATTGAACTCAACGGAAGTATTCGTGACCGTAGTCGCATGTGTTCCGGGCTAAAGATAAAAGTTAGTGTAAATTTATCGACCAAGAGTTCTAGAAGTAGAATCGATTAAAGCGTTAATCCACCGAGTTATATTGATAAGGGTTTGATCGGCCATACCGTGCCCAAGTTAATATGAATTTGGATCTTGGAATCATTTATGATAGTTGGGTAGAGGTCACTATTTAAATGCTCATACCTTGTTAATTTATTTACAAGTGTGATTTAAAAAGACAAAATGTTAATATTTCCTTTTCCTCCATATTTGTAGTTCATTACAATGAATCCATCAAACGCTACCGCACCAATAACTATTGAGTCTTACCACAATGTTTTTGACGACGTTTGCTTCAACAATGATTTCGACACTACTAGAGAACTTCATTTTGGGATAGGTTCGGATGGAAACCTTAACTTCATCACTTCTTCTAAACCACCTACTACTACTAGACCTCGTGTGAGCCCGTCTCAGGAAGACTACCTCATACAATCTATAGGGTCTTTGTCTCTGGAAGATAAAGATGCCAAAACTAGTGGGAGCTCAAGCAATCAAGTTCTTGCTTCAAAGGGCAAAAAGTTCAAGAAGAAGGGAAAGAAAATCAAAAACTTCAAGCAAGTTAATGATGAGTGCCATTATTGCTATGGCATGGGACATTGGCTTAGGAATTGTCCCGTATATTTGCGAAATATAAGGGAAGGAATCATCGTTCCAAAAGGTAAAATTCCTAAAGAAATTTATGTTATTGATATAAATTATAATTCCACTACGACATGGGTACTAGATACCGGTTTTGGTTCTCACCTTTGTAACCATTTACAGGGTTTAAGAGACGTGAAGAGGCTTAGCAAGGGAGATGCGGATCTACGCCTTGGAAATGGAGCTCGAGTAGCGGCCGAATCCAAAGGAACTTATGTTTTAGCTTTGCCTAATGGATTTGAGTTGTATTTACATAATTGTTTTTATGTGCCTACACTCTCTAAAAACATTATTTCAATCGCTATGCTAGACATAGACGGTTTTTGTTTTGTCATTAAGAACAATCGTTGTACTATTTCTAGGAACGACTTGGTTATAGGACAAGCTTCCTCTATCAATGGCATTTACATTTTAGAGACCTCAAATCCGACTAATGATATCTATAACATTCAATCAAAGAAACTCAAATCAAGTGACCCAAGTGAAGCGTTCATTTGGCATTGTCGATTAGGTCACATAAACGAGAATCGCATCAAAAGATTAATTTCGACTAATGTGATTACACCATTTAATTATCAATCATATGGTACATGCGAATATTGCCTACTTGGCAAAATGACTCGTAATCCTTTTAGTGGTAAAGGGACACGAGCTAGTGAGCTATTGGGACTCATACACACCGATGTGTGTGGACCAATGAGTATCACCGCTCGTGGTAATTATGACTACTTTATAACCTTCACCGACGACTTAAGTAGACATGGGTATGTCTATTTAATGAAACATAAGAGTGAAGCGTTTGAGAAATTCAAGGAATTTCAAAACAGAGTAGAGAACCAATTGGACAAAAAGGTAAAAGCACTACGTTCCGATCGTGGTAGGGAATATCTTAGCCTTGAATTCGATTCACACTTGAAAGATTGTGGTATTATATCACAACTTCTCCACCTGGAACACCACAACTAAATGGTGTTGCCGAAAGGAGAAATCGAACCCTACTTGATATGGTTCGATCCATGATGAATCAAACCGAGTTACCAAACTCGTTTTGGGGATTTGCGATTCAAACCGCAATTAGATCTTTGAACAATAGTCCCACTAAATCCACCGAGAAGACTCCATATGAGATGTGGACGGGAAAAGTTCCCAATATATCCTATATGAGGATTTGGGGATGTGATGCTTACGTCAAAACTAAGAATGACAACAAGCTTGCCCCAAGATCCGAAAAATGCACCTTTGTAGGTTACCCCTCGGATTCTCGAGGATACTACTTCTACAAACCTCAAGAAAACAAAGTGTTTCTGTCTTGCGAGGCTGTCTTCTTAGAAAGTCAATTCATTTCTACGAGACAGAGTGGGAGAAATTTTGAACTTGACGAAGTTCAAGAGCCACAAACCGAGAAAGAGACGCAAGAAGATGTTCCTTCGTCGTCTAACGCGGTTGTACCTCCTCCACTAAGAAGAACGAGTCGAGTACGTCTAACGCGGTTGTACCTCCTCCACTAAGAAGAACAAGTCGAGTAATTCGCCATCCCGATCGATATGTGGGACTTATCGAAGAAGATGGAACACTCGATGTGTTGCTTATAGAAAGTGACGAGCCCGCTACCTACAAACCGCAATCTCTAGTCCTAATTGCTCCTTATGGCTTCTTGCTTATAGAAAGTGACGAGCCCGCTACCTACAAACCGCAATCTCTAGTCCTAATTGCTCCTTATGGCTTGAAGCCATGAAGTCTGAAATGGATTCTATGCATGAAAACCAAGTTTGGGACTTGGTAGATTTGCCTAAAGGGGCAAGACCCCTTCAATGCAAATAGATATCCAAAGTCAAGAATGACATAGAAGGACATGACGATGTCTACAAAGCTAGGCTAGTGGCAAAAGGATTTACCCAAGTCCAAGGTCTCCATTATGATGAGACCTTCGCCCCCGTAGCCATGCTAAGATCCATACGGATTTTGTTAGCGATTGCCGCATTTCATGATTATGAAATATGGCAAATGGATGTCAAAACCGCTTTTCTAAATGGGCATTTAGAAGAGGAGGTGTACATGATACAACCCGAAGGTTTTGTTGATTCTAAAAATCCTAACAAAGTGTGCAAGCTTAAGAGATCCATTTATGGTCTTAAGCAAGCATCTAGAAGTTGGAATCATCGATTCAATCATGTTATAAAGGAAAATGGTTTCACTCGAAGTGTTGAGGAACCGTGTTTATACATGAAATTTAGTGGGAGCAATGTTGTGTTCCTAAGCTTGTATGTCAATGACATACTACTCATTGGAAATGATATTCCAATGTTGTCTTCTGTTAAGAAGTGGTTAGGTAACCCCTTCCAAATGAAGGATTTAGGAGAGGCACAACGCATATTAGGTATCCGGATCCATAGAGATAGATCCAAGAAGATATTGGCACTAAATCAAGAGTCTTATGTTGATAAGATTCTTCGACGGTTCAGCATGGACAAATCCAAAAGGGGTTTGGTACCTGTGGTAACTGGGACAATATTGAGCAAGACTCAATCTCCCTCCGAACCCCATGATGTTGAACGCATGAAGACGATCCCTTATGCTTCCGCTGTCGGATAAATCATGTACGCCATGATATGCACACGTCCTGATGTCTCGTATGCCTTGAGCATGACGAGTAGATATCAAGGAAATCCAGGTGAGAGTCACTGGATTGCTGTCAAGAACATCCTTAAGTACTTGAGAAGAACTAAGGATTCTATCTTAGTGTTTGGAGGAGACACCGAACTTCGTGTTAATGGTTACATGGACTCAAGCTTCCAAACAGATAGAGATGACATGAAATCACAAGCTGGTTTTGTTTTCATGCTCAATGGTGGAGCCGTTAGCTGGAGAAGCTTCAAGGAAGTCAGAATCGCGGATTCAACAACGAAGGTGAGTACATTGCGGCAAAGATCGGAAGCGCCAAGGAAGCTGTGTGGATCAGGCAATTCACGGAAGGTCTAAGAGTAGTACCTACCGCCAATGATCCCATCACTCTCTATTGTGATAATAGTGGGACAATATTCCAAGCTAAGGAGCCGAAGTCTAGTAATAGATCTAGACATGTACTTAGAAAATATCATGTAATAAGAGATTTCATTGAAAGAAAGGAAATTGCGATTTGTAAGGTTGGGACGGATGACAATATAGCCGATCCGCTCACCAAGCCTTTATCGCAGGCTAAGCATGATGGACATGTTGCGTCCATGGGACTTAAACGTGTACCAAGTTTTTGTTAGATTTTGAAATGAAATAAAAGTGTTGTTTTGTTCATGTTCACAATCACATTTGTCTTTTATCTTTAATTTATACTTTCTTACATCCAAACGGGTTGTAGTGACAATTGAACCCCGTTAAAGTGAACACGGATTAACATAGTATTTGCCCATAGTCACTTGTATGAGGTGACGTCTCGAAGTGACTAGAGTGTGATGCGATTGATGGCAAGTTCAAGTGCCATAGAGTCATGTGAGATGACTAGTCGATCACATAGGCAGACTGTTAGGAACATTTTGTCGGGCCTAATGACCGCTTATAGAGTTCTGGCAAATTTATATAGCCTGGTCGTGGCGAGAGCTGCTATAGTATTCAAATGAGTCGATTCTTTTGACTAAAGACTATTCGCCTAAGATGGCACAGTTTCAGATTAACTTTGATTTGTGTTACTACGACCTTCGTAAATGGGGTCAAATGGTCCGTCAATTAAATTACATGAAAATTGACGGACGATTTTGGAAGTAAAATTTGCGTATCTCATTATAATCTGACTAAATAAGAAACAGTCCGAGTAATCGAATTGTTTCATTACTCAGATGAAATTATTGTTTATAGGAGCAATTGAAATTGAATGAATCATTATAAATACAAATTGTTGTGATTTATAATTGGTAAAATATTTTGGTACAAGTAAGTATGAATTACTAAGTCGATTTTTGTATATGACGTATTTTTATTAATACGTTGATTTTTAATATGTTAAAAATACATAACAAATTTATGCCACATATGACATGTGACATAAGACAAATTGACATTTTGACAAAGATAATATGGAGTCCATATTATCTATGTGTACCGAAAATAAGAGGCTCATTAGGCTAATATTGTGTTGGATATATTAGTGGAAAACATGATGATTACAAAATAGCTAGCCATGCAAAACCTATTGTTCTTGTGAAGGCAACCATGAGCATGCATTGACTCTTTTTGTTCTTCCTCTCCCACCCGGTTTTGGGAAGAAAACCCTTGTGGTTTTTCTTCTTATTTTTGCCCAATATTCACTAAGATAGATGACACGTCTGTCGCGTACCTGTCAAAAATACCAACTGGCTCTAACTAATATAGCTAGGGAAGTCGGGTCGAATCCACAGAGAGGTAGGAATTTGCCAGCTAAAACTAAGTTCGTCAAGGTAACCAAATCGGGGGTTTATAAATGTGATTTTCTAAACTAAGAGAATAAGGAGAAGAGAAATAAAAGGGAGGAAATAACAGATAGAGAAAAATAGCTAAGACAAACGGTTCACCATAATCATCCGGTCGAGTAATCTAGGTCTCAGGTCAATGCAAATACGGTCTAAGGGGTAGCGAACGTCACCTTTCGGTCCTTAATTCACCCTAAAGTGTAAACAGCTTAACTTTCGTCCTCACTGCAATACTCTATTGTTCGCTACTAGTCTACCTTTTCCAACCTTTCGGTCCAGGTCAAGGATCACTAGGAATTATAGGTCTAATTGCGTCGACTCAATTAGAAAGATACAATTAAATGTAGCATTTAACCAACAAAGACAGTGCCAGCATTAACCTAATAAGTCGATTACTCCCTCTTCATATTATGGATCCCCTATAGTCTTAGCATAAGAAAATTAGCTACTCATAACCATTGAATTATCAATGACAACGAACATATAATTAAAACTAGACATAATGATAAAACTGATAACAATTCAATTGAAGCAATGATAACAATTTAGAAGAAGGGAAGAATTACAAGCAATAATGAAATTAAGAATAACAGTAGAGTGACAATACCAAACGTATCCCAAATCCGAGTAGCAAAAGTAAAAGAAGGACAAAATCCAAAGAACAGTGACAAAAATAGAGTCAAACTAACGTGTGTGAGGAAGAGAGGAGTAACGTAGTTACACTTCTCCAGTCTTATACTAGAAATCCATCCTAAAACCTAATCTATGGACTAATTACAAAAGGCCATAATATGATTAGGCGGAAATTAGCTAAAGCACACGAAACCACTCGATCGAGTAGAAATAATCTACTCGATCGAGCAATATCATCACCAAACCACTCGGTCGAGGGGATACAAATCACTCGATCGAGCAGCTCTTGCAAGAACTCCTCGATGGCTCCTTAAACTGGTCGATCGACCAATCCTGAGTATATAGAGCATTCGATCGAGTAATAAACCACTCGATCGAGCTATATAGGCACGTTAAACTTGAAATGCTTCCCGAATCCAGCTCACGCGTCTTCTAAGTGTTAGATTTCCAAGCTCCGGCTCCTTATTTTCCATGAATGCATACAATTGGGACAATTAAGGCTCGATTTTGCTCCTCTTCGGTCAATTCCTGCAATTTACAATAAACGGACCAATGTAGAATATTCGGGGGTATTTGTAGCCAGATGCTACATAAAAAGCACAGAAATGCGTGTAAAAATGAGGTGAAAACCTTATATAAAAGACACGCATCAAATCTCCCCAAACCAAACCTTTGCTTGTCCCCAAGCAAATATGAATGCAACTAAGGGTGAACAATGGAACGGGACCAACGCATCGGCTACAAATCATCCACTAGAACCAATTTAATGCGATAACATGACAAAGTGGCAGTGAAAAGTGCAAACGAGTTAAATTAATGTTTCAAACTTACTGAACCGTCGACCTTGCAAGACTCAAAAGATGTCGGACTCTCACGGGTCGCTCGTCACTCAAAATCAGGCACAAGGTGAGTATATATGTGAAAGATAGGAAGAAATCAGACACTCACCTAACTCGACCTATAAGAACATGCATGCAGTTAACATGAATAAAGTCTCTACAACCGTACATATGCATTCCAACCATACCAATGACCAAGGCACGTGCCGAGGACTTACATTGGGGTAAGTGAGGTAATGGGTAAGAAGGGGCTAAAATGAATTTGGATATGAGGGGTTAATAGCCAGGCTAGCAACAACGGATCCAAATATAGACTGCATCCCAACTTCGTATTCATGACAGCAAGATAAAACGGTGCAAAATTATGCACTAAACTCACAAAACACCAAAAGACGTCAACTCCCCATAAAATATAGATAAGACATGGGAGTGTGAATCATTATACAATTCTCATTCTTTTTTTTTTCATATGTAATTTTCTTCTTTTTCATTTTCTTTTCTTTTTCGCATTTTTCGCTTTTCATTCTCCTCTTTTTTTTCTTTTCATCATTTTTTCAACAATTCGACATTATCCTTCTTTCTTTCTTTCTTTCCCTTCAATTCCTCCACCATCTTCTGAAATCAGATGAAATAACCATATTGCAGTAAAACATTCCGATAACTACTCGTTACTAGCTCAGCTAGGGTAGGAAGTATTATAGAAAGTAGTTGATAGGACAAAAAGGCAATTTGGCTATGTGAGGCTCATGGGTAGAATGAAATAAAGGGGACTGCCTCTCCTAACACGCGTCACCATCCACAGACCGAATGCATACATGTATTAAGAAGACTAGACTCATGCTTATGCAAATTGATGTTACATGTCTTAAAGAGAGTACTACTCACATCCTAAATGAAACCGGTCATGAATGTCACCAGTTTAATAAGCTCTAACCTCAGAATGTAATGTAGCTTGCCGACATAATGAATCAAGTCTATTCGTTCAGATAAGAGAGGAAACAAAAACTCGTAGATTATGTACATGACCACACCAACTAAATGTCAGGAAAATGCAAGGCTCAAGTAAGGGTTCAAAGTAGCGTCAATGTTCAAACGTTCCGACCCAAAATTAAACATGAAATTTGAAAATTTTTGAAATTATATGATTTTTATATGATTTTTGAAGTAAAATAAACAACAATGCATGCGGAAATAATAAACATGGAAGCAAAAATGCAAGAAAACATGCAGACACAGATATGGATGCATACCTCCCCAAACCAAACCGTACAATGCCCTCATTGTACCAAAAATAGGGAAAGAAAATGCAAACTGAAAGGAAAAGGAGAAGTGGAGTCGGAAAACTTACAAAACGTCATAAGGAGGGACCTCCCCAAACCGACCATGAACATGGGAGGTCAAAGAAAGTCAAGCAGTAGCTCCATAGACGTAAAACAACAGCTGGAAGTCAAAACCACTCGATCGAGCTCTTGGAGCAGCTCGATCGAGTGAACCAGTGCATTGGAAGGGCTCGATCGAGCAGACAACCACTCGATCGAGGAAGCATGGGTTCGGTTTTGGTCGATCGAGGACTGGTATCACTCGATCGAGTAAAATCCTCCTCAAAAAGTGCTCGATCGAGCACATTATCTTCCGATCGAGTACTTTTACCTGCAAACACGCACTAAAAGCAAGGAAAATGCATAGGAAGTTCATAAGACAGCGTCTAAAGTTCAACGTAAAGCTAAAGGAAAATAAACAGTTCAACCAAAGTACAATAAAACAGTCCGGGCTGCCTCCCGGAGAGCGCTGGTTTAAGAGGTCCCGCACGACCTTTCTGGCATCAATTAACTGGTGCGTCAAGCTCGTCAAAGCGCAAGACTTCAACGCGATTGTCTGCTTCAGTCGCCTCGTGGTAATGCTTCACATATTGGCCATTCACCTTGAACCTGTGACCCTCGGAGTCTTCGAGCTCCACGGATCCAAATTTAGTAACAGCGGTTACCGTATAAGGACCACTCCACCTTGACTTCAGCTTGCCAGGAAATAATCTCAGCCGGGCATTGAACAGCAGCACCTTTTGCCCAACATGAAACTCGCGAGGTAAGATTCTCTTGTCATGCCATCTATTCGTCTTTTCTTTGTAAATCCGCGAGCTGTCATAGGCGTTAAGCCTAAACTCCTCCAATTCATCTAGCTGCAAAAGACGATTCTGACCACACAACTTAGGATCATAATTAAGCTCACGAATTGCCCACCAGGCCTTACATTCCAATTCAACAGGTAAGTGACACGATTTCCCATAAACTAGCCTATAAGGTGATGCACCAATTGGTGTCTTAAAGGCAGTTCTATAAGCCCATAATGTGTCATCTAGCTTAAGACTCCAGTCCTTCCGTGATTTAGAAACTACCTTAGACAAGATCTCTTTCAACTCGCGATTAGAGACCTCTACCTGACCACTAGTTTGGGGATGATACCCCAAACCACGCCGGTGTTGGACACCAACTCTAGACAGTATGGAAGTGAGTTTCTTTTCTTTAAAATGCATCCCCCCATCACTAATGACGACCCTAGGGACACCAAAACGGGGGAATATGATCTTTTTAAACATCTTTATCACGGTCTTAGCATCACAATGAGGTGAAGCAATTGCCTCAACCCATTTTGACACATAGTCTCTGACTACTAAGATGTACTGTTACCTTTCTTTGGATGGGAACGGTCCTTGGAAATCAATGCCCCAGACATCGAAAACCTCAACCTCTAAGATGCCATTTTGTGGCATCTCATGTCTCTTTGAAATGTTCCCTGATCGTTGGCAAGCGTCACAAGCTGAAACAAAAGACTTAGCGTCAGCAAACAAGGAAGGCCAGTAAAAACCAGACTGAAGTACCTTAGCCACGGTGCGCGATGGACCGTGGTGACCACCATATGAAGAGGAGTGACAGCCTTCCAGGACTATCTTGGTCTCCCACTGCGGAATACACCGTCTCAGAGACCGTCGCACATTCCTTAAACAAGTAAGGATCGTCCCGGAAATCGCTTAGCGTTATCTAAAACGCTTCTTTTCTTTGATGAGAAAGGTCGGGCGGCGACTTGCCACTGACAACGAAGTTAGCTATATCTGTATACCAAGGTTCTTGGTTAACAATAGACGATATAACAGCAATCAAAGTATCGTCAGGAAAAGAATCATCAATGGGTAGAGAATCTTCCCCTTCTTGTCGCATCAGTCGCGACAAGTGATCAGCTACAACGTTCTCAGCTCCTTTCTTATCTTTGATCTGCAAATCAAACTCCTGAAGAAGGAGTATCCATCTCAGTAGCCGTGGTTTGGCCTCCTTCTTAGCAAGGAGATGCCTCAAAGCTGCATGGTCAGTAAAAACAGTGACTTCTGACCCAACTAAATAAGTACGAAACTTCTCTAAGGCATAAACTACGGCTAATAGCTCCTTCTCAGTGGTAGTGTACTTCACTTGAGCCTCATCCAGAGTTCGGCTCGCATAGTAGATAGCATTCAAGGCTTTGTCTTTCCTCTGGCCAAGCACCGCTCCTAGTGCATAGTCACTCGCGTCACACATAATCTCAAACGGCAAGTCCCAGTTGGGAGGCTGTATGATCGGCGCAGAGACTAAGGCCCGCTTTAACTGTTAAAGCGAGAAAGACAAGCATCGATAAACACAAAAGGGGCATCCTTAAGCAAAGCAATCTGTGTAAGTGGTTTAGCAATTTTGGAGAAATCCTTGATAAACCGGCGATAAAAGCTTGACTTGACCAAGGAAGCTCCTCACCCCCTTAACATTAACAGGAGGTGGTAGTTCTTTGAATCACTTCCACCTTTGCTTTATCAACTTCTATTCCCCTATCGAAACTAAGTGCCCTAAGACAACTCCCTCGTTGACCATAAAGTGGCACTTCTCCCGATTCAAAGACAAGATTAACCTCAATACGGTCTTTGCAACACTTTCTCAAGGTTAGACAGCGAGTTAGAAAAATCACTTCCATATACACCGAAATCGTCCATAAAAACTTCCATGATAGACTCAATATACTCGAATATATCCCCATCATACACCTTTGGAAGGTGGCGGGGGCATTGCACAAACCAAAAGGCATTCTGCGATACGCAAAAACGCCCTTAGGACAGGTAAATGTAGTCTTAGCCACGATCGTGCGGGTGGATAGGGATCTGAAAGAACCCGAATACCCGTCTAAATCGCATGAAAAAATTTATGAGAGGCTAACCTTTCTACCATTTGATCAATAAAAGGAAGGGGAAAGTGATCTTTCTTAGTGGCGCATTCAGTGTCTCGTAGTCTATGCACATCCGTGTGAAAGTCACTACTCGAGTAGGTATTAATTCATTCTTGTCATTCTTAACTACAGTTGTCCCTCCTTTCTTCGGGACAACCTGTATTGGACTCACCCATCTAGAGTTACCGACAGAATAAATAATACCTGCATCCAGCAGCTTCATTACCTCAGCCATCACAACATCCTGCATCTTCTGGTTCAGCCGGCGCTGACCCTGTCTGCAAGGTTTGTGATCCTCCTCCAGCTCTATCCTGTGCATACAAATATCGGGACTAATCCCCATGATATCGTCCAGTGAATAGCCCATTGCCTTCCTATTTTTCTTAAGTACTGACTAACAAAGAGGTTTGATCATCACTAAGCTTGGCACTAACAATGACTGGATATTGCTCTGTATCGTCTAAGAAAGCATATTTAAGATGAGAAGGGAGAGGCTTACGTTCTGGTACCTTTACCTCAATGGAGCAAAGAGTGCTAATCATTTGTTCCACCTGTTCTCCCTCATGCTCATCTAAATCATCAACAAGCAAATCCAACGCGGCGTCATCAAATAAATCCCGGGCTATCTCGTACACTCATCAAAAAGCATAAGAGCTTCTAGTGGGTCCTTCATAAAAGAACCCGACCAGAAGTCATAAATAGACTCGTCAATGATATCGACCGAATAACAAGTGTCCTCTATCATTGGGTGGGCTAAAAATCTTGGTCAAACTGAATGTGATAGCGTCATCCCCTACTGCAAGAGTCAGACGCCCTTGTCTGACATCAATAATAGCCCCAGCTGTACAAAGGAATGGTCTTCCTAAGATAATTTGGGTCCGAGTGTCCTCAGCTATATCCAAAACAATGAAATCTACTGGGATGTAGAGCTTGCCTATTTTCACAGGCACGTCCTCTAAGACACCTAAGGGCCTCCTAACGAGATCTATCGCCATCCGTAGGGTAATGTTAGTCACTTTGAAATGACTCATCTTCAGTTTCTTGCAGACAGGAAGGGGCATGACACTAACACTGGCACCTAAATCGCAAAGGGCCTTATCAATAACCATATTGCCTATGACACAGGTAATAGAAAAGCTGCATGGGTCTTTCATTTTTGGAGGGGCCTTATTCAACAGCAAATTACAAGACTCTTCCATAAATGAAATCGTCTCAAATTCACTCAAATTTCTCTTACGCGTCACAATATCCTTCATAAACTTAGCGTAAGTGGGTACCTGAGTAACAAGTTCGGAAAAGGGGACAGTTACCTGGAGGTTCTTCACGACGTCCACAAACTTACCGTACTGTTGCTCGATTTTTGCGTCCTTCAGACGACTTGGGAAGGGTACCCTGGTAGCGATGAGTGGCCTCGCAACTTTTTCTTTACCCTTATCAATGCGTGACGTCTCCACGGTTAGGGGAGATGACACGGTGGCGGTATTAGATAGTAAATTAGGATCCTGCCACTTAAATCTTGGATCGAGTACTTTTATCGATCGATCGACCAATTGCCTTTCCTGTTTCACTCGGTCGACCTTGTTTTTCACTCGATCGAGTGATTTCTTCAGCATAGCTACTCGATCGAGTAAGATTGTCACTCGATCGACCAACTTGGAATTCTGCGCTTCTCGATCGACCACCATTTTCACTCGATCGAGTGATAGGATGGTTTAAACTGCTCGATCGAGTAGAAAAGTCACTCGATCGAGTGGTTACAAAGACACGACAAGTATTTCCTTCAAAAACTCGTCTAAATCATCATCCGAGTTATCGTCAGCTATCAAAACCTCGTCTTCTTCATGAGTAAGGTCATTTTGAAAATTCGTTTACCTCGTTGGATCGCAAATTTGGAGAAGCTTGGCTTGTGCGTCGCGCAGTGTTAAGCTGCGCGACTTGTTCTTTCAATTCCGATATAACCGTTTTGATTACGTGACATCTTTGACATACTCAACATGATGGATTTTAATTCAGCAATTTCTTCTCTTGCAGAAGGAGAGACCGGTTGTATCTTGGCGTAGAAGGGCGAGAATCATTCTTGATTTCTTCATACAATGTTGGGAGAAAGGGACTCCCTGCTTGTATTTCTGATAGGCAAGAACGCGCTCAACACTTTCCATGCATAAGATAGGGTCGTGCCCTTCCGTGCCACATCTACCACATGGCTCTTTATGCTCCGTAATAGTAGGCATCTTGGCAAATAAGCTTTCAAAGCAACAACTAACCTGCAAACTAATCAAAACTTTGCAGAAATGAGATCAGTCTCAAGGAATGAATTCCTTCAGACGAGGGACAAACTTAATTAAAGCAACAAGTTTGCGCCACCTCACCGGCAACGGCGCCAAAATTTGACACGTCTGTCGCGTACCTGTCAAAAATACCAACTGGCTCTAAATAATATAGCTAGGGAAGACGGGTCGAATCCACAGAGAGGTAGGAATTTGCCAGCTAAAACTAAGTTCGTCAAGGTAACCAAATCGGGGGTTTATAAATGTGATTTTCTAAACTAAGAGAATAAGGAGAAGAGAAATAAAAGGGAGGAAATAACAGATAGAGAAAAATAGCTAAGACAAACGGTTCACCATAATCATCCGGTCGAGTAATCTAGGTCTCAGGTCAATGCAAATACGGTCTAAGGGGTAGCGAACGTCACCTTTCGGTCCTTAATTCACCCTAAAGTGTAAACAACTTAACTTTCGTCCTCACTGCAATACTCTATTGTTCGCTACTAGTCTACCTTTTCCAACCTTTCGGTCCAGGTCAAGGATCACTAGGAATTATAGGTCTAATTGCGTCGACTCAATTAGAAAGATACAATTAAATGTAGCATTTAACCAACAAAGACAGTGCCAGCATTAACCTAATAAGTCGATTACTCCCCCTTCATATTATGGATCCCCTATAGTCTTAGCATTAGAAAATTAGCTACTCATAACCATTGAATTATCAATGACAACGAACAGATAATTAAAACTAGACATAATGATAAAACTGATAACAATTCAATTGAAGCAATGATAACAATTTAGAAGAAGGGAAGAATTAAAAGCAATAATGAAATTAAGAATAACAGTAGAGTGACAATACCAAACGTATCCCAAATCCGAGTAGCAAAAGTAAAAGAAGGACAAAATCCAAAGAACAGTGACAAAAATAGAGTCAAACTAACGTGTGTGAGGAAGAGAGGAGTAACGTAGTTACTCTTCTCCAGTCTTATACTAGAAATCCATCCTAAAACCTAATCTATGGACTAATTACAAAAGCCCATAATATGATTAGGCGGAAATTAGATAAAGCACACGAAACCACTCGATCGAGTAGAAATAATCTACTCGATCGAGCAATATCATCACCAAACCACTCGATCGAGGGGATACAAATCACTCGATCGAGCAGCTCTTGCAAGAACTCCTCGATGGCTCCTTAAACTGGTCGATCGACTAATCCTGAGTATATAGAGCATTCGATCGAGTAATAAACCACTCTATCGAGCTATATAGGCACGTTAAACTTGAAATGCTTCCCGAATCCAGCTCACGCGTCTTCCAAGTGTTAGATTTCCAAGCTCCGGCTCCTTATTTTCCATGAATGCATACAATTGGGACAATTAAGGCTCGATTTAGCTCCTCTTCGGTCAATTCCTGCAATTTACAATAAACGGACCAAAGTAGAATATTCGGGGGTATTTGTAGCCAGATGCTACATAAAAAGCACAGAAATGCGTGTAAAAATGAGGTGAAAACCTTATATAAAAGACACGCATCAATAGAGACTTGTGATTATTATTCATTTCATCCCATCTAAAAACAAGATTTTTAGAAAGAGAAAATTTCCTCCATTATTCCTCTCTCTCAACCGGTTTTGGGAGAGATACCAAATAATTTTTGGGTCAATTTTTCTTACAAAATTAATATTATCTAGTATACATTATATTAATTTTATTAAGAGTGTGTCTTGGGTATTAATCCTTGGGAGAGATCCTATATTTGGGTCTTTGTTCATCCATAAAGGAAAGCACAAGAACAAGAGAGAAGGAGATCTCTCTTGTGCCGTAGAAACCGAAATTCCAATGTAAGGATGAATGTTTCTTCTATATTTTGTTTATAAGTTTGCATGCATAAGATCATTTATTAATTTTATGACAAATTAACCTAAAAAATATATGAATATGTTAGTATATAGATCTACTTTTCCTTCAATCGGTATCATGAGCCATGGTTATTTGCATGCAAATCGGTTAAAAGTTTTTCCGAGTTATAAAGATTAACATATCAAACTTGTATAATTTGTGTTATTATGATATATCACAAAATTAATTTTTGCATGTTAAAGTTTCTGATCCTAAAATGTTTTTAGGATATTTTGGTTATTTTATGGATTTTTATTGTTCATTTTACATAATAATGGCATTAAAATATGATTTTATGAGTATAAATGTCATTTTCGGACTAAAATTAGCTAAACTTCGAATTTTCCTGTGATTTTTGGATACGTTGTCACATATATTATTTTAGATGACCCGTAAATTTTCATAATTTTTGGACTTCTTATGCTCGAAAAATGGATTTTTCATTATTAAAATCGGATTTAAGTGAAAAATAGGTTAATATGAGATAAATTTCGAATCTGGTCATAGAAATTTAGTATGTTGTCACATGCAATTTTACAAGATGTGTGTAAAATAATAGGCTATATTGAAGTCTTTTTGCATGATTTATGGATTTTTGAAGAAAAATGGCATGAATAGTGACTTAATTAGTGAAATATTAATAAAACATACTCCATGACTAAGGAAAAACGTCCAATATTGCATTTTATTATCTTTTTCAGATCTAAAATTGAAAAGTTAGTGAATATAATTTTTCTCATGTTTTTATGATTATTTAGTTAAAACCGATAAACCGCAACATTGTTTTTCCGGATAAATTTCGAAATTTTTAACCTAAGTTTTTGAACATTATGAGTGTCATGGTATTTTTCCAGAATGTTCACGAGTTTAAATTTCAAATTTCAAATTTATTTGAAATTTTGTGATTTATTTGAAGATTATAGCTTATTTTTATAATTTTAAGTCCATTAATGAACAATTTTAGAAATATGAGTTAATTATGGTCAAATAATTAGTGAAGACTAAATTTTAAGTCCTAAGAGGTTAGGGTAATTACTTATGCATAAATATGAATTTATGTAATTTTTGTGATTATAAAAGGTTGAAATCACGCAAATCCGTAAAAACCGAGTAATATACGATATTGGCTACTTAAAGGCGATTTAGCATAAAATTGGGCATGTTCATACATATTATAATGCTGCATTTTCTTTATGATTGTCATAATTTAATTTATGTAATTTTTGAATTATGTAATTTTTACTTAGTATGGCCTTAGTTTTTAATTGGTATTTCCCGAAATGTATGGGAGTATCGATTCGGTTGTAATTTATTGTGATCTCGTATCACCGTTTTGTAATTTAATAGATTTATTTCATTATACTTACAAATGTATAATAGGAAATTATGTAATTTGTTATGTAATTTTATTTATTTCGGAGTTCCCAAAGACGGATTTCTTCAAGATGGCGATACATAAAGACGGTGTTACCTCGAGATGCATACCACAACCGAAGTTCAAGGGACCAATGGAGTTGGTTTCCGAATATGTAATAGTTAAATAGTTTTTCTATTTTAAGAAGGCCATACTAGGATTTATTTTTATGTTTGCATTTTATTTATATGTCGCATGTATCGCTAAATCGCCATAACTAAAACATGCATCTTCTTTCATCGCGTTTATCGACCGTGTCAATTAAAATTATCGTAGTTCACCACTTTAGTTCACTTAAATCGTGATAGATAATAAATTGACATGACCTCTCGCTAAAACAAATCAATTGAGACATAGCCTTACCAAATAGTAGAAACCATGAAAACCTATTTCGCGAGGGAGTGCACTCGGCCCTACCGGGGTACAAACCTGGTTACGTAGGGGAAGTGGGTGATAAATGTCAATCCACCGAATTCATGTTGATAAGGGTTTCATCGGCCATGCCGTGCCCAAGTTGATGTGGATTTGGATCATGGACACATTTATTCGAAATTTGGATTGAACTCAACGGAAGTATTCGTGACCGTAGTCGCATGTGTTCCGGGCTAAAGATAAAAGTTAGTGTAAATTTATCGACCAAGAGTTCTAGAAGTAGAATCGATTAAAGCGTTAATCCACCAAGTTATATTGATAAGGGTTTGATCGGCCATACCGTGCCCAAGTTAATATGAATTTGGATCTTGGAATCATTTATGATAGTTGGGTAGAGGTCACTATTTAAATGCTCATATCTTGTTAATTTATTTACAAGTGTGATTTAAAAAGACAAAATGTTAATATTTCCTTTTCCTCCATATTTGTAGTTCATTACAATGAATCCATCAAACGCTACCGCACCAATAACTATTGAGTCTTACCACAATGTTTTTGACGACGTTTGCTTCAACAATGATTTCGACACTACTAGAAAACTTCATTTTGGGATAGGTTCGGATGGAAACCTTAACTTCAGCACCTCTTCTAAACCACCTACTACTACTAGACCTCGTGTGAGCCTTTCTCAGGAAGACTACCTCATACAATCTATAGGGTCTTTGTCTCTGGAAGATAAAGATGCCAAAACTAGTGGGAGCTCAAGCAATCAAGTTCTTGCTTCAAAGGGCAAAAAGTTCAAGAAGAAGGGAAAGAAAATCAAAAACTTCAAGCAAGTTAATGATGAGTGCCATTATTGCTATGGCATGGGACATTGGCTTAGGAATTGTCCCGTATATTTGCGAAATATAAGGGAAGGAATCATCGTTCCAAAAGGTAAAATTCCTAAAGAAATTTATGTTATTGATATAAATTATAATTCCACTACGACATGGGTACTAGATACCGGTTGTGGTTCTCACCTTTGTAACCATTTACAGGGTTTAAGAGACGTGAAGAGGCTTAGCAAGGGAGATGTGGATCTACGCCTTGGAAATGGAGCTCGAGTAGCGGCCGAATCCAAAGGAACTTATGTTTTAGCTTTGCCTAATGGATTTGAGTTGTATTTACATAATTGTTTTTATGTGCCTACACTCTCTAAAAACATTATTTCAATCGCTATGCTAGACATAGACGGTTTTTGTTTTGTCATTAAGAACAATCGTTGTACTATTTCTAGGAACGACTTGGTTATAGGACAAGCTTCCTCTATCAATGGCATTTACATTTTAGAGACCTCAAATCCGACTAATGATATCTATAACATTCAATCAAAGAAACTCAAATCAAGTGACCCAAGTGAAGCGTTCATTTGGCATTGTCGATTAGGTCACATAAACGAGAATCGCATCAAAAGATTAATTTCGACTAATGTGATTACACCATTTAATTATCAATCATATGGTACATGCGAATATTGCCTACTTGGCAAAATGACTCGTAATCTTTTTAGTGGTAAAGGGACACGAGCTAGTGAGCTATTGGGACTCATACACACCGATGTGTGTGGACCAATGAGTATCACCGCTCGTGGTAATTATGACTACTTTATAACCTTCACCGACGACTTAAGTAGACATGGGTATGTCTATTTAATGAAACATAAGAGTGAAGCGTTTGAGAAATTCAAGGAATTTCAAAACAGAGTAGAGAACCAATTGGACAAAAAGGTAAAAGCACTACGTTCCGATCGTGGTAGGGAATATCTTAGCCTTGAATTCGATTCACACTTGAAAGATTGTGGTATTATATCACAACTTTCTCCACCTGGAACACCACAACTAAATGGTGTTGCCGAAAGGAGAAATCGAACCCTACTTGATATGGTTCGATCCATGATGAGTCAAACCGAGTTACCAAACTCGTTTTGGGGATTTGCGATTCAAACCGCAATTAGATCTTTGAACAATAGTCCCACTAAATCCACCGAGAAGACTCCATATGAGATGTGGACGGGAAAAGTTCCCAATATATCCTATATGAGGATTTGGGGATGTGATGCTTACGTCAAAACTAAGAATGACAACAAGCTTGCCCCAAGATCCGAAAAATGCACCTTTGTAGGTTACCCCTCGGATTCTCGAGGATACTACTTCCACAAACCTCAAGAAAACAAAGTGTTTCTGTCTTGCGAGGCTGTCTTCTTAGAAAGTCAATTCATTTCTAAGAGACAGAGTGGGAGAAATTTTGAAATTGACGAAGTTCAAGAGCCACAAACCGAGAAAGAGACGCAAGAAGATGTTCCTTCGTCGTCTAACGCGGTTGTACCTCCTCCACTAAGAAGAACGAGTCGAGTACGTCTAACGCGGTTGTACCTCCTCCACTAAGAAGAACAAGTCGAGTAATTCGCCATCCCGATCGATATGTGGGACTTATCGAAGAAGATGGAACACTCGATGTGTTGCTTATAGAAAGTGACGAGCCCGCTACCTACAAACCGCAATCTCTAGTCCTAATTCCTCCTTATGGCTTGAAGCCATGAAGTCCTAAATGGATTCTATGCATGAAAACCAAGTTTGGGACTTGGTAGATTTGCCTAAAGGGGCAAGACCCCTTCAATGCAAATGGATATCCAAAGTCAAGAATGGCATAGAAGGACATGACGATGTCTACAAAGCTAGGCTAGTGGCAAAAGGATTTACCCAAGTCCAAGGTCTCCATTATGATGAGACCTTCGCCCCCGTAGCCATGCTAAGATCCATACGGATTTTGTTAGCGATTGCCGCATTTCATGATTATGAAATATGGCAAATGGATGTCAAAACCGCTTTTCTAAATGGGCATTTAGAAGAGGAGGTGTACATGATACAACCCGAAGGTTTTGTTGATTCTAAAAATCCTAACAAAGTGTGCAAGCTTAAGAGATCCATTTATGGTCTTAAGCAAGCATCTAGAAGTTGGAATCATCGATTCAATCATGTTATAAAGGAAAATGGTTTCACTCGAAGTGTTGAGGAACCGTGTTTATACATGAAATTTAGTGGGAGCAATGTTGTGTTCCTAATCTTGTATGTCAATGACATACTACTCATTGGAAATGATATTCCAATGTTGTCTTCTGTTAAGAAGTGTTAAGGTAACCCCTTCCAAATGAAGGATTTAGGAGAGGCACAACGCATATTAGGTATCCGGATCCATAGAGATAGATCCAAGAAGATATTGGCACTAAGTCAAGAGTCTTATGTTGATAAGATTCTTCGACGGTTCAGCATGGACAAATCCAAAAGGGGTTTGGTACCTATGGTAACTGGGACAATATTGAGCAAGACTCAATCTCCCTCCGAACCCCATGATGTTGAACGCATGAAGACGATCCCTTATGCTTCCGCTGTCGGATCAATCATGTACGCCATGATATGCACACGTCCTGATGTCTCGTATGCCTTGAGCATGACGAGTAGATATCAAGGAAATCCAGGTGAGAGTCACTGGATTGCTGTCAAGAACATCCTTTAGTACTTGAGAAGAACTAAGGATTCTATCTTAGTGTTTGGAGGAGACACCGAACTTCGTGTTAATGGTTACACGGACTCAAGCTTCCAAACAGATAAAGATGACATGAAATCACAAGCTGGTTTTGTTTTCATGCTCAATGGTGGAGCCGTTAGCTGGAGAAGCTTCAAGGAAGCTGTAACCGCGGATTCAACAACGGAGGCTGAGTACATTGCAGCATCAGAAGCTGCCAAGGAAGCTGTGTGGATCAGGCAATTCACGGAAGGTCTAAGAGTAGTACCTACCGCCAATGATCCCATCACTCTCTATTGTGATAATAGTGGGACAATCTTCCAAGCTAAGGAGCCGAAGTCTAGTAATAGATCTAGACATGTACTTAGAAAATATCATGTAATAAGAGATTTCATTGAAAGAAAGGAAATTTCGATTTGTAAGGTTGGGACGGATGACAATATAGCCGATCCGCTCACCAAGCCTTTATCGCAGGCTAAGCATGATGGACATGTTGCGTCCATGGGACTTAAACGTGTACCAAGTTTTTGTTAGATTTTGAAATGAAATAAAAGTGTTGTTTTGTTCATGTTCACAATCACATTTGTCTTTTATCTTTAATTTATACTTTCTTACATCCAAACGGGTTGTAGTGACAATTGAACCCCGTTAACGTGAACACGGATTAACATAGTATTTGCCCATAGTCACTTGTATGAGGTGACGTCTCGAAGTGACTAGAGTGTGATGCGATTGATGGCAAGTTCAAGTGCCATAGAGTCATGTGAGATGACTAGTCGATCACATAGGCAGACTGTTAGGAACATTTTGTCGGGCCTAATGACCGCTTATAGAGTTCTGGCAAATTTATATAGCCTGGTCGTGGCGAGAGCTGCTACAGTATTCAAATGAGTCGATTCTTTTGACTAAAGACTATTCGCCTAAGATGGCACAGTTTCAGATTAACTTTGATTTGTGTTACTACCACCTTCGTAAATGGGGTCAAATGGGCATATTTTGGGTTATGATGGCTGTGGCTAGTTGAAGGGAATGAGTGCAATAGGAACCCCTAGTCAGGGTTATAACAATATCTCAGGGCCACTCGAGGAGTAATAAACTGGAAATGCGTGGCCACGCTCGGATTGTATCCATGGTGGATAAATCCGGTCAATCAGTTATTCTCCAGATCGAGGAAACCACTCTCGATATGATCACTTGCAAGTACGACCTGAAAGACACCTTGCATTGAGTGGGAGATAGTAATAGGACAAAAGAATTGGTGACGCACACTTGTCGAGGACAAGTGGGAGATTGTTGGAATATGTGTCCTCCGATAATAATGCGATCACAACTGTTGATCATAATGATCACATGTTTAAATCTCATTTTAAAAGAATACGATTGGGAAGTATTTTTACTGTCAACTGGTCAACATATATCGGTAATAATTGGTGACTAGAGTTTGACATTACTTGTCGTGCGACGGTGGTGATCGATTGATCCCCTAGGTCATACCTAAAGGATATTACTCTTAATTGATCATTTAATTAATCGTATAACGTTACGAGTTAATTAAATTACTTGAAAATTGACGGACGATTTTGGAAGTAAAATTTGCGTATCTCATTATAATCTGATTAAATAAGAAACGGTCCGAGTAATCGAATTGTTTCATTACTCAGATGAAATTATTGTTTATAGAAACAATTGAAATTGAATGAATCATTATAAATACAAATTGTTGTGATTTATAATTGGTAAAATATTTTGGTACAAGTAATTATGAATTACTAAGTCGATTTTTGTATATGACGTATTTTTATTAATACGTTGATTTTTAATATGTTAAAAATACATAACAAATTTATGCCATATATGACATGTGACATAAGACAAATTGACATTTTGACAAAGATAATATGGAGTCCATATTATCTATGTGTACCGAAAATAAGAGGCTCATTAGGCTAATATTGTGTTGGATATATTAGTGGAAAACATGATGATTACAAAATAGCTTGCCATGCAAAACCTATTGTTCTTGTGAAGGTAACCATGAGCATGCATTGGCTCTTTTTGTTCCTCCTCTCCCACCCGGTTTTGGGAAGAAAACCCTTGTGGTTTTTCTTCTTATTTTTGCCCAATATTCACTAAGATAGAGACTTGTGATTATTATTCATTTCATCCCATCTAAAAACAAGATTTTTAGAAAGAGAAAATTTCCTCCATTATTCCTCTCTCTCAACCGGTTTTGGGAGAGATACCAAATAATTTTTGGGTCAATTTTTCTTACAAAATTAATATTATCTAGTATACATGATATTACTTTAATTAAGAGTGTGTCTTGGGTATTAATCCTTGGGAGAGATCCTATACTTGGGTCTTTGTTCATCCATAAAGGAAAACACAAGAACAAGACAGAAGGAGATCTCTCTTGTGCCCTAGAAACCGAAATTCCAATGTAAGGATAAATGTTTCTTCTATATTTTGTTTATAAGTTTGCATGCATAAGATCATTTATTAATTTTATGACAAATTAACCTAAAACATATATGAATATGTTAGTATATAGATCTACTTTTCCTTCAGTTGTAAGTTGATTTTGCTTGTTTGTTTCGAAAGATTCTATTTTTGAAACGGCGTGCAAACAAGGCAGTTTCATCTTCTATGTCGGAGTCGACATCTTCACTTATTAAGGCCATACTCTTATTTCTGCTTGGTTCAGCGTATCTTTATTAAGAGTAATTTCATGGGCCATGAGAGCACCAATGAGTTCTTGGTAGGATAGGTTTTCAAGATCTCGTGATTCCTCCATTGCAGTGACTTTGGCACGCCACTTTTTAGTCAGGCTCCTAAGAACCTTTCTTGCAATGTCCTCAGTGTTAAACTTCCTACCTAGGTTTTTCAGTTCATTTATGATGCTTGAAAACCTTGCAGACATACTATCCAAGGACTCATTCGGCTCCATAATGAATAGCTCATATTTTTGCATTAGCAAATCCATTCGGTGCTTCCTAACAATGGAAGTACCTTCATAAGCTAGTTCAAGCCCATCCCATATCTCCTTGGCCTTTGAACACGAAGAAAACCGATCGAACTCTGTAGAAGTCATGACGTTTTGAAATAAGCTTATTGCTTTAGAGTTCTTTTCGGCCTTCTTGTAGTCAGCCTCGACAGAGTCTTCTTCTTTCTTTTCATAGGTCGTGCCTTTAGTGGATGCAACTAAGATTTTGTGCGGTCCGTTTTGGATAATCCTCCAGCACTCCCAATCGTGACCTTTCACATAGTGAGTCATCATGTTTTTCCACAATCCGTAATTCTTCCCATCAAAGACAGGACACTTGAGATATTTGGAATCCATTTAACACGTGATAGGCAGCGGAATATAAAACGATAAGATAAATAAAAAATCGATAGATCAGCCTCTTTGCGGTTAGGCAATCAAGAGCATGAGGCTCTGATACCAATTGAAGAGTCTATCGATCCGAAATACTCAAGATGGGGGCGGGGGTGAATTGAGGATTTAAAACTTTTGAAAGCTTTTTCGATTGTATGAATATAATTGATTATTTAAAGTTTATCGATTAAACTTTAACTAATCAACTAATGAATAAGTAAAACAGAGTAAACAAATGAATGAAAAAGAGGAGACACACGGTTTTTGAAGTGGTTCAGTTTCACAAGTCGAAATCTACGTCCAGTATTCTCGATTAATAAATTTAGTACCTGTCTACGGATTACAAATTTACTAACCCAACAAGTACAACTAACTCTAGTTGTAACTCAATGAGTACCGTTAAATACTCGAGTGACTAACTTACGCTAATAAGAAAGCACTAATGATTCTTGCAAAGGTTCACGTTAATGAACAAGTAAGAAATCTATTGAGCACTATTATCTTATAACGATAACTTAACAAATGAATATACGAGTTTAAAGTACACGACCCTTTTGAAAATAACAAATGGGTTTTCTGCTTGAAATACACGGTTTTGCTCTTTTAAAAATAAAATCAATTTTATGCTTAAGGTCTCTGGTTTAAATGTTGCATAAGCAAAGTATTTATAAGAAGGAAAAGGCAAGGCTACTTGGTTTCGTGAAACCCTAATGGACGAAATAGGAGATATGTAAACAAATTATATCTTCTATTAATTCTTTCCTTAAAGCCTAAAAGATAATAAAGAATATTCCAAAAGATAGAATACAATTTATTTAGTTATTATCTTTTCCATAAATTCTAAGATTTGATAAGATTTCATATAACAAGAATATCTTTTACCATAAACAACCATGTCAAGTAAAATATAAAAGATATGTAAAGATATTCCTTATAGAATAAAATCTTTATAAAATATACCTTAGGTCACACGAGATGTCACGGCTCATATGCCTCGTGACTCGTGCAAACCCTAGCTCAATATATGTGTTAGAATTTAGGTTTTAGGAGTGGCTAGATAAAAACCCTAATTAGTTGCATGGTCCAACTCATAAGTTGACCCAAATGGACTAGTAACCAAAGTTTAACATGTAACCGAACTCCGCACTAAACCGGCTTTATTAAATAAATACTCATACTAAAACATTTGAAATAAACTTTAAACAATTTTCAAAAACAATTTTGAAACAATATATGTCGTTTATAATAAACTCAGCATCTCAATGTTATAGTAGAAGAATTATAACATTGAGCTCTTTTACTAGTAATGTTATAGC
Organism: Silene latifolia; assembly: GCF_048544455.1. Lineage (NCBI taxonomy): Eukaryota > Viridiplantae > Streptophyta > Magnoliopsida > Caryophyllales > Caryophyllaceae > Silene > Silene latifolia. Next base: position 49,788,790 of record NC_133532.1, on the reverse strand, counting down.
TGCAAAGCTATAACTTTACTAATACAAGAAATTCACTCTTAGTTACCATTACGAGATAATCACCTATACTATTCTAATCTTAATAGGAGATCTTTGAATATAGGCTACTTCATCATCCAACCTTGATTAATCTTTAGACGGACTTCGTCTTCACATAATACTTGGATGAATCTTCAAATAATTTAATCTTCAATTGAGGCTTGACCACCATATACTTCCATCACAATTCTCTTTGTTGTTTGTAATAAATAAGTCTATTCTAAAAGACTTAAACAAACGATTATGTGCAACGAGTATATATAAATTATAAAGCACCTTGACATCATCAAAACATAAACATATATACTATATGGTTCAACAACTCATTTCTCTGTTTGCCTCTTTCCATCAATTCATTAGCAGCTAAGCACTTAGAGCATGGGCACTCATGGGGTGCCCCATATCTTCTCTCTCTTTTCCACATCATTTTCCACTAATTATCTAATCTGCCCTCCCCATTTCACAATTACACCCTACATCAATGGGGTTCCCCAAAGTCATTTTTTCTACCTTTTCATGGCCCACCATAAATTTTCGACTACAAAATTCGATAATTAAAATACGTAATTATGTGTTCACATGCATGGCTTTTGAATATGGGAACCTACCCTATATAGTGGGCAACCCCAATTTTTTGGACACTAGAAGCATTCATGGGGCTCCCCATATTAGGAGAGAGGTAGCATTTGGGGAACTAAAATCCCACTGATGCACATACTCTTAAGCAGCCGTTAATTACAGTACTACACATGAAACAAGACCATATATTTTCTCCTTCTCTCAATTTATTCACATCATCTCAATTTTTTTCTCAATTTATTCACCACATCTCAATTCCAATGGAATTAACCGGTTAAACTACCACAGTCTAAGGCTCGGAGCAATCCTAATGCGAAAATCTGGTTGAAGCAATTTGTCCATCACCTTCTATGCAAAAGGTAATCGACCCTCCTCTATAAAATTATTTTCGGTATGAGATAGTAGCAATTTTTGAGCAAAATCAATATTTTGTTTTGACAATTTGTTCAGATTGACACGAAAGAAATACGTCTCCAATAGTGAGGGGGACCAATACTCAATGAAATTAATTAGATTAGAGAGAGTTTACTTTTACTGATGTAGAGGCAAATACAGAGATCACATGTTTCCCTCCTTGGCTTGTGCTTCCTTTTCTGTGTCTAGATCCTTGACTTGGGGTTATAATTTATGATGCCATATCTTAGTACTCCCTCTGTCTCGGTCAATTGTTGTCCTTTGGTTTTGACACAAAGACCAAGGAAATAGGAAGGGGCCAATTATTAAATGACAAGTGGAAGAAATTGAGTGTGAATGATTAAGTTGTTCATCAAGTTCATTCTTAAAATAGAATGGACAACTCCTCACTGAAACACCCCAATATGGAAAAAGACAAAAATTAACCGGGACATAGGGAGTATCTTACAGTAGCGGCTTTTTTTTACGACATATTCTGTTATTAGTTGTGTTCGTGGTTAGGACATCAAGTCGTGTTCCGGCACAAGCGGTTTGAATCTATAAACAATTAAACAGTAGGTAAGCATACTCTGTAATGTTTTGAAAAATATTCACTAAACATTACCTATATACTATGTAGTATGTACCCTTTAATACGCAAATTTCAACCATCTTTGCCGGGTTCTAAAATCTCTACAGATGTGGGTGTTCTTATATACAGAGAGTTTGACAAACTCCATCATATAGAAAATAGAAAAATGTCAGATCCAAGCACATCCGACATTGTAAGCTGCTACAATTTCTATAGCCAGAGGAATTTTATACTGAAGTGTTACGTATACATACCACTTATCAGATTTCCAGGTCACATGAAAAAGTAGTACCAAGGCCATCATCACTAATGAGGCCAGATAGCTCATGCTCCTCTGATTGGTTTTTATTTTTTTTTCGAATTTTTCTGCAATTACTTGTTTGGTTATTAACCATTTTGTCAATTTGTGTTATGATGACATCACCTTGTCTCTTTACGTACGATCCGAATTCTCTACTATGATCTTCATACTTGCATTTAGTATACAAATTTCAACTCTGCACGGGCCATTGCGTTTACAGCAAGTGCATGTGACTTTTAATAAATATTTGCTCTTCATCTTATCTAACATTTATGAGCATTTTTAGGGAATTATGTTTTACTCACACTTCTATTCTGTGGAAAATAATGGCCCCCTCTTTGACGTTGAACATTATGACTCGCAAAAGATTCCTGAGATTGTGTTCTAAACATCTCTATACGATTTGTCCCGTTGATTAAGTATGATTTTGAATACTAGCTTTGAAATTGAATATTTGGGTTATACTCTGCCGTTCTGGTCATTTGTTTACCTTTACTTTTGTCATAAAGACCAATAAGAGGGTTGAATTGAAAAAAAAAATTGAAAAGGGGACAAAACATGGTTTACAAACGAAAATTTGTGAAGTTTTCTTGCCATGACGCCCTCTATTTCCTTCCTGGAAAAATTTAAACTCGAGCATATTCATATTAACTTCTGCTGGAGTCACCTTATCACTGACACTTACTTATGATCAAAGTCTTGAGTTTATTGATTATTTCAACTAATAGTTTGAGTTTGGGAGCACATGAGCAACTATAGTTTTTAGTATAGATCTTTCTTATAGTGTATGGAGCACATGTTATACATTAATAGCCTTCTATGTTCATTACGTCATTAGGTATGTAATACTTCGTATTTTAATAATAATTTATAAGAATAATTTATGTAATTTAATGAGTAATTAAATGACATTTCTAATAATAAATACAAGTAAAACGTTAATTAAATAATAAATTAATAATTCAAGTCGGGAATTGGGTTTGGCTAATATTTGTGCTTTGGGCCGTGTGCTATTATTATATGGGCCGAAATTTATTAAATTAGTGTGAGTGTAATCGGGATTTATATCGGGAATTAATAATAATATAATAAGGAAATAATAATATATAAAGGTAATTATAGTTATAATAATAAATAATAAAGTTATGACAATAATAAATTAGTAAGTACTATATGAGGAAATCATAGTTAAGGTAAGGTTAATAATATGTGATAATAATAATATAATTATAATGACAATTCCTATACTAATTAGAATAAGGAAAGTTACATGGTTTCCTAATTGGCCTCGTATTCTCTAAATCATACACTATAAATACCACCTTAAATCTGAGAAATAATTCACAAATTAAAAGAAGGAGCTTTAGGAGACGGAAGAGGAAGGAATTAACATAAATCAATTAATCAACTCGAGGTAATTGTTCGTCTTAAATCGGTTTATATTCTTTTCATGCAAGCATCTTTAGATCGATAGTATGACTTATATAGACCACCATAGGACTCGGGAATTAGACCTATAGCAACCTTGGACTGCAAAGTTTCTAACCCGACCATTGTTGACTGTCGTTGACCTTGTTACGGTGGCTTTTAGGGCGGTTGAAAGACGGCTGGTCAGAAGGGATTTTGGGTTAGGTGTCGTGGGTTTGGGGTGGTTATTTAACCCACTAATTGGACACGGCCTGACCTGGGGTTTGGGTGGTTGGTATTGTCGACAGGGGGCGGTTGTATTGGTGGTGTTGGAGTGGTCAGGGATGGTGGTTTGTGCGGTGGGGACGGAAAACAGGGGATAACCCGTGTTCTGGGCATAAGGTTTTCGGGGGCGTTTTGGTGGTTGTAGGAGGTCTGGGTTGGGGTGGTTTTGGGTGGCTTTTGTCGAGGGTGTATTGGTGACTTGATTAGTGGTTTTAGGTGGCGGTGAAGGTGGTGTTAGGTGGTGGTTATGGATGGGTTTTGTGGGTGTGTCAGAGGGGTTTGGTTGGTTGGCCGGGTCACAAGGATGTTTTCGGTAACTTGTCGTTAGGGGCACCTAGACCAAAACACAATTTATAACTTCACAAACAACTCTACAATTAGTAAAGAGGCAAGTAAAGGTCGGATCCCAAGGGACGGGAATTGAGATGAGATTTCTATTGCAACTAGTGGTGTCTTAGGGGTGTCATAATTTGGGTTGATGTAGAAGGTCACTAAACTAAATAGTAATGAAAGTAAACAAGCAAGATGAATTAAAAGGGTTGTAAACAATTGATAAAAAGCACTAGGGTGTCATGGGGTCATAGGGGAATCATGGGAATTGATCATACAAACATGTTCTCGAATTATAAGCGAGCAATTATTGTTGTGATGGATTGAGTTGGGTTATATCTTACAATCCTAGGAAAGTTTGGGTCCCGGAGCCGAATCGATTAGAATGTACAACACCTACAAGTCGACTTAATCTTCCCTACTCAACAACACGCATGGTCTAATGGGTCTCGAGTTGGTTTATGTCTTACAAGTCTCATTGAAAAGATAGGTGATGGGTAAAAAATGCAAGGATTCATAGGCTCGCATTTCATCAAACATAACATGTGCATGCGTTGAGATCAAAACAAGCAAGCAAATAAACCATGAAAGCATATTAATTTAAGCATGAATCATTCCCCATGTTGGTTTCCCCTAATTACCCATTAACCCTAGCTAGGTGACTACTCACTCATTATCATGTTGAACACGCTAGCAAGGTTGTCAATCATACCAACAAAGTAAAACATGATGAATAAATGAAAGTAATTAACAATAATTAAAAAGGGATTAAGAGAATTATACCTACTAATGATTCCAATAATAAAGCAAGAATAAAAGAAGTACTTGATGCTTGATTGAGAGGTTGTCAATCTCCAAATAATAACCCAAATAATCTTCAATTACCCAAAATAAAGGATGAACAAAAGAGAGATTAAGGAAATAAAACTTGTATTAAAACTTGATTAATTGTTGATTACAAAACTAAAGAGAGATTTGATTGATATTAACTACACTAAAGATTACTAAGAAGAACATGCTCTTCCAATTAGACTAATGGGGTATTTATAGTGGAAATTAGGTGAATGCATTAGGGTCAACTAAGGGCTTAAATGACGATTAAGTCCCTACTTAAGGAAACGCCGGTATTTTTAGAAGGATGGGCATCTTTCTTTGAAGCTTGAAGAAACGAATTTGTGCTGCCTTGGAATCCGTGCGTCTTGGGCATGGGACGGCCGGATTCAGGGGTCTCTGCCCGGGCGTCTTTGGGAGAAGACGGGCGTCCTCTGGTAGCTGCTGCTCGGGCGTCTTTGGGAGAGGACGCACGGATTGTGAAAGTGGAGGACGGGCGTCTTCAGCACAATCCGCACGAATTGCTGCTCAGCTTTGTTTCTTCTTCTTTTCTTCCCTTTTCTTCATAAAATCCTTGGGGATTTCCTTGGGGATGCAAGGATTTTTCCTCATCATTGCCCATCTACTATAATATGTACAAAGGCCTTCTAATCTTGTCTCTCCTTGATGCTTGGTCATTGAATTCAATCAATTTAGTCTCATTTTGCCATGAAAATGCAAGGTTTGCACTCCTTTCCTACCAAGGACACAAAACCTCAAAGAATATGCAAAACAAGGAACTAAAGACAATAAATGACCCAAATATGCACTAAAAAGCATGGGAACAAGGCTAATTCGGGGACTAAATATGCTCTAATTATGGTCACATCAAATATCCCCAAACCGAACATTTGCTCGTCCCGAGTAAAGAGGTGACAATGACTAGGACCATTATTTAAACTAACCTAATAACATAGCCGATATAAGACAATTAGCGGGTCTCACTCCGCCCCTTCAACTCACAACAAGACAACCATGAGGTAGTATGCCTTCTTGCAAGGCAAGGTGGGTCTTGCCAAAATGGCGACACATCCAAACATTAAGCACACAAAATCAAATAATGGATGCATCTACAAAAGGAATAGCCACTTCCTCATCAAGTGGCGGAGTCAACTAAAAGGGAAAAAATTTAAGAGCATATATTCCGTCGCAAATACTAGTTCAAAAAATCACTAAGGCTAAGAGGATGACACTAAATCACCTCCAAATGGTATTAAACTAGACTACTTTCGTCTTCAATTTCCAAATACTTTCGTCAAGAGCGATTGGATGGTGTGGAATGATGATCCCTATGATGCTAGTAGCATATGACATGACAAGTTTCGAGTTCTCTACAAAAGTAGAGGTCATGGATCGTCCGAAGCTCGACAAAGTGGCTTGAAAAAAAGGCTTTTTGGGAATGAAATGCTCAAATCGTTGTAAACAAGGGTGGATATGACTAGCATTCAAAAATTGACCTCATTCAACTTTCACATTTCAAGAATTAGAGATGGGGTTTGTCCCTTCCGTGCTAATGTCCTTTGCTTTCGCCAATCGCTTATTAGGCAACCGGTTAACCTCTAGACAATAGCTTTTCGGGGTGATAGTCACTCTGTCTCTGGGCGGTTGAATTCACAACCGTGTGGGGGCCCAATTCAATGGATCCCTCTCCAAAGCACATCGAAGTGGTACGCCTTCATCAAAATGACTAAAATTCTCAACATTTCAACATTTCATAACATTTGAGGTTTCCTTAGCAATAAAACGTTTCCACATAACAAAATCTTCGAAATGAGCACTTCAAACTTATTGATAGAAAGTATTTTTGGGTTGCCATACCACAAGGTCAATCAAGGTCACCTAGACAAGTTAACCAAGTCCACATCGCATCACGGGGTTGGATAGGTGACTCACATGCAAACCCTTGACTAGGCTTTGGGTCATGGGTCGAAAGACACTAGTATGACACAATCTAGGGTGTTTTACATCCATTCTAGTAGGCGAAGTCTTAAGTTGAAAAAGTATTTGTAATGGTTTAGTTGCTCTTGTCAAAGTTCCCAATTAGGCACTTTTCAAAACTTTTCATCTAAATGCAACTATATGCCATGATGCAACTATTATATACATCCTAATGCAAGTGATTCTACCAACTAATATGACATATAAACTAAATGCAAGTCCTAAGTTCACATTGTTATACCGCATCAATCAAAATAAAGCCACATAGTCATTAACATAAAGAGGAAAAAGGAGATTGGAAAGATCATACCATGCGGTCTTCAATATCCTCATGTCTCGGATGTGGCGTAGTCGATCAATGTGAACAAGGATAGAACAAACACAATATATACAATATATACAAGACTACACTACAAAGAAAATGAACTTGTTTTTGGCTTTTCAATTTTCAAATTTTTATGGTTTTTCGAAATTTTTCAATTTTTTTTGGATTTTTGAATAAGAGTTAAGTTAAAATTCCCCATCCCCACACTAATATGGGCATTGTCCTCAATGGCCAAAATGATGGGAAATTATGCAAACATGATGCATGATTTCTACACTAAATGCTAGCTACATGATACCCGTCGTTGTGAGTACCAAAAATAAGATTTATAATTTCCTATTAAAACTAACCTAGGCTAGTGGTAACAGGGTCGAACCACAAGGAGGCGAATGTAATTTCTAATTGTCTAATTTAGTCTAAGGTAACGAAAGTGGGGGTTGATTTGATTTGGTCTATACTAATAGCAATAAAAGACAACAAACTAAATAAACAAATAAAACAGATAAAAGAAGGGGTACTAGGATGGTCGGTTCGTTATAGTTTCGGCGGCAGCATACTAAACAGGTCTAAATCAAACACATGAGGCGGGAAATAAAGAGGTCCTCTCGGTCAACTCTTAACAAATAGCATCTTTTGATCTCGCTATAGGTCCCTAATATCACTAATACTAACTTTCGTCCTGAAAAGTGACTAACGGTCTAAACTTTACTTATCTTTCGATCTCAGCATAGTTTAGTCATTTTAATTGGTGATCTAACAACTGTCCCTATCTCTCGATCTAATGGGTCAGTCATATATTAAGCATTCAACTAGTCGTGTGCACTCGATTCGTCAAATATAACATTTAAATCAATTAAAACGAGGGTAAACCTCACGTGGTCAGTCGATCGACCAGGTATGGCAGTCGATCGACTGACACGCGATTCAGGCCGTGTTCATTTTATTGCCGCCTACACTATAATTCCCCTACATCCTAGCACGAATAAATTAGCTACTCATGGCTATGATGAAAATGATAATAATATTGACGATATAGATTACTGAATTCATGCTTAAAACAGTTGAACAAACAATTAACATAAAGCGGTAATTACGGTTTCGGGAAACTAACTAGCAAATTCTAAACTATCAACGCAATAAAGATGAACTGGAATAAGAGAAAGTGAATACCGAAATTGTAGAAGGATTGTAACGGAATGATTGAAAGCACAACGAAAATCCAATGCGAAAATAGTTTCCCAAACCCTAATTATTTGATAAAACTAAACTGAATGTAAAGCGAGGTAAAAACTAGATGATTGTATCTGTCAACTAGGTTACGTTATATAAGAAATATACGTAACTATTATTCCAAAACCTAATGTATCATGGGCTTTCTATTCCTCGATCTTTTAATTCTCGTCTGAGTAGCGGTATGGTCGATCGACTAAGCACGGCGGTCGATCGACTGAGTAGCAGTGTACAGTAGCTTCTGGATCCCGCAAGTTGGTCGATCGACTAAGGGCACTAGTCGATCGACTGCTTTAGCTGGTACTTGACTTCTATAATCTCGTGGATTTGTCTTTTGGGCCTTGAAATGCGCACCAAGCTCGTTCCTTAAGTGAATTCTTCACGTCAAATGGAATGCAAGGTACTCGGGGATGGATTTGGTTCAATTTCCGCTAAATTCTTCACATTTCTGCAATAATGTACAAAAATACGAAAGTAGATGGAAGTAGGGAGAATAGCAGCATAAACTACTAAAATGAGCTCTGAAATGCGTGGAAAATAGGATGTAAAACATCATATAAAGACACGCATCAAACTTCCCCAAACCAAACCCTTGCTTGTCCCCAAGCAAGAACAAGACTCGATCTAATGACCTAATGGAACAAGTTCAATCTCAGAGCGAATTGCAAACTGTAAAGCCAAAACCATTTTAATGCAATAACTAACAATCAATTAGCAAATGAATCATTCAAACGAGTTATGGAGTCATTAAAAACTGTTGAACCGCCAACTATAGAGACTTATCAAATTGGACTCTCCCGGGTCGCTCATATCACACATAAGCACATGTGAATATATAAGAGGATAGAAAGAATTCAATTTTGTAGAGACTCTCACCTAACTACGACCTATAAGAACATGCCTGCAATATAATATAAAAGTAATCTCTATGACCGTACATATGCATTCCAACCAACAAATGACCATGACACATGCCGAGGTATATATGGGATATGTGAGGTACGGGTAAGAAGAGGCAAAACATTTTATGGAAATGAGGAGGTACAGGTGATCAAGCTAGTACCAAACGGAACCATGTGATAATATCCAACTTCTTGCTCAAAAATCAATTAACACGGTGCTATAGCAAGCACAAAACCACAATCTCCGGTATAATAGTAATAACCTAACTCCCCATAAGATATAAATAGTACATGGGAGCAAAAATCGCCATAAGATAAAGCTTGAATTATGCGAAATTGATTTCTTTTCTTTCTCCTTCGAACTCCAGTCGATCGACCAGAATTGGCAGTCGATCGACTGCTTTGAACAGTACAGAGCTCTCTTTTTTTCTTTTTCGAATCATTTTTCATCTTTTTTTTTCTTCTTTTCTATTTCTTTCTTTCGTCCCTTTCTTTTCATTCTCCCAACAACATCTCAACATAACATATGCCACCAAAAACGAGTAAAAATCCCAAAACTAAACTACTAGCTTGACAAAGGCAGGCTAAATGTAGGATGTAGTAAATAGGACAAAAAGGATATTTTTGGCAGTGTGGAGCTTATGGGTAAATCGAAAAAAAGGGAAACCTCTACCACATGTGTCAACAAACCACAAACCGAATGCATACAGGTATTAAGTAGATCAAGTTCATATTTATGCACATTTATGTAACATGTCTCATAAGGAGTAACTACTCACATCCTAGATAAACTGGTCATGAATGTCACCAGTTATAGGCTCTAATTCTCAGAAATATGATGTAGTTTGCCAAATTTCTAAGTCAAGTCTCAAGTTCAGCAAATAATGTAACGAAAACTCGTAGATATGCATAAACGATTCTACTAATAACATGTCAATTAGTAAGGCTGAGGCATAAAACAGCTGCAAATGCAATGTCATCATTTAAATACTACCGTTCCGACTCGACCTATATGCTAAAATAAACGTGCAATTTTTTGAAATTTTCGAAATTTTCGAAATTTTTCAATTTTTTTGAATTTTGTATATATAAGAAATAAAATAAACGATGCAAAATGAAAATGTAAACGTGAATGCAAGCAAATGATATGCGACGCAAAACCCTTCCCCAAACCAAATCGCACAATGTCCCCATTGTGCAAAATCATGTAATGAAGAAAAGAGAAATGGGAATTTGCGAGAAAATAAACAAATAAATATGACATGAAGTGGAACTTGGGAACTCACAAGACTTTAAGCGTGAAAGAAAGGAAACCTCCCAAAACAAAGCGTAAGCTAGGAGGTTTCAGAGTTTTGTGCAGTTGATGCTACTAATAAGTACCTGAAAAGACAAACAAAGTACCACGCATAAAATCGAGAAAGCAATAAAGAAGCGGTATTATGTGCATAATTGAGAAAAATAGAAGAAATAAATAAAATGACGGAAGATAAAGTGGAGTAGAAAACTCCCTCAATTCCGCAAATCGACCGAACACAGCAGGGGAGAGGTCGTGAACAAGTACAACAGTGCAGGGCGGTCGATCGACCACATAGCCCAGTCAATCGACCAGGGTGAAAGGAACAGTAGCTCCTGGAAACTGCAAAGCAGTCGATCGACCAATGTTGCCAGTCGATCGACTGAAGATACTGCTGTAACTTCTTATTTCTTCGTATTTGCTCAATAACGTGAGCTATTGAGCTCTAAAAACCTGCAAGTGCACAATAATACGCGCCCAAAATTGCGCAAAACCCAAAGTAAAGTCTAAATCGTATAAAATCCTAAGCAAGCAAAATAAAATGCGAAGTCTCGCGCACACAAAATACGGTAAATAGTCTTAAAAGCAATAAAGTAAATGTTTGATAAAGCATTTGATCAACTAATAGTTGATCAAGAATGGCCATGGTATGGCCCACTTCATCGGCTTCTGGCTACAAGAGGTAACCTCAACGGTGCTCATCTTCTCAACTGCACCCTTCTTACCTTCAACATCCGCCGAACTCAATGGATCGACATCTTCTATATCTCCCCAGTCAATGATCTCCTTCGGCTCATCAAAGTCCAAATCGGACTCCTTCACTTTGACCGGCTCGTCATCAACTTCCTTATCAGTGCCATAGCTAAGGCAACCAAGACCTCCTCTTGAAATGATTGGCTCCTTCACAGCTGGAGCAACTTGCAGCTCTTCCTTCCCCAAACCAGCTCCTGCAATATCAGAAATATACAAATCTTCCTCCAATTTGCTCCCAGTCTGGGGCGGAGGTGTCACAACAGGAGTAGAAATAGAGACATGCATATCGGGAAGTATATAATAAGATTTCTTTTCAGAAACCGTATTGCAAGTTATAGGCCACATGGGGTCTTTCTTCTTAGCAGGTTGGGCAAAAACAATGGAATGCTTCCCTACTTTAAAGGTCAAAGTTCCCGAACCTACATCGATGACTGCACCAGCAGTGTGCAGAAATGGCTAACCCAATATGATAGGAATATGGGCATCCTCAAGCATATCAAGTACGACGAAGTCAACAGGGAAGAAAAACTTCCCTATTTGCACGGGGATGTCCTCTAAGACCCCTATTGGCTGGACTGCAGATCGGTCAGCCATCTGTACTGTCATGTCGGTGACTGCAAACCTAGTCAATTTTAGCTTCCTAGTAAGACTCAAGGGCATTACACTTATACTAGCCCCTAAGTCACATAAGGCTTTCTCAATAGGAAAGGTACCAATGCTACATGGAACGGAGAAGCTACCTGGGTCTTCTAATTTGTGAGGTGCAGTGTGGGACAAATAAGAGCATGACTCTTTAGTTAATTCGACAGTATGCACAGTTTCAAGTGACTTCTTCTTAGACAAGAGTTGTTTCATGAATTTAGTGTAAGCAGGCACTTGATTGACTAACTCAAGGAAAGGAACTTGTACATTCAAGCTACGAATAACTTTTTCAAATTTATTGAATGATACCTGTTCCTTCGTCGGCACTAGTCTCTCTGGATATGGGGCTGTAAGAAGTAGCTTAGCCCTCTCCTCTAAATCGCGCATGCCGGCATCCATGGACTTAGGCTGAAAGTCCACCACCTTTTTCTTGTTGAAGCTTGACCCCTCTTCAGACCGTCTCAAATAGGAACCATTTATCGACATTGGGTCGTACTTCGGAGCCGGGACTGACCCATCAGCACTCGGGTCTTGCCCTAATATTTTCGGGACTGTCGTACCCAGAAACAAGTGATCCCTCAAGTTATCGGGCATTGGAGGACGAAAAGGCTCACTATCAGCAGCGATCTCAGTCGATCGACCAGTGATGTCAGTCGATCGACTGACTTGAACAGGAACAGTAGCTTTTGGTTGTCGAACTTCAGTCGATCGACCGGGTATGTCAGTCGATCGACTGATATACCTGGTAGACGCCTTTTTCTTTCCTTTGTTCGTTCTAGCTTTGTTTTGACTCGGTTCCGGCTTATCTTTTTCAGGGGTATCCTCAATCATAGCAGGCCCCTCCAGGGTAGACCCGCTCCTCAAAGTGATGGCATTAAGGGTCTCCTTTTGGTCGGTTTGAGTCGGTAAGTGTCCCGGAGCTCGAGTGGTATTCTTGCTAGCCAATTGAGCAATTTGACTTTCTAGCAATTTCATCCCGGCCTCTCTAGCTTGGGACTCCTTTTGCAGCATATTCTTCAACTCAGCAAACTCGTAAATTTGAGTTTGTTGCTGCTGCGGCACATAGGGAGGTTTTTGATATTGTTGTTTGTGAGGGGGCACATAAGCCTGCTGCTGCGGCTGGTGTGGAGGTTGAGTCGGATTCAGGACATTCTGACTACTCCACCTCAGGTTGGGATGAACATTAGGCTCATAGTAGGTGTTTGTCTGCCTATAATGTTGAAAGGCAGCACAAGACTCGAAGGGACTAGGACAATTTTCAGAGACATGCCCCTCGGCTCCATATCTTCTACAGACGAAAGGACCGTCTGAAACAGCATTAACATGGTACATCCCTGCTTTTGAAGCTCCTCCCAACTCATATTTGTCAAACCTTGCAGTGAGAGCTTCTAGTGCAGCTACAGAAGAAGATTCAGCAGCTCTCCTTTGATTTCCCCTGGAATTCCCATATTCAGCCTTATGAGTGGCCAAATCATTAATGATCTTCCACCCCTTAGTCTCTCCCATGTTCTCAGCAAATCGGCCATTGGCTGCAGCATCCAAAATAGCCCTCTGATCGTCATACAACCCGTTATAGAACTGATTGCAAAGACTCCATTTTTCGAACCCATGGTGCGGTATGGTTCGCACCAGCTTCTTGAAACGGACCCATGCTTCATGAAAGTTCTCATTAGGTCCCTGTTTAAAGCTCGTGATCTGAGCTCTAATGGCATTCGTCTTCGAGGAAGAGAAGTATTTCTTGTAGAATGCCAAGGCCAAAGAATTCCAGTCGGTGATCCCATGAGCGGCTCGATCCAGATCTCTATACCACTCCCTCGCAGCATCACGGAGTGAGAAAATGAACATAGTCTCCTTTATCTGGTCCTGGGTCATGCCAGTCGGTGGGGGTGTAGAGCAGCAATAATCGATAAAAATCTCTATATGCTTGGCTGCATCTTCATTTGCAGCTCCCCCGAACTGGTTTCTTTCAACCAAGTTGATATAGGAAGGCTTTGGTTCGAATTTTCTCGCCTCCCCAGGTAGTTCGAATCCTTTGTAGAGATTCACAGCTGTCGGCTCTGAATGACTTGCTATAGTTGCTTCTTCAGCCATGACTGGAATATCTGGAGATGTAACAGTCTCAGCTGACGAAATAGAAGCAGGAGATGTAGATGGATCTTCCTCGAACAGCTCGTTCTCGTAAAAGCTTGACAGAGTACTCAGCTCTTCCTCTGTCGGTAATACCCTTTGTGATCGTCTCAACTCACGCAAGGATTTCTCGATCTCAGGATTGAACGGTATTAGTTCACCACCCTGTGACCTGCGCATAAGAGGAAACTACAAAAAGAATATAAGAAAAGTTTAAGGAACTGATGTCCCGTAAACTTAGAAAGACTAAATAAAAACAACTAAAAATTAGAACAATTGACTCCCCGGCAACGGCGCCAAAATTTGATACCCGTCGTTGTGAGTACCAAAAATAAGATTTATAATTTCCTATTAAAACTAACCTAGGCTAGTGGTAACAGGGTCGAACCACAAGGAGGCGAATGTAATTTCTAATTGTCTAATTTAGTCTAAGGTAACGAAAGTGGGGGTTGATTTGATTTGGTCTATACTAATAGCAATAAAAGACAACAAACTAAATAAACAGATAAAACAGATAAAAGAAGGGGTACTAGGATGGTCGGTTCGTTATAGTTTCGGCGGCAGCATACTAAACAGGTCTAAATCAAACACATGAGGCGGGAAATAAAGAGGTCCTCTCGGTCCACTCTTAACAAATAGCATCTTTTGATCTCGCTATAGGTCCCTAATATCACTAATACTAACTTTCGTCCTGAAAAGTGACTAACGGTCTAAACTTTACCTATCTTTCGATCTCAGCATAGTTTAGTCATTTTAATTGGTGATCTAACAACTGTCCCTATCTCTCGATCTAATGGGTCAGTCATATATTAAGCATTCAACTAGTCGTGTGCACTCGATTGGTCAAATATAACATTTAAATCAATTAAAACGAGGGTAAACCTCACGTGGTCAGTCGATCGACCAGGTATGGCAGTCGATCGACTGACACGCGATTCAGGCCGTGTTCATTCTATTGCCGCCTACACTATAATTCCCCTACATCCTAGCACGAATAAATTAGCTACGCATGGCTATGATGAAAATGATAATAATATTGACGATATAGATTACTGAATTCATGCTTAAAACAGTTGAACAAACAATTAACATAAAGCGGTAATTACGGTTTCGGGAAACTAACTAGCAAATTCTAAACTATCAACGCAATAAAGATGAACTGGAATAAGAGCAAGTGAATACCGAAATTGCAGAAGGATTGTAACGGAATGATTGAAAGCACAACGAAAATCCAATGCGAAAATAGTTTCCCAAACCCTAATTATTTGATAAAACTAAACTGAATGTAAAGCGAGGTAAAAACTAGATGATTGTATCTGTCAACTAGGTTATGTTATATAAGAAATATACGTAACTATTATTCCAAAACCTAATGTATCATGGGCTTGCTATTCCTCGATCTTTTAATTCTCGTCTGAGTAGCGGTATGGTCGATCGACTAAGCACGGCGGTCGATCGACTGAGTAGCAGTGTACAATAGCTTCTGGATCCCGCAAGTTGGTCGATCGACTAAGGGCACTGGTCGATCGACTGCTTTAGCTGGTACTTGACTTCTATAATCTCGTGGATTTGTCTTTTGGGCCTTGAAATGCGCACCAAGCTCGTGTTGGGGCTGGTGTCCTTTACAGTTAGTGCAAGGACTTATAAATCTCTAAAAGGATCAAAGGGTATACTTTTGAATTATAATCAGTTGGTCCACGTTTATCAATAACGGTTGGCTTGCTAGATAAGTTTGACGTTATTGTCATACAGATGGCGGTGATCAACTGGTCCCTAAAAGCCACACCTATAGCATACGTTTGAGAGATGTGACGGTATGAAAATACAGTCATGTTGATGCCAAATTTGACTAACCAGTTAGTCCGAGTTATTTGACTAATAATTAGTCAAAATGTGATGTTGAGATATTTTATTTAATACGGATTAAATAATAACGGCTAAGGCGAATTAAGCAATTAATTCGTAAATTGAATATAAACGATTTATATTTGATTAATGTATATTGAATAAATTAATTATACAATATTGTCTTTGTCGGACATGTATTAACATTTCAACTAATCCGTGTTATTAGTTAATGTTTTAATTACCGATAACCGATGACAATTTATAATTAAAAACCCGTCGTATACGTTTTAGCAATTCAAGTCGGATCACGAGTTTAATAAGGAGGAAGTGGAAAGCCCACCCCCTCCCTAATGAAACCCACGGACCGAATGGGTAGAACAAAAGGAGAGTTTCTTCTCCTTTCTAACCTAATTCATTTGCAAAACAAAATTAGGGTTTTGAGAAAAATTCTCTCTCAAAATTCAGATCTCACATCTAAAGAAAACTCACATCAAGTTCTCTCAATATTGCAAGGCAATTAGAGAACACAGTTCTAGCACAAGGGCATATTCTCAGACGATCTTGGGTGCAACAATTAGGAGGAGGTCTACTTTGATCTCTCATTGCCGAATTGCACTAGGACCGAAGGTTAATTCTTGTGCTTTATCGTTTTTCATTGTTTTTCGTTTATGACAATATATCACGTATTAAATTTGCGTTATAGTCCTATAATTTAAGGGTTTTATACGGATATTACCCTACAAGTGGTATCAGAGCGAGGCCACGTAAATTTTTCTATGTGATTTTCATCAAACGATTTTGAAACGTTTTTTTTTTGCTTGAAAACCGTGCGGCAACAGCCTGTTTCTTCTCGGCAGATTTTTTTTTTTGTTGCGTTTTTGTCTTGAGAACCGTGTCAAGTTTACACGGTGTTGGTTGTTGTTTGTCTTGTTTTCGATTTGATCTTTGCATATTGTTTTTGTAATCGATATTCATTGCAATATGTTAAAGATCTATCAATTGTTTGCATAAAATTTCGTGCGGCTGATCTGTTTTTTACACGGCTGCCTCAATTTTTGTGCCTTGAAAACCGTGACCTGTTTTACACGGCAGCATTTTTTATTTTCTCGTCTGTTTCTGTAGTAAACAGTCGGCTGATCTGTTCAGTCGATCGAGAACTGCAGTGTCTCGATCGATTGGTTTTGTTTTCGATTTGATTTTGCATATTGTTTTATTATAAACGATCTTTGTTGCAACATGTTAAAGTTTAGACAATTGTGGATTTAATTCTATACGGATTAGTTTAAATTACAATTGGTTTTTGTCAAATCGACTTTGTTTTGGTTTTGGCCGAGCTTAAAAATTTTTGAGCCGCTGAAATTTTTTTTTTTCCTCTTTTGCTCTCGGCAAACAGTTGCTGAATATAAAAAAAAAAAAAATTGTTTTTATTTTTCGGCCATGATTTGCATACAATACGGATTTTATGCACTCGCTTGATAGTGAAACAGTTCACTCACGTACCATTTAGTTATTTTAAAACGATTTAAAGTAACGGATTATCACGGATTAAAATTAACTTGACTAAAGAGGTTTTGTCACATAATTTTAATCATATTAGGTGGTTTGGATAAATTTAACATAATTACGGAATTATGTCACGAATAAATTTAATTTAGTTGATGCATTTTATTTATCGTTATTTTGATTGTTTTGAATGCTTTTAATTACGTATTTATTTAATTTTACAAAAGGTTGTAACTTAGTGTGGCCTTAGTAGAACGTGTTACCGTAATGATGGAACACGGTCTTGGTTGTATTTTGAGATCTCGTATCTCCCTTTTTTATTTTTTTTAATTACAGTTTTTATTTAGAATGTAAATAGGTTTATATTTTGTAAATTTTAATTGTAATTTTGAGAAGACTAAAGATGGAGATCGGATGCTCACTCCCGCTGCATGGACAAAGATGGAACATCAAGACAAGCTTCTCGGGTTCAACGGTGGATTCCAAAGTTGTATTATGTTCTTTTTACTAGGATAGGCCACACTAGGAATTTTTATTTACGTATTGCATTCATTTATTTATTTTAACGTAACGATAGATTGCATCATATTCCGCCTAAAACCAAACCACCTAATAATTGCATGAAAACTGACTCATATAGAGGTCACGCGTTAGTTTTCTATGACATTTATATGTCACACGATTTAAAGCCATCATCTAAATTAATTCATTCACGCAGTTGCTAGTTATTCGTTCACTTAAAATGAATCTAAACTTAGTTGATGGGATCTTCCTCGTATAAACCAAAATTGAGAATGGTCTTTATAGGTCAAACTCCAATGAGTCCCTTCTTCGTCGGTAGGCATAAAATGACCCCTTCTACGTCGGGTAAGTTGGAACCGATTGACCTATTTTATCTCAACACTATGGTCACTCGTACGATCCTGTGATGATGGTGGACTATAGATACGATTTACGGAAATCTATCGACCAAGAGTTTTTACGGAAGAACTAGCTAAACAGTTGGCTTATCAATTTACAGAAATTGAGTCTTGGGATCACTTGTATTATTCTTGAGGGAGATCAATTATGCAAGTGCAATGAGTCTACACGATTAAAATGAATTTTAATAGACTTAAATCACCTCGATGAGTTGCTTATTTCGTTTTTGTTTTTCTTTCTTTTTCAGCGTAGATCACGTTTTTAAACTGCTAATAACATAATGGCTGGCATCCTCGATGACCCAATGCCAAGTGCCACATTGGACCGTGAGTCCTGGCTTCGGATCTTCATGAATCAGATGAATCGGTCTACTAGATCGAAGAATGATGGATCAAACTTCGCGGAATGGGAGGCGGCATTACGGAATGCGCCACCGCTGACGACGGGAAGTGAAGTATCGGCGAGCCCCTCCCGCCAACCCCAGGCCCCACGGCTCGAGTCAACGAGGTCTCCACGTATAGCGACTTCGTCATGGAAGCGGGTGCGATTAAAAATGTACTCATTTTTGCAATGGAATCCAATTTGCAGAAATGCTTCATAGCCCAAGGTGCAAACAAGATTTTCACCACGCTCACTAAGGAATTCTCGAAAGCACCGAGAATCGTGACCTATGAGCATACCACTCGCTTCTTTGATGCGAGACTCCAGAAGGGCCAACCGGTTAGCCCACACATTCTCAGCATGATTGAGAATGTCGAGAGACTGGAGGCGCTTAATTGTAAAATTAGCGAGAACATTGTGATTGACCGCATGCTTCATTCACTCCACGATGGTTTTGCGCTCTTTAGAGCGAATTACTATATGAATGATTTGAAGAAAAGTCCCCATGAACTGCACTCCCTTCTCGTACAGACCGAGAAGGATATGAAGTTCAGTGGGAGCTTGAAACAGGATGTTCTCGTTGTGTCAAACAAGGGCAAGGGTAAGGGCAAAGCTCAAGCAAACCTAGCAGTAGGTAAACCGAAGTTCAAGAAGTCAGGGACAGGGAAGAGTGGACCTGGTGAGTCGGAGCACCTCATCGGGCGCGACAAAGAGCAAGAATGAAAACATGGAATGCCATCATTGCCACAAGACTGGGCATTGGAGGCGTACATGTCCTGTTTATCATGAGGACTTAAAGGCAGGTCGTGTTAAACCTGTTGGTATGTCTTCATCCTCTTCTACTTTTATTCATATGATTGAGATTAACCACGCAAGTTACGGAACTTTGGTACTAGATACTGGTTGTGGTTCTCATCTGTGTAATCATGTGCGGGGGCTCCGAAACATCGAACCCCTCGTAAAGGGTGAGGTGGACTGCGTGTCGGGAATGGAGCACGAGTGGTTGCCGTCTCAAGGGGAACATACGTGATCCAGCTTCCTAGCGGATTTGAGTTATTTTTATATAACTGCTATTATGTACCAGATCTTTCGAAAAACATTATTTCGGTTTCGCACTTGACAAACTTGGTTTTTCATTTGTAATAGAGAATAATTCTTGCATTTTCTCATTACACAATATGATTTATGGCAAGGCGGTCTCCATGAATGGAATTTATGTTTTAGATCAGACCACCGAAATATTACACGTAATGAATAAAAAGTTAAAGGTTGGTGACAAAGATCAAACGTATCTATGGTAATCGCCGTATGGGACACATTAATGAGAAACGCGTAAAACAGCTCATAAAGAATGGAGCTATCTCGGCCTTTGATTTTCAATCATTTGGCACGTGTGAATCATGTCTCATCGGTAAGATGACTCGGATTTCCTTCAAAGGTGTTGGAATGCGCGCTGCTGACCTATTAGGACTCATACATACGGATGTATGTGGGCCTATGTCAATCACCGCACGAGAAGGCTATAGGTATTTCATCACTTTCACGGATGATTTAAGTAGATATGGCTATGTCTACTTAATGAAACACAAAAGTGAATCCTTTGAGAAATTCAAGGAATACCAGAATAGGGTACAGAACCTCTTTGGGCGAAAGATTAAAACACTGCGCTCGGACCGTGGTGGCGAGTATCTTTCTCGGGAGTTTGATCAACACCTTAAGGACAAGTGGGATTGCCCTACGATTAACTCCACTGGAACACCTCAATTGAATGGTGTGTCCGAACGGAGAAATCGAACACTACTTGATATGGTTCGATCCATGATGAGTCACACCGTGTTGCATGACTCATTATGGGGTTATGCACATAAATTTGCTCTAATACTTAACCGAAGTCCGTCTAAAGCTGTTGACAAGACTCCATATGAATTATGGAAGGGAACGGTCCCCAACTTGTCCTTTATACGGGTTTGGGGCTGGGAGGCTTATGTCAAGTGGAGACACGAGGATAAGCTCGGGCCGCGATCGGTCAAGACATACTTTATAGGTTATCCTAAAGGAACACTTGGTCATTACTTTTATTCGCCAACCGAACAACGTGTTTTTGTTGCGGCTAGTGCGACATTCTTAGAGAAGTAATTTCTCGAGAATTCAAAGAGTGATAGAATCTTCGACCTGTCGGAGATTCCAGAACCAAATACCGAGCAAATATTGGAGGAACCAATTCCTTCAATCCCACTGCGGTGAATATTCTGAGGAACCTAGGAGGTCGGGAAGAGTCTCTATTCCTCCGGACGGATACATAGGTATGGTCGAGGAACATGACATAGATGACATTCTACTCTTAACGAGTAGTGAACCCGCAACCTATAAAGGTGCCATGACCAGTTCTGACTCAAAGCTATGGCTTGAGGCCATGCAATCCGAGATGGACTCCATGTATGAGAACAACGTATGGGATCTTGTTGACTTACCTGCTAAGGTTCGTCCCCTTCAATGCAAATGGCTTTACAAGATAAAGCATTATGTGGAAGGTCAACAAGATATCTATAAAGCACGACTAGTTGCTAAAGGTTTCACCCAAGTGCCAGGTTTGCACTACGATGAAATTTTTGCACCCGTAGTCATCTTTGCGTTCCATTCGGATTATCTTAGCGATCGCCGCTTTTCATGACTATGAAATTTGGCAAATGGATGTGAAAACCGCCCTCTTAAACGGCTTTTTGGAGGAAGAGTTGTACATGGTACAACCCGAAGGTTTCATCGATCCAGAACATCCTAAGAAAGTATGCAAACTTAAGCGTTCCATTTATGGACTTAAGCAAGCATCTCGGAGTTGGAATCATCGCTTCGACCAAGTGATTAAAGAAAATGGATTTACTCGATCGGTCGAGGAACCATGTCTTTATATCAAGTCGAGTGGGAGCAAGATTGTCTTCCTAATATTGTATGTCGATGACATACTCCTGATTGGGAATGACATACCTCTCTTAACTTCGGTGAAAGTATGGTTGAAAAACCATTTCCAGATGAAAGATCTGGGTGAGGCACAAAGAATTCTGGGCATCCGTATCTATCGAGATAGATCACGTCGGATGTTATCTCTCAGTCAGGAGTCTTACATAGACAAGATCCTAGAGAGATTCAGCATGACTAACTCCAAGAAGGGGTTTCTTCCTATGGCTCCAGGGGTGCATTTGAGCAAGTCTCAGGCACCAGAGACACCGGAAGAGAAAGAGCGCATGACACGGATTCCTTATGCCTCGGCTATAGGATCAATCATGTATGCCATGATATGCACACGTCCGGACGTGGCATATGCATTGAGTATGACAAGTCGATTCCAACGACATCCGGTGAATCACATTGGCGGCTGTCAAGAACATTCTTAAGTACCTACGGAGGACTAAAGATTGGGCATTGACTTATGGAGGCCCTCAAAAGCTATGCGCAACGGTTCTGTGAGATGCTAGCTTCCAAACGGATCGAGATGACTCAAAATCTCGATCGGATTCGTTTTTACTCTTAATGGCGCTGCGATCGGTGGAAGAGTTCCAAACAAAGCTGTTCTGAGCAGATTCTACGACCGAGTCCGAGTACTATGCCGCGTCTGAAGCTACAAAGGAAGCGATATGGATGCGTCAATTCTTACATGGACTATCCGTAGTGCCTAGTTCGAATGACCCGATAACCATCTATTGCGACAATAGTGGTGCCATCTTCTAAGCTAAGGAGCCAAAGTCTAGCAATAAGTCTAGACATGTACAACGGAAAGCTCATCTAATCCGAGATTACGTGGAGCAAAAGGAAGTAGTGATAGAAAAGATTGCTACGAGATAATAACATAGCGAGATCCTCTCACTAAACCATTACGACAAGATAAGCATGAAGGGCACGTTAATTCCATGGGAATTAAACGTGTTCCTAAGTTGTAGTACTCTTTTATGGATTAGATTCATTCTCTTTTGTACTCTATGCAACATCATCGTTTTGATATTTATATATTTTGTTTTTCATGTGGATTTGTACGACAAATTTTGAACACCACAAAGTGAACTGAACAAACATTATATTTTTGGTCCTTAATTGCCCACGTGAGCTGATAACTCAAGGTAATTATTTTGTGACGTTGGTTGATGGTGGGTTCAACGAGCCATGAGTCAAAAGGTTGACTGACCAATCACAGAGGCGATTTATACGGATATCTCGTAGGACACAATTGTGACATCGACGTGGAGTCCTAAATGTTTTATAACATTCGGTGCCCGGTCGTGGATAGGACCTCCATGGTGATCCTAAGAGTCGATTCTTTTGACTATCGACTGTCTCTTGAGACTAAGGCAGATTTTGGGTGACTTTGGTTTCTTTCTCACGGTCATCCGTAACAGGGGGCCAAGTAGATTTTTTCTGGGTCATTTCATGTTGTGCTTAGATCGGAAGGAGTCGAGTTGAAGGAAATATTCAGCCTTTATCAGGTACTCGATATTTCTCAGGGCCACTCGAGGAGTCAGGCGAAATGCATGGCCATGCTCGAATACGAATTCGTTTTATCAGTTGAGTTACTCTCTAGTCGGGGAAACCACTCTAGATACAGATCGATTGTAAAATACGACCTTTGCGGATCCGGATCTGCAAATTGTTTTACATTGAGTGGGAGAAATTTTAAATGAATATGAGAATCGGTTATCGCACATACACTTGTACGGACAAGTGGGAGTTTGTTGGAGCTGTGTCCTCTAGTTAGTGCGGATAACGTCATTGCACATACACTTGTACGAACAAGTGGGAGCTTGTTGGGGCTGGTGTCCTTTACAGTTAGTGCAAGGACTTATAAATCTCTAAAAGGATCAAAGGGTATACTTTTGTATTATAATCAGTTGGTCCACGTTTATCAATAACGGTTGGCTTGCTAGATAAGTTTGACGTTATTGTCATACAGATGGCGGTGATCAACTGGTCCCTAAAAGTCACACCTATAGGATACGTTTGAGAGATGTGACGGTATGAAAATACAGTCATGTTGATGCCAAATTTGACTAACCAGTTAGTCCGAGTTATTTGACTAATAATTAGTCAAAATGTGATGTTGAGATATTTTATTTAATACGGATTAAATAATAACGGCTAAGGCGAATTAAGCAATTAATTCGTAAATTGAATATAAATGATTTATATTTGATTAATGTATATTGAATAAATTAATTATACAATATTGTCTTTGTCGGACATGTATTAACATTTCAACTAATCCGTGTTATTAGTTAATGTTTTAATTACCGATAACCGATGACAATTTATAATTAAAAACCCGTCGTATACGTTTTAGCAATTCAAGTCGGATCACGAGTTTAATAAGGAGGAAGTGGAAAGCCCACCCCCTCCCTAATGAAACCCACGGACCGAATGGGTAGAACAAAAGGAGAGTTTCTTCTCCTTTCTAACCTAATTCAGTTGCAAAAACAAAATTAGGGTTTTGAGAAAAAATTCTCTCTCAAAATTCAGATCTCACATCTAAAGAAAACTCACATCAAGTTCTCTCAATATTGCAAGGCAATTAGAGAACACATTTCTAGCACAAGGGCATATTCTCAGACGATCTTGGGTGCAACAATTAGGAGGAGGTCTACTTTGATCTCTCATTGGCGAATTGCACTAGGACCGAAGGTTAATACTTGTGCTTTATCGTTTTTCATTGTTTTTCGTTTATGACAATATATCACGTATTAAATTTGCGTTATAGTCCTATAATTTAAGGGTTTTATACGGATATTACCCCACAAGTGGTATCAGAGCGAGGCCACGTAAATTTTTCTATGTGATTTTCATCAAACGATTTTGAAACGATATTTTTTTGCTTGAAAACCGTGCGCACACATTGACTGTTTCTTCTCGGTGAATTTTTTTTTATTGTTGCGTTTTTGTCTTGAGAACCGTGTCAAGTTTACACGGTGTTGGTTGTTGCTTGTCTTGTTTTCGATTTGATCTTTGCATATTGTTTTTGTAATCGATATTCATTACCCTACAGCTCGTTCCTTAAGTGAATTCTTCACGTCAAATGGAATGCAAGGTACTCGGGGACGGATTTGGTTCAATTTCCGCTGAATTCTTCACATTTCTGCAATAATGTACAAAAATACGAAAGTAGACGGAAGTAGGGAGAATAGAAGCATAAACTACTAAAATGAGCTCTGAAATGCGTGGAAAATAGGATGTAAAACATCATATAAAAGACATGCATCACTACACTAATCTACACTACATGATGCATGGTTTTTTGTTTATGACGGAGAGGATAATTTAGATTACCGCCCGTTGTGTATGCATTTACTTCCCCAAACCGAGTTAGACATTATTGCTAATGTCCTAAGGTTGGGTGTAGTTCATGCACACACGATGCAATGCATGAAACTAATTTGTCATTTTGGATTTTCAAAAGGTGGGAACAATAAAATGAGAACACCTCAATGGGGCCGAGGTGTTAGTCCTCTATGGTGCTAGGACTACTCCAACAATGATCAAGATTAATAATTGAAACAAAGAAAGAAGTAGAACAAACCTCGAGAGGGTAGGAGCTTCCAAAGCTTGCTAATCTTTCATCATATCATCACTATCATCATCTTCCTCACTAGAAGTGGACTCATCATCACTTCCCTCTTCACTTTCTTGTTCACCTTACTCATCATCCTCTTCTCCTTCTTCACTAGCCTCTTCATCAATGTTATCATCAACATCTTCATTACCAACAACCTCATTGTCACCCGGAAGCTCACCCCTAGATGCCCTCGGAAAGAAGACTTTCCTATCCGCCCAACTAGGCAAAGGACATGAAGGATCAAGTAGTCCTTGCCTAGCTAAGTGAAGGAGGGGTGGATATTGGGCTAAGTAAGCATCTTCTCGGTCCTTGAAGACTTGCTTGTGCATCTCTTGCATAAGAAGAGTCACAAAATCTTTGCTTGCTTCGACTCCTTCGGGTTTGAACTCTTGGTACTTGAAAGGATAGGGTGGTGTGACAATGGAAGAGGAGGGCATTTCAATTTCACCCTTTTGTTGTCGGATCATATACTCGGCCTCTTTTGAAAGGGGAAGGAGATAGTTGGTCCGGTGGACACTTAAACGACAAATCTTTGAAGGCAAAGTAAAAGATCTAGCCTCACTTGTGAGCCATCCATACTTGGTGTCAAGAGGGTTATGAGAGACCCACTTGTATTTGTTTATCATAGTATCAATATCAATGAGATGACCACCCTTTTTCGCCAAATACTTGATATCCTTGTTGAAGTTCGGATCAAAGTATTTAGCTAAAATAGTGACTAGACCTCCATTCACAATAACGGTAGTGCCTTGCTTCCCATAATCAATGTTTAGCCATCTATCCACCAAAAGCCTTAAAGAGTTGAAAGGCTTGGTGAATTCCCTTCCAATGTTCAAAGCCGACTCAAGAAGAACAAAATCGAGTTTGGTGAAATGGTTGGTGTCTTTTCTTTGCAATGATGGTGTGTTCTATGACCTTCGCCACACTCTAATGCCCGGATGGTGGACTAATAGAGCGCGACTAGCATGAAAGTTCTCAAATTTCCTTCCGGAAATCGCCTCCCAAAGAGGAGCGGGGTCATATTTGCCAACATTCTTGAAATAACTCGGTGAATCACTAAGACCCAAAGCTTTACCCATTTCCTCAAAGGAGATGCGCCTATTCACATTAGCTAGGCGAACTCGATGCTTTCCATAGTCTCAACTTTGTTAACTTTCAAAGAACTCAAAAATTCTAAGGTAAGGGAGGGGTATGTCAATTCTTTTGATTGAAACAATTTTTCCAACCCCATGACTTTAAAGAAGGCTCTAGTTTGCTCAAGGACACCCAATTTATCTAAGACATCTTCACAAATAAACTTGGTGGATATAAATGATTTTCTAGCATACTTGGCAAAAGTGTCCCTATGGGATTTGGAAATGAAAATTACCTCCGGATAGTTCGAAAGTTGATCAATTTCCGGAGTAGTAGATGTTGTTGCTTCCATGGGAGGTTGTTGTTGTTGCACTTCCAAGTTTGGGCTAGCTACCACCATAGCCAATGCTTTCTTTGCTTGAAGACTCTTTTGTCTTGATGAGAGTGCCTTTGCCTTTGGTGCCTTTGCCTTTGTTGCTTTTGTTGCTCCCTTTGTCCTTGCCATTGATGATTAAACCAAGAGAAGAGTGAAAATCTTCAATTTTCAAGTGTACCCAAATCGATTTAAAGATGAAAGGCTTTGCCTTTATGAATTCAAAAATCGACTCAAAGGTTGAAGATTTTGTGCTTGGTTTTTTATTTTTGTTGAAAGAGGAGTGATTGATTTGTTGTTAAAAGGATGTTTTGATTTGATTTTGGTGAATGTAGTTGAGGAAATCTTGTTTTTGTGATGGAGAGGATGAGGGTTTTGGAGTTATGGGGTTTATGAGTAGTGTTTTGAATGAGGAAATGAAGAAATGAATGTGGGAGGGGGTTTATAATAAACCCGAAAAATATGAAATGCAGGGGGAAGACGGGCGGCTTTCCTTCGGGACGGCCGGATTCTGCCTGTTCTGGGTTGGGAAATTCTCGCCTAAAGACGGGCGTCTTTCAGCAAAGACGCTCGGATTTGTAAATGCGGGACATGCGTCTTTCAGTGAAGACGGGCGGATTCCTTTCCAGGGATTTTTCTTGTTTTTCTCAGCCAAAAAGACGGGCGTCTTTCCTGTCAGGACGGGCGTCTTTCTGAAGACGGGCGGATTCCTTTGCAGGACGCCCGGATTTGTTAACAGTCAAAAATTTCAAAAATTCAGCTCATGAAGGACGGGCGGCTTCTTCCCAATATGCCCGGATTGCCTGAAGACGGGCGGATTCTCTTGGACCCGCTCGAATTCTACCCCTTTTACCCGGATTCAGTTTTATCCGTGTACTTTGCATATCCCTTGTCATTTTTCCATTCTTCAAAATCTCGTGTTCTTCATTGTGGGGGCACTACTAAGGCATGAATAGCCTAGGCAATTGCTATCCCCACACTAAGCTAAAGCACTACACATTAATTGAATTCATTAGTCCCTCCCTCACTTCTCTCAAATATGACAATTATCTTGATCAAAGTATAAAAATCCAAAAATAACAAAAATGCAATACAAGAATTGAAATGTGAGTTAGGGAGTTAGAAATATTTACAAATGGTGGTTTAGGGAGGACTCCACCAAACTCTCATCCTTAGAGAGATTGTCATGGGGTCATCTCCAAGGTGTTGTTGATGTTTCTCAATACCTTGAAGAAATAATCAAAAGCTTGTTCATTATCATGATAAAGATCTTCAATAGATCTTTGCCCTTGTTGTCGGTCTTGATCGATAGCATTGCCAATGTAGGGATTAAAAATCCCTTCAAACTCGTCGTTCCAAAGACCACAAACTTCATCCACTTGATCACTAAAGATCTCCTGAGTTGATAGAGACAACTCTCCCAATTTCTTGTCTTGGCCAATGAGGCCATCCTCTTCTTCTTTGCTTGACTTTGATGAGCTTTGCAAGCTCTCTTTGTTACAATTCACTTGCTCTTTGAATGGAGCATCTTCAATTTTCTTCTTCCATTGGAGTTCCGACTTCTTCCTATCATCCTTCCGGCTATAATGATCAATCATAAAACATGGTTCATGCAAACGGGGAGCTCTCATAGTCTTCACAAGATTAAAAGTTATACTCTCATCTCCCACTTCTAGAGTGAGCTCTCCATGTTTCACATCAATCACCGCACCCGCGGTGTGTAAGAAAGGTCTTCCTAGGATGATTGGAATGTTGGAGTCTTCTTCCATATCAACAATGACAAAGTCCACCGGGATGAAAAATTTCCCAACTCTTACGGGAACATCTTCCCATATCCCTAATGGTGTCTTCGTCGATCTATCAGCCATTTGGAGCGTGATATTGGTGCATTTAAGCTCTCCCATCCCCAACCTTTTACTCACCGAGTACGGCATAACACTCACACTAGCCCCTAGATCACATAAGGCTTTGTTGATCGCGGTGTTGCCAATGGTACACGGTATTGAGAAGCTTCCCGGATCCTTGAGTTTTGGAGGTGAACTCCCTTGAACTATTGCACTACGCACCTTAGTGAAGGCGATAGTCTCAAGCTTCCGGATCGACTTCTTCTTTGTGAGGATGTCTTTCATGTATTTTGCATAGGCCGGCACGTGATTGATTAATTCCATAAAAGGAATCGAGACTTCCAAATTCTTCACAATTTCCATAAATTTTCCAAGTTGGTCATCAAATTTGGGCTTGGCTTGACGACTTGGAAAAGGAAGTCTAATCACAATGGGCTCCTTCTCCTTGACCTTGTCTTCATTTTTCTTTGAAATCTCTTCTTTTGATGGTTCTCCATCCTTGGAGTTTTGCACAATTTCTTCCTTGTCACTAGCTTCCACAACTTCATCCTCAACTTGCTTCTTCGGTGCTTCATACCTTGTACCACTTCTCAAGTGAATGGCACTAACCGTTTCATGTCTTGGGGGATTAATTTGAGGTGGTAATTGCCCCTTTTGTCTTTGTGAGCTTGAAGATGCTAGTTGAGTCAATTGGGTTTCCAACATTTTGGTGTGAGCTAGGATGTTGTTGATGCTGACTTCCTTTGCTTGACTATCTTTTTGCATTTCAGTGAAAAATTCTTGTTGATTCTTTTGCATTTGGAGGACCGCTTTTTGAACATCAAAACCTTGGTCATTTTGTTGATTGTACGGAGTTTGATTTTGGTAACCTTGGTTTAGGTTGTAAAAGGGTCTTTGATTTTGGTTTCTCATGGGAGGTGGGGTGTATGTTGTTTGAGGGTTTTGAACATTTTGGCTTTTGTATGAGAGATTTGGATGGAATTTGGTGTTTTCATTGTAATAGTTGGAATAAGGGGTACCACTCTTGTATGCTTGGAAAGCATTCACTTGTTCATTTGTTCCCCTACATTCACTTTGGTCATGTCCCAAAGTTCCACAATTCTCACATATCCCACTTGGGATTGATGAAGATGCCGTCATGGCATTAACATGATGCTTTGGTGAGTTTGAGGCTTCTTCAAGTCTAGCCATAGCTTTTTCAAACTTCAAATTGATTGTGTCAATGTGAGCACTAAGTTGAGCACCCAATTGAGTAATGGAGTCCACTTCATGCTTTCCTCCTCTAGTAGCCTTGCGAGGTCTACTATATTGTGAGTTATGGACCGCCATTTCCTCAATCTTGTTCCAAGTTTGATTGTCATCAACTTCGGTGAACATTCCATTTGATCCCATGTTGAGAATGTTCCTTGAATCTTCATATAGACCGTTCCAAAATTGTTGTACCAAGAACCACTCGCTAAGTCCATGGTGAGGACATGAGCGACAAATTCCCTTGAACCGCTCCCATGCTTCATACAAAGATTCTTCATCCCTTTGCTTAAAACCCGTAATTGAGCTCTTAGCATGTTAGTCTTTTCCGGTGGATAGAACGTTTTGTAGAAAGCTAGAGCCAACTTCTTCCAAGAATCAATTCCGAGAGTAGCCTTATCAAGGCCTTTCAACCATTGTTTCTCGGTGCCAATTAGAGAAAAAGGAAATAAGACCCATCGAATTTGGTCTTGAGTTACACCGGTTTGAGAAATCGCATCACAATAGTCACAAAAGGTTTCCATATGAGAATGAGGGTCTTCACTAGGCATCCCCCCAAATTGGCTTCTTTCGACTAATTGGATAAATGGGGATTTGGCAATAAAATTTCCGGTTAGATGTTGTGGTGTGGGAGTACCATTGGGTAGGTTCTCCTCGGTGGGTACGGAATGTGATGAAAACTTAGGCATTGTAGGTTGATTTTGTGTTGTATTTTGTGTTGGGTTTTCCTCACCTTCTCTTGCAAAAGGGTTGATGAACTCAATAGTTGGTTGAATATCTACAACCTCACCAATACCTCTCAAATTTCTCCTAGCAAGTCTTCTATTGGTTGTCAATGTTCTTTCAATTTCACGATCAAAAGGTAACAAATCACCTTGTGACCTTCTAGACATGCAAAATATCAAACAACTCGAAAACAATTAGAACAAACCTTGAGGAGTTTTACTTCCCCAAGGCAAAGAAAGACACAACTAATAACAATATAAGAAAATCTAAATCAAGTTAACACCGTCCCCGGCAACGGCGCCATTTTTGGCCGGGTCACAAGGATGTTTTCGGTAACTTGTCGTTAGGAGCACCTAGACCAAAACACAATTTATAACTTCACAAACAACTCTACAATTAGTAAAGAGGCAAGTAAAGGTCGGATCCCAAGGGACGGGAATTGAGATGAGATTTCTATTGCAACTAGTGGTGTCTTAGGGGTGTCACAATTTGGGTTGATGTAGAAGGTCACTAAACTAAATAGCAATGAAAGTAAACAAGCAAGATGAATTAAAAGGGTTGTAAACAATTGATAAAAAGCACTAGGGTGTCATGGGGTCATAGGGGAATCATGGGAATTGATCATACAAACATGTTCTCAAATTATAAGCGAGCAATTATTGTTGTGATGGATTGAGTTGGGTTATATCTTACAATCCTAGGAAAGTTTGGGTCCCGGAGCCGAATTGATTAGAATGTACAACACCTACAAGTCGACTTAATCTTCCCTACTCAACAACATGCATGGTCTAATGGGACTCGAGTTGGTTTATATCTTACAAGTCTCATTGAAAAGATAGGTGATGGGTAAAAAATGCAAGGATTCATAGGCTCGCATTTCATCAAACATAACATGTGCATGAGTTGAGATCAAAACAAGCAAGCAAATAAACCTTGAAAGCATATTAATTTAAGCATGAATCATTCCCCATGTTGGTTTCCCCTAATTACCCATTAACCCTAGCTAGGTGACTACTCACTCATTATCATGTTGAACACGCTAGCAAGGTTGTCAATCATACCAACAAAGTGAAACATGATGAATAAATGAAAGTAATTAACAATAATTAAAAAGGGATTAAGAGAATTATACCTACTAATGATTCCAATAATAAAGCAAGAATAAAAGAAGTACTTGATGCTTGATTGAGAGATTGTCAATCTCCCAATAATAACCCAAATAATCTTCAATTACCCAAAATAAAGGATGAACAAAAGAGAGATTAAGGAAATAAAACTTGTATTAAAACTTGATTAATTGTTGATTACAAAACTAAAGAGAGATTTGATTGATATTAACTACACTTAAGATTGCTAAGAAGAACATGCTCTTCCAATTAGACTAATGGGGTATTTATAGTGGAAATTAGGTGGATGCATTAGGGTTAACTAAGGGCTTAAATGACGATTAAGTCCCTACTTAAGGAAACGCCGGTATTTTTAGAAGGATGGGCATCTTTCTTTGAAGCTTGAAGAAACGAATTTGTGCTGCCTTGGAATCCGTGCGTCTTAGGCACGGGACGGCCGGATTCAGGGGTCTCTGCCCGGGCGTCTTTGGGAGAAGACGGGCGTCTTCTGGTAGCTGCTGCCCGGGCGTCTTTGGGAGAGGACGCACGGATTGTGAAGGTGGAGGACGGGCGTCTTCAGCACAATCCGCACGGATTGCTGCTCAACTTCGTTTCTTCTTCTTTTCTTCCCTTTTATTCATAAAATCCTTGTCCTTGGGGATGCAAGGATCTTTCCTCATCATTGCCCATCTACTATAATAGGTACAAAGGCCTTCTAATCTTGTCTCTCCTTGATGCTTGGTCATTGAATTCAATCAATTTAGTCTCATTTTGCCATGAAAATGCAAGGTTTGCACTCCTTTCCTACCAAGGACACAAAACCTCAAAGAATATGCAAAACAAGGAACTAAAGACAATAAATGACCCAAATATGCACTAAAAAGCATGGGAACAAGGCTAATTCGGGGACTAAATATGCTCTAATTATGGTCACATCATTGGTGTCGGGTGGTTTTAGGGCGTGGGTTATAGGTTGCTGGTGGTGGTTTGATGGGTGGTGAGTGGGTGTTGGGATGGTCCGTGATGTAGGGAGAAGGTAGGTAGGTCGGGTGGTGGCTGTGGTGGCTTGTGGTGTCGGGTATGGTGGGTTTTTTGTGAGGGGTGTTGAATCGTGTATGAGGTGTGTTGGGGAGTGGTTTGTAATCGGGTTTTTATTAGTTAATTCGGGTGACTCGGGTTTTAGTAATCGTGTTTTCAATATCATAAACTTTAATAATTATAATAAATAAAATAATTAGTTTAATTAATATATTAGAAGGAATAAATAAGTAAATGAATAATTGAATTAAATTGAATTATAATATTTTGATTAGGTGACGGTTGTGAAGAATTATAATCGGATCGGATTTGCTTTATTTATTTGGATTGCGTAATTGGAGTGCTTGCTTGCCAGGTAGGGATAATCCTACTCAACTCGACTTTTAATTATCTATGTTTGGTATGGTGGATTACTTACGTTAAAGTGAATTGATCGTATGTGAATTGTGTTAGTTAATGTTATCGTAATTTTTGGAAGGGAGATTCATATTGTATATGTTGGTTGATAATATCGTCATGGTTGGAAGGGTGACTTATGTTGATTTGCGTCGGTTATATTGATGAGGTGAATTGAATTGTTATCGTTGATTGGAATGTGGTTATTATAAAAGATGTGCGACAGTCAGTTGTACGTTGTTGAGGGAGTTTGTACACTGGGGTGATGGTAATATGTACGTTGTGAGGGAGGGGTACTATTACATATTGCGGTACGTTGTTAGGGGAGGGGTACCAAAGTAATGTGAGCACGTTGTTAAGGGAGTTGTGCTAAGTAAAGGAAAGGAGCACGTTGTTAGGGGGTTGTGCAATGAAAGTGAATTGAAATGGATTGATAATTGTATGTTCTTGTTGTTTAGTTTTATTCCTACTCAACCTTGCGGTTGACTGTGTATTCGTGAACACCTGCGATGAACCGTTTTATGGGGAGCAGATTTGACAGGTACCAAAGATTAGCTGACTTGGGAGCATTGGGATGAGAGCCAAACTTGGAACCGTAGATGAAGTCTAGATCACATATATAGTTATATCACTTATTTATTTTCCGCTGCGAGTTGTATTTATTTTTATATTAAGTTTTAGTTGATTAAAATTGTAAAACATATGTAATCATTAAAGTTTTAATTTAAAGTACTTTGGTGAGTTGGACTTTGTTATTCACTACCTCGGGAAACCGAGATGGTAACAGTCCTATTTATTTGGGAATGTCTAGCTAAAGGCTCCTGAATAAATGGGGGTGTTACAAAGTGGTATCAGAGCAAAAACGATCCTCACGCCTAACCAATGAACAATAATGAACATAGGATGTGTCTAATAAAATGAACTCGGGTAGAAACTGTCAGGAGCCCACTTGAGGCTTGGGATGAGTAGGGCCCCTCACACCAAACATCCGGCCCTTTCAGTTTTGAACCAGTAACCCTGAGAGAATATTTGAGAGTGTGGGGTAATCTAAAATGAAAAACCGTTTATTTGCCTTAAGAGTTTTGGTTGCCTTGTTTGAATATTGTTTCATTGATTAATGCGGATACGGGGCCGTAACCTTGCTTTTAGGGAGAGAGAATGTGATATGGTTTTAAGCATTTATATATACATGTGATTATGAGATAAATATGTTGGCATGTGTGATTAACATGTGAAGTATTAAGGGAATTGTGTGAAATTGTGAAGAACGTAATTTTAGTTGATTTCCCGGAATTTTACCTTTGATTGTTTTGGCTGCCATTTACTACATGTTTAAAATTCTCATATGCAAATTTTATGAGTAATAGATTTATGAGATAGCTTTCATATGCCACTGGTCTCATATTCAAATAATATACGATTTAGGAGAAATAAATATTTTAGTGGACAGTAGTCGAAATATTCCTGTACAGTGATGTTTTCGCGCCATGTTTTTGTAAAATTTGCCATTTAAAAACTACATAATAATTTGTTATAATTCCAACGCCACTGTTTAATAGACTCATGTATGTTTCTAAATTAGTAAGCCACGTTTTAAGAAAATACTTTGACAATTTATGGTGATTTTTACAATTTGACCTAAGTTTCTGACAAGTTAGTGTAAAATTTCTGTTTCAACCAAGTAGCTTGTAAAATGCATTATAAATTAATCATTTGAATTTTTGACTTGATTCCTTTTCTTATGGTTCATTTACTTTCTCTATTTTGATGTTGTCAACTATGTGGAGTAGAATAATATGTCTAATGATATGCGGAACGTGTTGCCCTAAGCCAATTATGCCTCTATGTTTAAGTTAGATGATGTTGATAGAAATTAAAATGAATGATAGAAATTAAAATGAACGAATAATAAATCAATGGTGAAGGAAGGGTGGGTAGTACCTCATTAGATTAAGTGACCGTCATACCAAACCAATAGTTGACATGTTTATAGCATTTCCATGCATACCAAGCATACATCTAGTAACCATATGCATCCTATGTAGCACAAACACTAGCATATGAATTCCGTAACCTAACTTGATTCCCTTGTATTCCTTAGGATGAATCCTATTTCACACCCAGAGGACCTATTCATGTACCCAAACTCAGATTTGAATGAGCATTGCAAAGCCTTGGAATCTCAAATGGATGTTTTTGGAGCTCTAGTGGATTCAAAGTACCTAACTGACACTCATCTTAGAGCTCTAGTGGATGTTTTTGTTTAGTTTTATTCCTACTCA
Source organism: Silene latifolia (assembly GCF_048544455.1). NCBI lineage: Eukaryota > Viridiplantae > Streptophyta > Magnoliopsida > Caryophyllales > Caryophyllaceae > Silene > Silene latifolia. The sequence goes on along the minus strand of NC_133532.1, from coordinate 49,753,454 downwards.
ACCTCGCGGTTGACTGTGTATTCGTGAACACCTGCGGTGAACCGTTTTATGGGGAGCAGATTTGACAGGTACCAAAGATTAGCTAACTTGGGATCATTGGGATGAGAGCCAAACTTGGAACCGTAGATGAAGTCTAGATCACATATATAGTTATATCACTTATTTATTTTCCGCTGCGAGTTGTATTTATTTTTATATTAAGTTTTAGTTGATTAAAATTGTAAAACATATGTAATCATTAAAGTTTTAATTTAAAGTACTTTGTTGAGTTGGACTTTGTTATTCACTACCTCGGGAAACCGAGATGGTAACAGTCCTATTTATTTGGGAATGTCTAGCTAAAGGCTCCTGAATAAATGGGGGTGTTACAAGGAATGTTTATAATCCTAACAATTGTTATACATTATCTTATTGAGATGACACTAATAATTAGTGTACAAACAACAAAGTTATCTGGTGTTTCAAGATCCACGAGCTCACATAAATGACTGGGTTAAGAGGATTAAAGGGACATATACACTCTCACAAGCTTCTGACACCACAATAAGTCGATAACTGTGCATAAAGTTTTTCCCTTATGATGCTACGTATAATATTACAATTTCCAAGTCTTCATTGGTTGAGGGCCGGCTTAAATGTTCAATGTCTCTTATTTATTGACTTTTCCCTCTTGATCAACCAACATTTGTTGCTTTGTGTCTCTTATTTACTGACTTTTCCCTCTTGATCAACCATCATTTGTTGCTTTGTGTCTCTTATATACCGTGTCTCTTATTTACTGTTTTTTTCCTCTTGATCAACCATCATTTGTTGCTTTGTGTCTCTTATTTACTGTCTTTTCCCTCTTGATTAACAATCATTTGTTGCTTTAATATGTATGGAGGTTTGGAGATTATTTTAATTAACTGATATCGCCTTCGTAACTTACCGCTTAGGCGGGATAAAAAAAACCTCGGTGGCGGAACTGGAAAGCTGAAGAGACCCAGAAACAAATTGAGAAAATCATTGAGGCAAGGCTAATCTAAAATAATACTTCAATTTTGGAAATTATTCTTGCACCGAAAGAATGAAATGGACATCAACTTCTTGCAACCAAGTGACTCCAATGGCACAAGATACATTAGCCAGAGTCTAGACCATGAATAATGTCTGTATGAAATCTTACCAATTCTAGGTGACAATATATGACATGGAAGATTTGTTTGTTAATATGTCAAGAACTGTTTCTTGAGTACACCAACAAGTTGCTACATGCCTATGTGTTGATAACGAAGTGGAATTTTACTGGGTGCAAATTTTAAATTGGTTGATTTAACCTATTGCGAGGACTTCCGAAAATCTCGGCTGGGAAAATTAATTTGTTTACAAAATTTCCGAATACGGTCAAAAGTGATGAAATTAAAATCATGATAAAATAAATATACTGTATTTTTATATATATTTTTTAAATACTCGAGACATAAAGTTTAATAACCATGTGGATAAATATCTGCTAATTTGGCTCCATCATCTTGCACTAGATTTCTAACTTTTTTATAAAACTAAAGCTGCGATGTGAATGGCTATTATTTTCAGAAGGTTATTCATATAAGCTATTTTAGTATTTCAAGAACTTCTTTCTGTAAGGTTAATTTAATCCAATGCAACAACGGTTAACGTAAATAGTTAGTGTAAAACTCTACTCAAATATCCTCAAATAATAAACTTTTTTATATTTTTTTTCTAAAATTCTTTTATATATACCCGTGCAACTTTGCACGGGTCCTAAACTAGTCGTTATATATAGTTGTTAAAAAAAATAAAAGGTGCAAATTTCTGATACATATGTTTGACACATAACACATGTAAGACACAACCAAAAAATCTGAATAAATTTAGTTTGGTCATATATGTTCCATACATAAATACCAAACGTTATACATACAAAATTAAAAATTGCATAAAATTATATTCACATTATTTTGAACAAATATTTTAACTGATTTGGAACATAACTGTTTTAGCAGGATTTTCCCTGAAAGGATCCGGCTTGATTATAGAGTAATTAGGGTATCTAGTTCTGTAAATTAGGGATAAAATTATAGAAGAATTATAGATGGAGATTAAATATAGATAGTGTTATTGTATTTCTTTGATAAAACGATTACAAATCTTGTATGTAAGTATGAGTATTCAGTAGAGAATAATGAGAAGAAACGTATATCCTTTACAAATGTTAAATAGTGCTATTTATACTCTTCAAAAATTAACGTTGGATGCCACCCAACGTTCTTCTGACCGTTTTCAGTTGTTAGCTAGAAAATAGGGCACATTTCCTATTTATCCGCTTGACCCAGTCTTCTTCAACAAACTTTGGTTTATATTCCTTTGCACGATCTGGTACGTGGAAATATACTATTCTTAGAGTTGGACTTGGTCTTCCGTGATAATAGGGCATATGCATAACTGTCTTGCTTGCTTCTTGATCAGCCGTCTTGCTGGAGAGTTCCATCAAGCTATCTTATTAACATTATCAGGCTTTTCTTCCTGGACCTTAACAGCTTATTTATCCTCTGGTGTTCTTCTCCTGTCAAATAATAACTATACTTGCCCGGACTCTGGTTGCCCCAATCAGCCTAAGAAGGCCAGGCTAGGTTACAATCAGACCAGGCTAAATTCGGCCTAACAATTGACCCTTGACATTTTACCCGTGCTGGATCAGGCCAGGGGTGAGATGTCAATTTACCGAGCTGAACAAATAAAAAGAATCAGATTTATTCAAGGACTCTCAGACTTCTAGTGACCGTTAAACACTGCAACGGCTAGCTGTATGATGTCATGCTGACAGTTTTGCGTTTTCTAGGGTTTTTGCACCGTTACTCCTCCTCTATAAATACGGTATTTGTGATGAGTTTGTTTTTCACCAAATTTCTTCCACTTTCCTTGCTAAAGTTTCTCTAAAATTCTCCCCTATTTCCCAGGAACTCTGGTTTGCTGATTTATAATTTCTCATTAAAGAAAATTCATCACGATGACCAAAACAACAAAGGATATGGGAGCCAAAAAGCGTTCTGCTTCCCAGAAAGCTGCTGCTGAGCCTGACCCAAATATGTCCATGAGGAGGAGGTGGTTGAAATTGATCCTCCTGCTCGTGCTATAGCTTTTAAATATCAAGATTCCATTTTTTCTACTCTTCAATCTCTGGATCCTTATTTCCCTGAAGAGAACTTATTGAAAACGAACTATGATAAGGTTTTAAGGGAGAAAAAATTAATTCCTGATTCGACCGAGGTTTGGATTCCGAGTCTTGTCGATCGAGCTAATTGGGTGTCACCTGGTTGGTTCTATATTTATGAATGGGCGTTCAAGGCAGGTTGTAAGTTACCTTTTACTCCTTTAATGATCGATACTATTCGTGCTATGGAAGTACCACCTTTCCAAATCATGCCAATGGTTTGGAAACTTATCCACTCTATTCAAAATTTATGTGCCAAGCATAAACTTGTAATTACTATTAATGATATAAAGGCAGTATATCATATGAAAAATCCTTCTACTCGTCATTTTAATTTGAGAATTAAGTCAAAAATGTCTCCATTAATTACTAACCTGGACTCTGGAGATGATAAAAGCTGGGCGAAGACTTTCCTGTTTATCCGGACTGAGAGTCTGGGGTCAGGCTTTGATTATTTGAGATATCCTCCTTTGGAGAGTGGTAGGTTTCCTGTACTCTTAATTTGCAATTTATATTAAATGAAATTAAGATATTTAAGTTTTACCTGTGCATTTTTTGGTAATATTTGTAACTCCTGATTGGAACTTCGACCCTCTTGACGAGGAGGCTGTTTCAAGGATAGAGGCTTTTCTTTCTATTCCTGAGAAAGAGAGGGCTTGGCCTGCTAGTCTGGGCAGGGATTTATTGCCCCGATATATGAAGACCAAGCTGAGTGTGGTCAAAGTACCCAAAGGCAAGCCTAGCTCCACTTCTCTTTCCTGTATGTCTTCTATATGTCTTTATGTCAATTATTGTCTTCTTATCGCTTCTCTTCTGATATTTATGTATATTCTTTATATATTCAGTATTCAGGTCTTCTGCTAGGTTGGCCAGATTTATTCAAGGACTCTCAGACTTCTAGTGACCGTTAAACACTGCAACGGCTAGCTGTATGATGTCATGCTGACAGTTTTGCGTTTTCTAGGGTTTTTGCACCGTTACTCCTCCTCTATAAATACGGTATTTGTGATGAGTTTGTTTTTCACCAAATTTCTTCCACTTTCCTTGCTAAAGTTTCTCTAAAATTCTCCCCTATTTCCCAGGAACTCTGGTTTGCTGATTTATAATTTCTCATTAAAGAAAATTCATCACGATGACCCAAACAACAAAGGATATGGGAGCCAAAAAGCGTTCTGCTTCCCAGAAAGCTGCTGCTGAGCCTGAACCCAAATATGTCCATGAGGAGGAGGTGGTTGAAATTGATCCTCCTGCTCGTGCTATAGCTTTTAAATATCAAGATTCCATTTTTTCTACTCTTCAATCTCTGGATCCTTATTTCCCTGAAGAGAACTTATTGAAAACGAACTATGATAAGGTTTTAAGGGAGAAAAAATTAATTCCTGATTCGACCGAGGTTTGGATTCCTGAGTCTTGTCCAGTCAGAGCTAATTGGGTGTCACCTGGTTGGTTCTATATTTATGAATGGGCGTTCAAGGCAGGTTGTAAGTTACCTTTTACTCCTTTAATGATCGATACTATTCGTGCTATGGAAGTACCACCTTTCCAAATCATGCCAATGGTTTGGAAACTTATCCACTCTATTCAAAATTTATGTGCCAAGCATAAACTTGTAATTACTATTAATGATATAAAGGCAGTATATCATATGAAAAATCCTTCTACTCGTCATTTTAATTTGAGAATTAAGTCAAAAATGTCTCCATTAATTACTAACCTGGACTCTGGAGATGATAAAAGCTGGGCGAAGACTTTCCTGTTTATCCGGACTGAGAGTCTGGGGTCAGGCTTTGATTATTTGAGATATCCTCCTTTGGAGAGTGGTAGGTTTCCTGTACTCTTAATTTGCAATTTATATTAAATGAAATTAAGATATTTAAGTTTTACCTGTGCATTTTTTGGTAATATTTGTAACTCCTGATTGGAACTTCGACCCTCTTGACGAGGAGGCTGTTTCAAGGATAGAGGCTTTTCTTTCTATTCCTGAGAAAGAGAGGGCTTGGCCTGCTAGTCTGGGCAGGGATTTATTGCCCCGATATATGAAGACCAAGCTGAGTGTGGTCAAAGTACCCAAAGGCAAGCCTAGCTCCACTTCTCTTTCCTGTATGTCTTCTATATGTCTTTATGTCAATTATTGTCTTCTTATCGCTTCTCTTCTGATATTTATGTATATTCTTTATATATTCAGTATTCAGGTCTTCTGCTAGGTTGGCCACTTTATCGCAAAAGATTTAAAGGTGGGATGGCTAGAATTCTTTGAAGCAGTCCAAGAGCCACGAGGCTAGTGGGAGTGACAAGACGCTTGACATTTTGGTTTCTGATGTCCAGCCTCCCAGGATCCACCAGGCTAGTATCACCGGGAGGTTGTTCGGGCTTCCAAAAGGAGGAGGGAAGATGTTATTCTGAAGAGGAAGGAGAGAGAAAGAGCCTATTCAAGCTCAACCAATCGAGTGTCGGGCAAGTGTCGCTAGGATGGACGATATGGATCTTTGCCCGGGCACGAGATAAATGAATTTTCTGCTAGTATGAGCGGCCAGCTTATATCTGCTGATACCCATGAGTCTTCTACTAAAGTGGTTTCTATCTTGTCTTCTCTTGTGACAAAGGCTGCTGAACTTGCTTCTCAAGCTAAGGAGGTTAGTTGTAAAAGGATATTTTAATTGTTATATGTTCTTTGTGTTGCTTTATATTTGGCTGATTGACTTTTCTTTTGTTTCTTGTAGGGATTGGATGTTGGGTTGGCTACTGCTTGTCAGCTCAGGGATGCCCAGGCTAGGATTTCTAGCTTGGAAGAAAAATTAGATAAAGTTAATCGTGAGCTGCACACATCCAGGGGTAATGAAGTAGTACTACAATCTCAGCTGGGGTCAGCTAGAGAGGCATCCAGGGCTGCTTTGGTTTGTGAGGTGGCTGCAAAAAACGCCGAGAAGGTAGTCAGGCAAGAGTTGGAGGCTGTAAGGGAAGAGCTAAAGACTGTCAAGGAAGAGCTGGCCGTCGAGAAGCAGGCAATGCAGGATCAGCTGAGAAAAAATGAAGAGCTTGGTGCTGAAAAGGAACTAGTGGAGGCGCGGCTTGCTGATGCCGCTCAGTACTTCTTTGGGAAAGGACGAGTTGATGCTATGAGGGATCCGGAATCTGACCGGGCTAATTGGGATCCGGACCGGGATGAGACGACTCACGGACACCCAAAGTATCTTGATTTGGCCAATATGGGTCAAGAAGAAGAAGTGGATTCTCCTCCTTCCAAGGAGAAATCTGGTGATCAGGAAATGGTGGATGGTTGTGAGTCGGTTACTGGCTCGAAGCCTGCTTAGATTTGTGTTTTTCCTTTTCGTTTTGGCCCATCCAGGGGGGATGTTCCTGGAATGAATATTTATTATGTATATTTTGGCCCATCCAGGGGGGATGTTCCTGGAATGGATAATTATTAGGTATGTGGTAAGGCTAGCTTTTTTGGATGAATATTTTGTTTCGGTTTTGAATAAATATTTGGTCTTTTTTGGTTTCTTTTTGTGTTTTGATAAGGTACATTTGTAGTGTTGAATGTGTACTGGATCTGGCCAGTTATTCGACTGGATCGGGCTAGTTTTTTGTGCTGGATCTGGCCAGTTCATTGTGTTATGGGTGGGGTTATTGCTTGTCTAGAGGGCTTATGTCCCCTGCCTGTCTGGAGGGCTTTTGACCCATCTATGTTATACAAGCCAGGAAAAGGTTTTCCAGATTTGTATATTAAATTGAGCTCAATATTTTAAGGCCTGTTTTTGCAACTGAAAGTTGGGTATCAGTTGGATATCAGTGGGGTGGCCCCCAATCTTTAAGATTTGTTTTAAGTAAAGTGCAGTATGTAGAACAAATATTGAAGATTCTACTCGGTAAAAGGAAATATGAGAATATTGACAAGTACTTGGGCACATAATGGAAGAAATTATATAAGGCATTTATTCATATAATGGCAAGTATCATACATTTATTTTCATATCAGGTCAGGCAAGAAATGTTAAGATGAAAATTATACTTGGACTGGGAGATATATTTTATATGTGAAATAGTTTTAAGTGTGCAATATTCCAAGCTCTTGGGATCATTTCGCCGTCCAGGGTTTGTAATCTATAAGCTCCCTGGCCGACTATTGAGTCAATCAGGTAGGGACCTTCCCAGGTTGGGGCCAATTTGCCAGCATTCTTCTCTTTTGTGTTTTGAAAGACTTTTCTGAGGACAAGGTCTCCTACCCTGAATACTCTAGCTTTGACGGTCTTGTTGTAGCTTTTTGCAACTCTTTGCTGATATGCTGCCAATCTAATGTTGGCTGCGTCTCTTAGCTCTTCCGTTAAGTCCAGGTTGTCCTCCATTAGAGTTATATTGCTCGTTATTGTGTTCAGGCTGCATCTAGCTGATGGAATGTCGACCTCAGCTGGGATTACTGCTTCACATCCATAGACCAATGAGTAGGGAGTTTGGCCTGTGGATGTTTTAGGCGTGGTTCTGTCAGCCCAGAGGACCAAGGGGAGCTCTTCAGCCCATCTGCCTTTCCTTCTTTCTAGCTTCTTCTTTATGCAGCTGATTATTACTTTGTTACTGGATTCTGCCTGGCCGTTAGCTTTTGTATATCCTGGCGTGGAGGTTACCAGGTTGATGTTCCATTGAGCACCGAAGGCTGCTGTTCTTTTACCCACGAATTGCGTGCCATTGTCGCATACTATTTCAGAGGGGATGCCATATCTACATGTGATGTTGTGTTTGATGAATGCTATGACATCCTTTTCTTTGACTTGCCTGTATGAATCAACTTCTATCCACTTGGAGAAGTAGTCAGTCATTGCTAGCATGAAAACCTTTTGTCCGGGTGCTTGAGGTAGTTTCCCTACTATATCCATGCCCCACTTCATAAATGGCCAGGGTGCGGATATGGAATGTAGTTCCTCAGATGGCTGATGGATATATGGTCTATGAATCTGGCAAGCTTCGTATTTAGAGCTGAATTCCAGGCAATCGGCCCTCAAGGTGGGCCAATAATAACCTGTTCTGAGTACCTTGCTTGCCAGGCTCCTTCCGCCTTTATGATTTCCACAGTATCCTTCATGGATTTCTGATAATATCTGTTCAGCTTCTTGTGGTTCCAGGCATCTGAGGTATGGCCCTGCCTGCGATTTCTTAAAAAGCACGTTGTTAATAATAGTATATGAAGCAGCTTTTATTTTTAGTGCCCTGGCATCTTGCTTATTTAGGGGAAGGATTCCCTGTTGTAGCCAATCGTAGTTAGGTTTTGTCCAAGAATTGGCAACATATATTGGGAAACTTTCATCTTGCTTATTTATTGCAGGTTCTAATAAATGTACGATGGGTATTTTGTCAAAGTCAAGGGGACTGAAGTTGGATCCTAGGCCGGCTAAGGCATCGGCCTGGGTATTTAAGTCCCTGGGAATTTGGTCAATATTAAAATTGCGGAATTTTGATTTTAAATTTTGGACAACTTCCAAATAAAGCATCATTTTTTAGTCTTTTGCAGTATATATTCCATTTAATTGGTATGAAATAAGAAGGGAATCTGTACCTACCTTTAGGTTTTGTACAACAAGGTCAATACATACCTTTATTCCAGCTATTGGGGTTTCATATTCTGCCTCAATGTTGGTAGCTTCAAATGCACAGCTTATAGCTTGTACTATCTTATCCCCCTGTAGCGATGTTAGTACTACCCCCAGGCCTGTGCCCCTCATGTTGGCTGCACCATCGACAAATAGGGTCCATTCTAGGTCCTGTTTGGTCATTTGGTCGTCTATTTACTTCTTTTATTAGGTCGGGTTCTAGGGTGGACTAAAATCAGCCACAAAGTCTGCTAGTGCTTGTGACTTAATTGTTGTCCTTGGTTCAAATGTTATGTTGTATGTGCTTATTTGGATCGACCATTTGCACATTCGTCCAGGACAATTCGGTTTCCTAAGTACGGACTTGATAGGAAGATTGGTTCTGACTATTATAGGGTGGCTTTCAAAGTATGGTCTTAATTTTGTGCAGCTCATAATTAAAGCTAAAACGTATTTTTCAAGGAGGCCATACCTGATCTTTGCATCGAGTAGACTATTACTTACGTAATAGACAGGGTGTTGTTGTCCGTCTGCTTCTTTGACCAGGATCGCACCGATGGACAATTTCGTGAGTGTGAGATATCGTCGGGGTTCATCTTTGTTGGTTTTGCCAGTGAAGGGAGAAGAGGATAGATATGTTTTCAGGTCTTCAAGGCGGCATTGATGATCGGGGTCCATTGAAAGTCTTTGTTCTTCCTTAGCAGATTATAGAATGATTTGCACCTCTCTGACGATCTTGAAATGAACTGTTGTTTCAGGGCCGTTATTCTTCCGTCGAGCTTTTGTATGTCTTTGACTGTCTTTGGTGGTTCTAGCTCCAGGATAGCTTTGATCTGTTCAGGACTGGCTTCTATTCCTCTTTTTGTCACCATATAGCCCAAGAATTTGCCTGCTGAGACTCCAAAATGGCATTTCTGTGGATTGAGCTTCATATTAAATTTCTCCAGTATTTGGAAGGCTACTTCCAGGTCTTTGACATGGTCTTCTGCCTTTTTTTACTTGACTACCATGTCGTCTATGTAGACTTCCATGGTATCTCCTTTTTGATCTTTGAACATCATGTTGACTAACCTTTCATAGGTTGCACCAGCATTTTTTAATCCAAAGGGCATAGCAGTATAACAGTATATTCCTTTTTCAGTGATGAAAGCTGTACTTTCCTGATTTGCAGGGTGCATCTTTATTTGGTTGAATCTACTGGAGGCATCCATGAATGTTAACATCTCGTGGCCTGCAGTGGCATCCACCATTGCATCGATGTGCGGCAGGGGAAATGGATCTTTGGGGCAGGCCTTGTTTAGGTCGGTGTAGTCTACACAGACTCTCCATTTGCCGTTTTTCTTTTGGACGACTACTACATTTGCAAGCCAGTCAGGGTACATTACTTTCCTGATCATTCCCATGTCCAATAGCTTGTCAACTTCTTGGTTGATGATTTCATGCCTCTCTGCAGCAAATTTTCTTCTTTTTTGCTGTACAGGTTTAAAGGATTTGTCAATATTTAACTTATGGGTTATAATATCAGCATCTATACCAGTCATATTAAAATGTGACCAAGAAAAACAAGACATTTTAGTTTTGAGAAAGTCGACAGTTGGGTCCGACCGAGTCCAGTGCATCGACCCTACAAGTACCTTCTGTCGGGAAGTTCGGGTCCGAATAACCTCTCTGTTTCCATCCGTGATTATGCAATATATTCTTTCGACAGGTGACTTTAATTGCTATGCAAGGGACTTACCGACTTTGAAGGTTTCAAAGCCTGGGTGTAGCATTCGAGCCGTCTTTTGTTCTCCCACGATGGTGGTTATCCCCCATTCGGTTGGTATTTTCACACATTGATGGTATGTTGATGGGATTGCTTTGACGTTGTGGATCCATGGTCTGCCCAGGATTACGTTATATGAGGATAGGCAATCCATTACCCCGAATCTTTCATATGAAGCCACGCCTTCCACATAGGTTGGCAGGCTAATTTCTCCCAGGGTGTTCTTTGTTTCTCCGCTGAACCCAACCAGGACGCTGGATTTCTTGATGATCTTCTCTTCATCTATCTTCATAGCTTTGAGGATGTCAAGCATCACCAAATTGATTGAACTGCCCCCGTCTATCAGGATTCTTGATACCTTAGCTGTGCCAATTTGCATGGTAATTACCAAGCTGTCATGGTGTAGATCTGATATTCCCCGCAAGTCTGAGTCATCAAAAGTAATAGCAGGCAATGACTTAGATCTAAGAGGGGGTTGAAGTCTAGACTCCCTGGATATTCTTTTGCGCGTAGCCGAGCCGAGTGGGACCACGATTTCTGATCCTCCATTTATGAACTTGACTTCATAGATGGGGGGAGGAGGAGGATGATCTCTGCCGTTCCCTGAATCTCTCTTGTTTTGTCCTTCATCTTTGTTCTTTGGCTGCTGGATTAAGTCCTTCAGATAACCTTTCTTTAGGAGGTATGCCACTTGTTTCCTGAGTTGGATGCATTCTTCTGTTGTGTGCCCGATGTCCTGGTGGAAGTCACACCATCTCGTTGGATCTTTCCTGGGGTTGTCGGATTTTTTGGGCCATCTGACCGTATCTCCCAAACTTTCCAGGCGTTTGATTAATCCTGCAGTATTTATAAAGAAGTTATATTCAGGAATAGTTGGTAGGCTAGAAAGGTTACCTTTGTGTTCTTGTGCCATGTTGACTTCAGATCATTCAGGCCTGAAATAGGGTGCTGATCTGGGGTTGCTTCCTTTCTGGTAGGAGCTTTTCCTGTTAGTGTGTCCATAGCCTTGCTTTCCTCCGGACGAGTTTGTTCTGAAGTTGAGATCTTCCTCCAATCTGATATGTTCTAAGGCGATGGATTGAACAGTGGCAAAGGTTGGGCAGGCTTTTTTGGTTAAGTCTGCATAGATGTCACTGTCAAGCAGGACTCCTTGCCTGAACTCTTCTACTGCTGTCTCTTCGTCACACCTGGGAATGGCTACCTTCTCTTTGACAAATCTTGCCAGGAATTCTTTGAGAGATTCTTCAGGAAGTTGTTTTACCCTGAACAGGTTACTGGGTCTCTTGGCCATGTCTCTGCTGCTTGCAAATTGTTGATTGAAGGCATTGACTAGTTCTGCAAAATTCTTGATACTTCCATTTGGGAGATTGATGAACCATTGTATTGCTGCTCCAGTCAGGGTTATACCAAAGCCTTTACACATGCAGACCTGCCTGAGTTCACTGGGTATTGAGGCGGCTAACATCTTCTGTTTGAATATGGCAACGTGATTTTGTGAATCAGAGGTCCCATCATAAGTTCTCATGGATGGGACGGTAAATTTCTTGGGGAGATCAATTTTTGCAATTTCATCTGCAAAGGGTGAATCGTGGTATCAACTTCTACTTCAGCCACAGGGTCTGGCACTCCAGGTATATTTTCTATTTTGTTATGGAGTTTTTGAATTTCCTGAATCATTGCCATCATTATTGCTGCTTCAGTTTTGTTTGTTTCATCATTGGGAATGATTTGGGTGCCGGATAAGGTATCTTTCTCCGGAGTTCCAAAATTGGAAAAGTCAATATTTTTGATAATGGATGAGAATGGGGTTCCTGGTTCGAATCTGGTCTTGGAGCTTGAAGCCTGATTTTCCAATTTCTTTTTCAGGTTGGACTCAGATTCCTTCAGTCTGCTAATTTCAGCTTCTGCTTGGGCTGCCTTTTCTTGAATTGTCTCCAACTCTTTGATCTTAGCCAAGGCAGCCGCCAATTGTTGTTCTGGGGTGAGTTCTACCATTTTTGTATGTGAATATTAAATGAAGAATGGCAAAAGGAATTTTTTGATTAATGAACTAGATGCCCCACGGTGGGCGCCAATTGTTTTAGCAGGATTTTCCCTGAAAGGATCCGGCTTGATTATAGAGTAATTAGGGTATCTAGTTCTGTAAATTAGGGATAAAATTATAGAAGAATTATAGATGGAGATTGAATATAGATAGTGTTATTGTATTTCTTTGATAAACCGATTACAAATCTTGCATGTAAGTATGAGTATTCAGTAGAGAATAATGAGAAGAAACGTATATCCTTTACAAATGTTAAATAGTGCTATTTATACCCTTCAGAAATTAACGTTGGATGCCACCCAACGTTCTTCTTGACCGTTTTCAGTTGTTAGCTAGAAAATAGGGCACATTTCCTATTTATCCGCTTGACCCAGTCTTCTTCAACAAACTTTGGTTTATATTCCTTTGCACGATCTGGTACGTGGAAATATACTATTCTTAGAGTTGGACTTGGTCTTCCGTGATAATAGGGCATATGCATAACTGTCTTGCTTGCTTGCTGATCAGCCGTCTTGCTGGAGAGTTCCATCAAGCTATCTTAATAACATTATCAGGCTTTTCTTCCTGGACCTTAACAGCTTATTTATCCTCCGGTGTTCTTCTCCTGTCAAATAATAACTATACTTGCCCGGACTCTGGTTGCCCTAATCAGCCTAATAAGGTCAGGCTAGGTTATAATCAAACCAGGCTAAATTGGGCCTAACAATAACGTATCGTGAAATGATATAATTTGATACCTTAATGTTGATTGTTGCATTATTCGAATAAATTTTATTTTAATTAATGTGATATTTGATCAGTTACAATTTTTTTTTGTAAAACGTTGATCATGCGTAATTTACTATAACTTAGTATTAGTTTTAGTTAAAATTATATGTTCATATTAAATGATTAGCTGTAATTAATACTTGTCATTAATGCTGTATGGACATCTGGCGCATCCACATCGTTTTAACCCATTATATATATATATATATATATATATATATATATATATATATATATATATATATATATATATATATATATATATATTAGAGGCGATCAAATGGGCCGTTTTTGTTAGAAAGGCCCGGCCCAAGCCCGCACTGGCCCGGCCCATGATCACCTCTATATATATATATATATATATATATATATATATATATATATATATATATATATATATATATATATATATATAGAGAGAGAGATTTGGGATCCGGTGAGAACCACCAACATAATGAGAACCTTGAGAACTCCCTCTTACATATTTTTTTTTCTGAAAAATAACGACATATTAGGATTCGGCATAGAATTTTAGGCTAGATAACATATTTCTTAGTCCAAAAAGTATAAATTAATGACGGAAATTGAGACGAGAAACGTTTTAATAATTTTCATGCACTTAATACTCATTTTCTTGTATCTAACAATTTTTATGCACCTAGAACTCATTTTCGTGCACCTAGAGCCTGATATTTTCATGCACCTAGTAATCATTTTCGTGCATGTAATAAATTTCATGCACCTAATATTCATTTTCGTGTATCTATAGCCATTTTAGTATACATTATTGTATTTTTGTACATTAAGTTTATATTTTATTCAAAAAATCAATAAATTTTTTTTAACTATACTAAAAATGTGTTTGAATAAACTAAACTAAGGGTAAATGATCCATCAAAACTTTCAGAACAAGATTTGATGATGATTTACTAAGGGTTCTCACGGTTTTCATTATGTTAGTGGTTCTCAGGATCGACCCTATATATATATATATATATATATATATATATATATATATATATATATATATATATATATATAAATTGAATCATGTGAGGCACCCTCCTTAGGGTGAGGCGGCTGAACCATTTACTCACCATTGGATCTAATTATTACAAATGCACCAGATGTTGACACGTGTCCCCCATATATACTCCCCAACTAACGCACTTCCCTCATTTAAAATCTCACTTCCTCTCATTTATTTCTCTCTCTTCCTTCACAGCTACTCTTCCGCCATTATCATCATTACAAGCTCATCTATTCCGCCATTATCACCATTACTCCGTCATATTTACTCCGTCTTCGCCATTCGTCATTCACTCCGTCTTCGCCATTCGCCATTCGCTGAACTCCGTCTTCCACCATTGAAGTCGATTTCTCCTTTTCTTCGTATGTTCCTTTCCGCCATTGAAGTCGATTACTCAGTTTTCTCTTATTTTTATATTTTGCTTCACTCGACTTCGTTTGATTTTTATGCATTTCGTTTCTGCTCGATTATGCTCGCAATTTGATTGAAACTTTCTCTAATTTTTCTATTTTCCGTTTCTTTACTAAATTATTGTTGTTATTATGCAGGTTTTGATCGCTTTGTGAGCATAATCGAACACAGTAGGAACACATAAAATCAATTGCAGTCGATTTCTCCGCTTTTTCGTATGTTCCTTTCTATTTCAAACTTGTGAAACCAGTAGCTTATTTTGTGAATCTAGGAGGTAAATTTGTGAAACCAGTAGCTTATTGTTATATTATCTTTAAACTTGGAGTTAATGTTTGTCATCTGTTTGTTAAGATTTCGTTTACCTGCTTTTGTGAAACCTAGAACTTATTTTGTGAATCTAGGAGGTAAATTTGTGAAACCAGTAGCTTATTGTTATATTATCTTCAAACCAGTAAATTTGGCTGCGTGTTGCATTTTGTCTTCTGTTGTTGTTGTTGTTGTTGTTGCTTGAGTTCTCATTGAATAAGGTGTGAGATTATTCAAAGGTTTGCATAAATTAAAGAGGTTTGCATAAATTACACTAGCTACTTTTTGTCTTCTGCTGTTGTTGCTTGAGTGTTAATTGAATAAGGTCTGCGATTACAAAGAAGCAGAGAAACAAATTAAGAATAAAAGAGCAAAATAGATGATTTTAACCACTTATAATGACCAAGTTTCACAAAATAAGCTCTTAGATTCACTGAATAAGGTTTGAGATTCACAAAACAGGGTCTGTAAATTCACCAAATAAAGAAATGAGCAAAACAGATGATTTTAACCACTTATAATCACCAAGTTTCACAAAACAAGCCTTTAGATTCACTGAACAAGGTCTGAGATTCACCAAACAAGGTCTGAGAATCTAAACCTTTTTATTTTCCCGGCTTTTGTGCTTCCTAGATCTAATTTTGTGACCCTCCCTCACCTTTGTTTATTTTCCCAGCTGGTTAGTCCAACTACCTAGGCATTTGTGTTTTGTATTTTCACATTTCTTTTGTTTAACTAATATTTGTATTTCACTTGTTTCATAGACAAGTATGACACCTTGGTGCAATGGTTATGTTGTTAATCTTCTTGACGAAGATCAAAAGTCATTTCGTGCACTTTATGTCACTGAAAAACAAACAGCTATGGATTTCTCTTTTTCGCCGTTAAAGGAAGTTATAGTGCCTGGCCGTCACTATTAAGCATGTCATTCTGTTTTTAATAATCAAGCTCTTATGCAAAAAATCTTCTCTAAAATTAATCATTACGAAGATAAAGCACATATGGTGCTCGTATGTCGAAATTGGGCTCAACTATTTCTGATACACAAAAGTACACCTGGGGTCACCTTGGCATATTGGCTTTCTGTAGACATAAATGATATGAATGGTGTTCAGACTATTTGTAGGGGTCCTAGAATAGTCTTTCAAACATGCAAATGTTTCATGACGGAGGATATGATTGCCAAATACATACTGCTTTATCACCAAGCAAAAATTCCATCTCGGAGTACTCATCTCAATGCTCTTGATGATGCTGCACGCAGTGCAGTTAATGAGTCATTGCATGTTTTAGCTACGCCGAGTGAAGAACGAGATATAGCTATTGGCATTGCTGTTGACTTACTAGTCACTCGTAGAGATATATCTTTTCTTGACTTACCTTTGATGCTGTATATATAGCCTAGAGTTGTCCCTTATTTGTAATGTACTCTCTGTGTAACTAGGGCTTTGCACTTTAAGGTTTTAACTTTGCCCTTTTGTTATTTTTTATAATTTCGTAGTAGTGTCCACCTTCTGTATAATTATGCACGTCTTAGTTTAATATTTTGGATAACATAAATTATCATGTAATCTTGTACTTTGTTTTAAATATTTACATGGATCACTTTTCTATGTATAATGCAATGTTCTTTACTTCTGATTTTCTATTTAATTTTGTATTTGTTTTCTTACATATTCTTCCATGCACTTATAATTACCAACTTATTTTTGTGACCTTATTTTGTGAATTGTGGAACTTCTTTTGTGAATCTTGCAACTTATTATGTGAATCCTGGAAATTATTTTGTGAATCCTGGAACTTATTTTGTGAACTTATTTTGTGAAGCTTAGACCGTGTTTAGTGAATCTGAGACCTTGTTTAGTGAATTTTCCTGCTTCTTCGTACGGTTTTCCCTTTTCTTACCTATTATCACTTAAATTCAGTTAATTGACCGTAGCTTGTTGTTATAATGTAATGTTCTTTAACAACTTATAATCACCAAGTTTCACAAAACAAGCCCTTAGATTCACTGAATAAGGTCTGAGATTCACAAAACAAGGTCTGTGAATTCAACAAATAAAGATATGAGCAAAACAAATGATTTTAACCACTTATAATGGCCAAGTTTCACAAAACAAGCCCTTAGATTCACTAAATAAGGTCTGAGATTCACAAAACAAGGTCTGCGAATCTAAACCTTTTTATTTTCCCGGCTTTTGTGCTTCCTAGATCTAATTTTGTGACCCTCCCTCACCTTTGTTTATTTTCCCAGCTGGTTAGTCCAACTACCTAGGAATTTGTGTTTTGTATTTTCACATTTCTTTTGTTTAACTAATATTTGTATTTCACTTGTTTCATAGACAAGTATGACACCTTGGTGCAATGGTTATGTTGTTAATCTTCTTGACGAAGATCAAAAGTCATTTCGTGCACTTTATGTCACTGAAAAACAAACAGCTATGGATTTCTCTTTTTCGCCGTTAAAGGAAGTTATAGTGCCTGGTCGTCACTATTAAGCATGTCATTCTGTTTTTAATAATCAAGCTCTTATGCAAAAAATCTTCTCTAAAATTAATCATTACGAAGATAAAGCACATATGGTGCTCGTATGTCGAAATTGGGCTCAACTATTTCTGATACACAAAAGTGCACCTGGGGTCACCTTGGCATATTGGCTTTCTCAGAGACATAAATGATATGAATGGTGTTCAGACTATTTGTAGGGGTCCTAGAATAGTCTTTCAAACATGCAAATGTTTCATGACGGAGGATATGATTGCCAAATTCTTACTGCTTTATCACCAAGCAAAAATTCCATCTCGGAGTACTCATCTCAATGCTCTTGATGATGCTGCACGCAGTGCAGTTAATGAGTCATTGCATGTTTTAGCTACGCCGAGTGAAGAACGAGATATAGCTATTGGCATTGCTGTTGACTTACTAGTCACTCGTAGAGATATATCTTTTCTTGACTTACCTTTGATGATGTATATATAGCCTAGAGTTGTCCCTTATTTGTAATGTACTCTCTGTGTAACTAGGGCTTTGCACTTTAAGATTTTAACTTTGCCCTTTTGTTATTTTTTATAATTTCGTAGTAGTGTCCACCTTCTGTATAATTATGCACGTCTTAGTTTAATATTTTGGATAACATAAATTATCATGTAATCTTGTACTTTGTTTTAAATATTTACATGGATCACTTTTCTATGTATAATGCAATGTTCTTTACTTCTGATTTTCTATTTAATTTTGTATTTGTTTTCTTACATATTCTTCCATGCACTTATAATTACCAACTTATTTTTGTGACCTTATTTTGTGAATTGTGGAACTTCTTTTGTGAATCTTGCAACTTATTATGTGAATCCTGGAAATTATTTTGTGAATCCTGGAACTTATTTTGTGAACTTATTTTGTGAAGCTTAGACCTTGTTTAGTGAATCTGAGACCTTGTTTAGTGAATTTTCCTGCTTCTTCGTACGGTTTTCCCTTTTCTTACCTATTATCAATTAAATTCAGTTAATTGACCGTAGCTTGTTGTTATAATGTTATGTTCTTTAACAACTTATAATCACCAAGTTTCACAAAACAAGCCCTTAGATTCACTGAATAAGGTCTGAGATTCACAAAACAAGGTCTGTGAATTCACCAAATAAAGATATGAGCAAAATAGATGATTTTAACCACTTATAATGGCCAAGTTTCACAAAACAAGCCCTTAGATTCACTAAATAAGGTCTGAGATTCACAAAACAAGGTCTGTGAATTCACCAAATAAAGGTATGAGCAAAATAAATGATTTTAACCATTTATAATGACCAAGTTTCACAAAACAAGCCTTTAGATTCACTGAATAAGGTCTGAGATTCACAAAACAAGGTCTGCGAATTCACCAAATAAAGGTATGAGCAAAATAGATGATTTTAACCACTTATAATGACCAAGTTTCACAAAACAAGCCCTTACATTCACTGAATAAGGTCTGAGATTCACAAAACAAGGTATGTGAATTCACCAAATAAAGGTATGAGCAAAATAGATGATTTTAACCACTTATAATGACCAAGTTTCACAAAACAAGCCCTTAGATTTACTGAACAAGGTCTGAGATTCACAAAACAAGGTCTGAGAATCTAAACCTTACTGACCAAGTTTCTTTATTTTGTGAACTTATTTCCCTTGCTTTGTGAATAATAGGCTTTACTGAGTTGTAGGAAGCAAGCCAAGCCAGGATGAAGCGACGTGTTGAGGACGTCTTTGAAGCTCTTTGAACCACTCTACTGAAGCACCTACTGAAGCTACTGAACCACTCTCTGAGCCACCTACAAAAAAGACAAGAATTTACAAAGACAGACCGCCTGTGTTGAGGACTCGGATGTCTCCTGCTGGGCTTTACAACTTTCTCAACAATAAGGAGAATCCACCATCAGATAAGCAGATTGAAGCTATACAAGAAATGGGATTTGGTTCTCTATTGCATCTTAAAACATATGTTGTTCCGGGTCACTTGGCGTACTGGCTAGTTTCAAATTATGAGCCCTTTACAGGATCGTTGTGTGATGGGAAACTCCTTGTTTTAGAGGAAGATATCCATCTGTGCCTGGGATTGCCAATGGGTCCAAACATTGTCGAAGAAGCAAAAATTGGAGATAAGTGCCCTTCTTATGTGTCTGTTTTGGAGGAGTTCAGAAGTCAATACAAAGGCAGTTCCATTGAGGTCAAACACATTATGCAAAAGCTCTCTACACAAAGAGATGGTGGAGATGATTTCAAACGCATTTTCATCATTTATATCTTCAATGCTCTTTTAGGCGGTGTTGTAGGCAACGGGCAAGTTTGAGATTTCTTAAAAGTTTGGTAAACACTGAGTTGATCTCCAAATTCAACTGGTGCAATTTTATCAAACGCAAATTGGCTGCCCAAGTTGAGTCTTGGCAAAAGGAGGAGTGGCAGAACAAAAAGCTGAAAGAAAATTGGTTTGGTGGACCTATTATGGTCTTGGTTTTCATTTATCTTGATCGATGTGTCTTCAAAGCACGCCTTGTTACTCGACAGTTTCCAACGCTCTCACCATCGACTAAAGAAGCTATATCCAAGAGAGTTAAGCAGGAAGTGAATGACAAAAATTCGGACAAGAAAACTTTCGGCAGGGGTTCTATTGAGCCTCCAATGGTCATCAACCACCATATTCCACAGTTGTGTCCTCCTCCTCCTCCAAAGATTGAGCTCGGCTAGTCTTCCAAGTCAACAATTCAAGATAAAGCATCTGAAGCTGAAACTGAAAAATTACCTCTACCTGGGAATGAAGGCACTGGTGAGTTTGTCCATAAACTTGTGCTTTCCGCAAAGGCAATGGCTCATGCTTTTGCGGACTACAAATCACTTGCTAGTCAAGCTCCCTCCAAACTGCCTTCAACAACAACAGTGAAGAAACTAGTTGCAGCTGTAGACGGCATAGCAGAAGGTTTTAAGTTATCTCAACAAGAGGATGATGCTGAAAATGTGAACGATGTGAAGAATGAGGAAAAGGTGTCGGACATTGGGGATGAGAATATCGTTGAGAAAGTGGTTGACGATATTCATGAGAATGTGGAGAAAGGTGGGGAGAATGTGGAGAAAGCTGGGGAGAATGTGGATAATTTGTATGGGTGGAGTGAGGCTGATTTGTTGGCGGCATTAGATGCGATAGGTGAAGCTTTGCAACCAATAGGGCCACATCATTCACCACCACCAAATGCAGAATACCCATCCTTTAGGCTCCTAGCAGCTGATGACCATTTGTTGTCTCAACCTGAGCCTGAGCCTGACACATATGCTGCTGTGTCATCCCTCCTTGTGGATGTCATCCCTCCTTTCACTGAGCCCACTCCTTTGGTAGGGAACACATCCTCTCACGCTACTCTGGATGATGTTCTTCCTGACAAGGACGTCACTGAGCCTACAATTATTGAGATAACAGCTACTCCTCCTACTACTGTGGTACGGAAGACAATTCTTGATGTTATTTGCCTACCAGATACTCCACTTGTTTCAAAAATCGATAAACCATCTGTCAGTAAACGATCTGTTAGTAATGTCTATATTCGTCGATCGCCACGTCATTTGGCAAAGTCAATTGCCAGTGTTCCTTGCAAAACCCCAATTACTGCTGCAATCCCATTTCCCTTATCTCCATTACCAATTGAAGAGGATGTTCCGGGTCGTGGTAAGAGGAGGGTTGTAGTTCCAGCTGAAGTTTTCCGATTGCCCTATTTGCAAAGAACTCTTAATATTTTTAGGGATTTGAATCAAGCTGAGAAACAAGTATTAGATTTTATACTTGGCGAATCATATGATGAAACGGAGATTCTTTTCCAAAGTCAGTGTCAGGCTTTGACAAGGAGCCAGTTGAAGAGTGTGCCTGAAGGCGATCGGATATCATCTCATGTCATAGATGTGTATTGTGAGATCTTAAATAGTATTGAGATATTCAAATCCCGGACTTCCCCTTCTCGTTTATTTGTGCCGTATAGATATGAAAGTGTTAGTCTTATTACCCTCTACTTTATCCAATTCCCCAAGTCTATTTTACATGATGTTGACTTCTAATCGTTACTCATACTGATCTTATTTTTTGTTCCCAGTGTCTCTCCAATGTTGATGTTTCTGCAGTTCAACTAGTAAGTCTTTGATTTTGGTCTGCTTATATTTCAACTTAAGTTCATTTTTGTCTTTTTTATTTACTGCATTTTTGTCTTTTTAATTCAGTTTACTTTTTGTCCTTTTTAGGTTTGCGCTCTAATAGTCTCCGTCTCATGCCCACCTTTCTTGATTTGTATCGACCTCAGAACTAAAAGTAGCAAAGTGCAAATCATCCATCCTATGACAGGCAGATCTGTTGATTATTCTTGTTTTATACAACCTGTGGTACGTCTATTGTTTCCATTTTGCTTAGGAAAATGTGTGTTATTGTGATTCTTCTAGGAAATGACTTT
Organism: Silene latifolia; assembly: GCF_048544455.1. Classification (NCBI taxonomy): domain Eukaryota; kingdom Viridiplantae; phylum Streptophyta; class Magnoliopsida; order Caryophyllales; family Caryophyllaceae; genus Silene; species Silene latifolia. The sequence continues at coordinate 49,731,375 of NC_133532.1, read as the reverse complement.
GTGAATGTATGACTTTATTTTGTGAAGCCTACACTTAAGGTTTGTGAATCTTATCACTTTAACTACTTATGTTGACCAAGTTTCACAAAAACAAGCCCTATGATTCACTGAACAAGGTCTGAGATTCATAAGATAAGCTCTGAGATTCACAAAATTAAGAGCAAAATAGATGATTTTAAACCACTTATGTTGACCAAGTTTCACAAAACAAGCCTTAAGATTCACTGAACAAGGTCTGAGATTCACAAAACAAGGTCTGAGGTTCACCAAAAAAGGAAAAGGGCAAAATAAGGGACTTTGTGAAAGTAGGCCTTTATTTTGTGAATCCTAGATCTTATTTTGTGAACCTATGGTCCTTTACCATTTCACTCCAAGTTTTACAAACTAAGATGTATGGTTCAACTGGTGCAATTTCGTAGCTAGTGTCTGTTTTGACAGTATAGTACCTTACATGATTCCTAGATAGTGTGTTGTACCTCACAAAATAAGTTTTGTTTATACATGTGCTAAGAAAGACTGATTTCTCTTTTGTTCATACAGAAAGAAAAGCTCATCCAGCTTCTTAAACCAAAGTTGCCAGCACTGACAAGTATTTTGTGGACGCCCGAAGTGTTTATCCCAAAATCAAACCTAACTTCTGATGAAATAGATAATGGCATGTATTTATTGAACATATTGGAGAATTACAAAGGAAACAAAAGTGATTGTCCAATAACCATATATACTGTAAGATTACTTTTTCAACTCTATTAATACATTGATAAATATAATTTTTTATAAGTTTGCAACACATTATTATTCCCCTTTTTTCCATTTATAGGAAGCTCAGGTGAAGCATTTTGCATTGAGGGTGTGCTATCACATTATTACATGTGATAAGAACGTATTAAGAGATAGAGTGAAAAAAGATGCACTAGAATGGAGTCGTGTACCGCTGTAAGAACCTTCTTCTTTTAATATTATCAAAATTTTCTTGCAAAACCTTTAGTACTTTAGTTGATTAAATAATGTTATATGTTCGTATTGTGGCAGTAGCTCTCGACCACTTTCTTACAGTGACCATCAATTGTTGGATTATGTTTGCAGATCAAAATCGGCACAAACTAAATTGTAATGATTTTGCTTTGATTTTACAATATAAAAGTTATATGATTTTGCTTTGATTTTACAATATAAAAGTTATATTATGAAGATATTGACTAATTGCATTTCCTCAATATTTAAGTGATGCTATGGTGTCCACTCCGTGGATAGAAGTCACAAGACATGCTTTACAGACCCTTGGACCACGTGGCTTTGTTATGGATCAGGTAAGTATCATTTTCCTTTCCTTTTTCTTTTCATGTTTCATTTTACTTTTTTGTGAATCCTAGAACTTGTTTTGTGAATCCTAGAACTTATTTTGTGAATCCTGGAACTTGTTTTGTGAATCGTGGAACTTATTTTGTGAACTTATTTTGTGAATCCTGGAACTTGTTTTGTGAATCTTGAACCTTATTTTGTGAATCCTGGACCTTATTTTGTGAATGCTGGAACTTATTTTGTGAATCCTTTACCTATGTTTTGTTAAATTTGATTTTGTAGGTGATTGATATGTTTGGAGTTAAGTCCACACTCGGTAGATCTCATCTCCTCTACTTGCCAACCACAGTATATGTGTGCTTCAAATCCTTTAGATGTTGATATTCAAGTATTTGCTTTCTTAATGTTGCTCCTCTCTGGTTTATTAAAATGGTCCTACTTTTGTCACATGCAGACAGTTCATGAAGAACGCAGCCCAGCTATTTGGGGTCAATACCTGAAGTCTGATTACATTCCATTTGATGGGAGCAATATCCAAAAGGTGAATGATCCCTCTTCTACTATTTATGTTCTTTTTTATTTATTTTCGTTCATGTGTATTGTTAATTGGTTTGTCTATTGCAGGTTTTTATCCCTATGCTTAACGAAAAGTGTCATCATTGGTGGGCTTGCGTTTGCGATTTAAAGCAAAAAGTAAATTTCATCCTCGACTCGAGCACCGATTTACATGCGGATCCTGATAACCACACAACCCACAAGATTGTATGATTTTTTCCCAAAATATTTTGGAGTATTTATCTTTAGTTTCTTAAAAATATAACCTTGTCATATTTTTATGTTCTATTGGCTTTTTCATGTTCCAGTTATACCAAGTTTCATCTGTTCTTTGTGGTGGTTCATCTGCATTTGAACCTTTGCGGTTGATGTACATGAACCCAATTGTCAACTTTGAAGTCCCTCAACAAAAAACATGGTATGTAACCATGTATCTTCGTTTTTTAGGCTATGTTTGTGTTTTTATCGTACAAGTTTGAATGGTCCTTCTCTGACCAAAACCAAGTACCCAATCCCATATTGCTGAAATGAATGGTTGAATAGTTGATCTTCACTTGAGATGTTTCTTTTACTCATAAATGTTTATTTATTTGTAGTTTTGATTGTGGAGTGTTTGTGCTGAAATGGTTGGATGCGTTGGACAATGAAAGTTTATGGAGCAACAGTGAATATTTTGAGGTATAGATTTACGGGTTTTGCCTCCTAGCTTGCCATTGCTACATATTAAATATATACTATACTGTATGAAAATCTCTTTTGCAGAAATTGCCTGACTATCGAAAGAAGATAATATTGAAACTTCTTAAATGGGATAAAAATACAAAAACAGTACACTTGCTTGACTTAAAATTAATGCAAAGTCCATTTGGTCTTAATTTTGGTGAACATCTCTTAATTGTTACTTGTTTTTGATGGTATAGGTGTTTCACTGATGACATGACAGTCTTTTTGCAAGCAAATAATCTTTCTCCGATGGATATGTGTTCACTGGCGGACATCCCTTGCTTCAGCAGGCCTGCTATATCTATCTTGTGTTGATGTACTCAGTATTCGAAATGGTGAAATTCGGCCATATGACCTTGTTTGTCTGTAATGGTACCATGAATTGATTAGTCTATAGTCTTGTATTTGAGTAGTCGAGAATGTATTTAGTAGTCGAGAATGTAATGCTACAAGAAATTGTGAAACTTGGATTTAACCATAAGATGAGACGGGTGTACTTCGTATGACGGTCTTTTATTGAGAGACAAAGATGTTTAATTCAAGCCGCCTTCTCATTTGATTCGCATCTTTTTCTATATTATGTACAATTACATGTTTAATGTCATCAACTAAAGGCTTTACTTCATTGGGAAACGATGCTGGATTCAGGCTAAATTGGGAAACGATGACATCGACTAAAGACTAAATTTTGATCAAAATCACAAAAATACTTAATGCTGGATTCAGGTCTAGGTTTCATAATTTTATGTTCCAGTTTCACAAGACAAGTCCAAGATTTACAACATTGAGTAAAAGAAACATCTTAAGTGAAGATCAACTATTCAAGACTTAGTTTAACAATTTCATGCTCCAGTTTTACGTAATTAGTTCCAAGATTCTCAAAATTAGGAGTCATGTATTCTTAAGTAAAGATCCACGTGGTCCAGTTTCACAAAATTTCGCAATTTCAAATTTCACTTCAACTTCCATATTCAGTGCTCTCTCTTCAACTTCCATATTCACTAACTGCTTCTCTTTTCAACTTCCACATTCAGTGCTCCAATTTCACATCCGTCTTCACCATTATCCGCCATTATCATTGAGCTTTTCGTCTGCCATTAGCATTACCGTTTCTACTATCGCTATCATCCGCAAATTAGGTATTTTCTATCTACTTTCTCAAGTTTCGATTCATCCTCCTTTTGTTTCGTATTTTTCACCATAATTTTCAATCAACTTCTTTAATTCGTCAAATTATTGTTTTTATTATGTAGGTTTTTGTTATTGAGGGTTTAGGGTTTTTGCCAGTTTTTGTTAGTGAGGGTTTAGGGTTTTTTTAGTATATTTCGATTCTCTTGCGTATGATTTTATGATTAATTTATCGTTCTTTTGGATGCATGTTCGTGAATCTAGGACCTACTAGTGTGAATCTAAGACCTAATTGTGTGAATCTCAGACCCTGTTTTGTGAAACTGGAAGATAATATTGTTATACTCGTTAATAAGTGCATGAAATCACCTTATCTGTTTTCATTATCTTATCCTTCTATATTGCCAGTTTTTAAATGTATTGTTGGTTAAGTTTTCAGTAGCTACATCTCATTTGCATTTCGTGAATCTAGGACCTACTTGTGTGAATCTAGGACCTAATTGTGTGAATCTCAGACCATGTTTTGTGAAACTGGAAGATAATATTGTTATACTTGTTCATAAGTGCATGAAATCACCTTCTCTGTTGTCAAACTTACTTAAAATGTTTACATTTTGGATTTTAGTTCTGATGTTATTTTGCCTTACTTGGTGCATAAAAGGAAGCAAGCTAAAATGAAGTGACCTGTTGAACCAGCTGCTGATTCTACTAAAGCACCTACTAAAGCTACTGAACCACTCTCTGAGCCACCTACAAAAAAGACAAGAATTTACAAAGACAGACTGCCTGTGTTGAGGACTCGGATGTCTCCTGCTGGGCTTTACCACTTTCTCAACAATAAGGAGAATCCACCATTAGATAAGCAGATTGAAGCTATACAAGAAATGGGATTTGGTTCTCTATTTCATCATAAAACAGATGTTGTTCCGGGTCATTTGGCGTACTGGCTAGTTTTAAATTATGACCCCTTTACAGGATCGTTGTGTGATGGGAAACTCCTTGTTTTAGAGGAAGATATCCATCTGTGCCTGGGATTGCCAATGGGTCCAAACATTGTCGAAGAAGCAAAAATTGGAGATAAGTGCCCTTCTTATGTGTCTCTTTTGGAGGAGTTCAGAAGTCAATACAAAGGTAGTTCCATTAAGCTCAAACACATTATGGAAAAGCTCTCTACACAAAGAGATGGTGGAGATGATTTCAAACGCACTTTCATCATTTATATCTTCAATGCTCTTTTAGGCGGTGTTGTAGGCAATCGGGCAAGTTTGAGACTTCTTAAAAGTTTGGTAAACACTGAGTTGATCTCGGAATTCAACTGGTGCAATTTTATCAAACGTAAATTGGCTGCCCAAGTTCAGTCTTGGCAAAAGGAGGAGTGGAAGACCAAAAAGCTGAAAGAAAATTGGTTTGGTGGACCTATTATGGTCTTGGTTTTTATTTATCTAGACCGATGTGTCTTCAAAGCACGCCTTGTTACTCGGCAGTTTCCAACGCTCTCAACTTGGACTAAAGAAGCTATATCCCAGAGAATTAAGGAGGAAGTGAATGACAAAAATTCGGACAATAAAACTTTTGGCAAGGGTTCTATTGAGCCTCCACTGGACATCACTCAGCATAAGGCACATGCACTTTTGCCTACTATTGAGTTTAGGCAGTCTTCAAAGCCACCGAGTGCACCTTTGCCTACTATTAAGTTTAGGCGGTCTTCAAAGCGAACAAGTGAACAACAACATTCTGAAGATGAAGAACCTTCTGATCCTCCTACTGAGTTTATTAATAAACTTACGCTTTCCGCAAATGTTGATCCTCTTCTACCTAATAATTCAGGTAGTACTACTGAGTTTGTTAATAAACTTGCGGTTTCCGCAAAGGTCATGGCTCAAGCTTTCACGGAGTACAAATCTCTTGCTAGCCAAGCTCTGAGCAAACTACCTTCCTCAGCAACAGTTTCTAAACTAGTTGCAGCTGTAGATGGTATGGCAGATGGTTTTAGGTTATCTCAAGAAGACAATAATAAGGAGGGTAATGTACAGAAGAGTATGGAGGGTAATGTCCAGGAGAGTGTGGAGGGTAATAGTGAAGATAATCTAGCTGAATTGTTGGAGGCATTGGACGTTATGGGTGAAGCTTTGCAACCAATACAGTCACGTCGTTCACCACTAAAACCAGAATGCCAAATCATACCACTTGGTGAACCTTCAACATCTTGTATTCAAGCTGATGAACAACCTGATCATCTTTTATCTCCCTCTCATAATACTGCTATTGATGATTTCCCTCCCATCAATGATGATGCCCCTCCCGTCAATGATGAACAACCTGACCATTCTGAGCCCACAGTGGTAGCGGATGATCATCAAAATCAAGAACGGTGGGTTGAGTATAATAGGAGGAGAACAAGTGAAAGAGATATGAAAACATGTTCCAGTGCTATTGATGATGTCCCTTCCGTCAATGAGCCCACTCACCCCATTATGACTGTTCTAGCTACTCCTTCTACTCCTACTACTCCTCCTCCTCCTCCTCCTCCTCCTCCTCCTCCTCCTCCTCCTCCTCCTGTTGTAGAAAACAGTGATCCTCCTTCTACACCTTCTGCCAGTAAGGAGTTGAGGGCGTGCGATCAAATTATTACATGTTCTGAGAACAGTGAGCCCACTCACCCCACCGTTACTATTCTAGCTACTCCTGCGACGTCTACTCCTCCTCCTGTGGTAGGGAACAGTGATCCTCCTTCTACACCAATTGTTTTCGGCCTCGATAAACCATCTGCCAGTAAGGAGTTGAGGGCGTGCGATCAAGAGAACCTATCCAGAGAAATAGTACAAAATGATGCACTAGAATGGCCTCGATACACTGACAATGAATTGCTGAATTTTGTTCGAAAGAAATCAAACAAAACTCAACAGTACTGTTATATTTTTGCTTTGATTTTTTGATTTTTTTTATTGTAATAAATATATCTACTAATTGAATTTTATCAATAATGAAGTGACGTTATGGTGTCCACACCGTGGATGGAAGTCAAAAGAGATGCTTTGTATAGCCTTGGACCGAAAGGCCTTATTATGGATCAGGTAAGTAACCCCTGAGTATTATTTTCCTTTTCCTCCCCATGTTTTCATTTTGTTCACGTCACTCGATGTGTATGTTTCCTAACAAATTTAATTTTGTAGGTCATTGATATATTTGGAATTAAGTGCACACTCTCTAGAACAAATTTACTCTACTTGCCAACAACAATATTTGTCAGTCTCAAATCCTTTATATGTTGATATTCAAGTATTTTTGCGTTCTTAAAGTTGCTTTGTTTCTAAAATTGCCTTCTTGTGACTTGTAGGGTCTTCATCGAGAAAACAACCCCGTTATTTGGGGTCCATACATACAGGACAGTTACACTCCAGTTGATGGTAGCCATATCGACAAGGGCAGATATTTGTGATGTATATTTTACTTATTTTTAGGTCATTGATATGTTTGGAACTTGTTTTGTGAATCTTGGAGCTTATTTTGTGAATCTTGGATCTTATTTTGTGAATCTTAGAGTTTATTTTTGTGAATCCTGGACCTTATTTTATGAACTTATTTTGTGAATCCTGGACCTTATTTTGTGAATCCTGGACCTTATTTTGTGAATCTTGGAGCTTATTTTTTGAAATTATTTTGTCAACTTATTTTGTGAACTTATTTTGTGAATCCTTGACGTTATTTTGAGAATCCTGGTCCTTATTTTGTGAACTTATTTTATGTATCCTTGACCTTATTTGTGAACTTATTTTGTGAATCCTTGACGTTATTTTGTGAATCTAGGAGCTTATTTTGTGAATCTTGGAACTTATTTTGTGAACTTATTTGTGAATCCTGGAACTTAATTCGTGAATCCTGGACCTTGTTTTGTGAATCCTGCACCTTATTTTGTGAACTCCATGACCTTAGTTTGTGAACTTGTTTTGTGAATCCTTAACCTTATTTTGTGAATCCTGGACCTTATTTTCCTTATTATAACATTAATCTCTTGGTTTGTTCTGTACATTTACTATCTCAGGTTTTTATCCCTTTCCATAGTAACACGCTGCCGCAGCATTGGTGGGCTTATGTCTGTGATATAAAGCAGGGAAAAAATTTCATCCTTGACTCATGCGTGGCTGTTTAATGTGGATCCTAACAACAAGCATGCCAAAGAGCTTGTATGATTTTTTTTTTTCCAAAATATTGTTATTGCCTTTTCTTTTAAAAGTATACTCCAAAATATATTTTGATCTTATTATTGCCTTTTCTTTTTCAGATACATCATGTTTCATCTATTTTGGGAGAGTCATATAAATCTTTGCAGTTCATGCACACGAACGAATTTGTCAATCTCGAAGTCCCTCAACAAAAAACAAGGTATGTAAGCATGTATCTTTTTCCTTTTGTTAACAGATCAATAGTTATTATTTTGAGCTTGTTGATTTTAAAACATTTACTATTTTTTTTGTCTAGTTATGATTATGGAGTTTTTCTGTTGAAGTGGTTGAGTGCCTTGGACGATGATAGTTTATGGACCAAAAGTGAATATTTTGAGGTAAGTTCATTAGTATACGAAAATAAAGGCTTATCTTGTGAATCTCAGACATTTTTCAGTGAATCTAAGAGCTTTTTTTGTGAAACTTGGTCATTATAAGTGGTTTAAAATCAACAAGCTCTGAGATTCACTGAACAAGCTCTGAGATTCACTGAACAATGTTTGAGAAACACAAAACAAGGTTTTGATATTCACCAAATAAAGATAGGTTGGTTGTCTATATACTTCATTAATATATGTCGCTCTTTGCAGAAATTGACGCAATATCGAAAATCAATCCTATTGGAACTACTTAGATGGGATAAAAATACTAAAAAGGTACACTTCATTGTCTTAAAAATGATGTGAAGTTCATTTCTTCATAAATTTGGCGAATATTTCGTAAATAAATCGATTGTACTTGTTTTTGGTTGTATAGGTGTTTAATTAAAGAAGACAATTGTCCGTGAAGTCATAATATGCAAAAGTGAGTCGAGGCTCGTGTAAAGATTGTTGCCTTCATCAACTCTTGTAAAGATATTTGATAGTTGTAAAGTCGTAATAATTTATCAGGGTCACTTATGTGACTTATGTAGCTAATTTGACATTGAGTTGAGCAATTTGAGCTAATTTGACATTGACATTGAGTTGAGCAAAAGTGGGTCGAGGCTCCTGTAAAGATTGCTGCCTTCATCGACTCTTGTAAAGATATTTGATAGTTGTAAAGTAGATGATTTTAAACCACGACCAAGTTTGACATAGACATTGACATTGAGTTGAGCAAAAGGTCTGAGATTCACAAGATAAGGTTTGAGATTCACAAAATTAAGAGCAAAATAGATGATTTTAAACCATGACGAAGTTTCACAGAACAAGTCTTAAGATTCACTGAACAAGGTCTGAGATTCACAAGATAAGGTCTGAGATTCACAAAATTAAGAGCAAAATAGATGATTTTACACCATGACCAAGTTTCACAGAACAAGCCCTAAGATTCACTGAACAAGGTCTGAGATTCACAAGATAAGCTCTGAGATTCACAAAAATAAGAGCAAAATAGATGATTTTAATGTGAGAAATATCAGTATATTTCATCAAGAAAAATTCGGATTATAACGAATTATGATATATGAAATTACTAGTCATAAACGAATTGCATAAACAAAAGAATGGAGATTCAGAATTAACCTTTGGTCCTAGCAATTTGGCCTAAGAACAATATCGAAATCGATATTCTCCTAATTGTTGCACCCAAAATATTTTGAGAAATGCCTCTCTTTTGCTAGAAAATATGAACCCTAATTTCTAATTTTTAGGTTTTTTGTGTGATGATAAGTATTAGGTCAAAAATTAGGTTACAAAAATGATCTCCCTCACTCCCTTATAACCGTGTATTAGGAGGAAAAAGGGGAGATATTTTTCTTCCCTTTTTTTTAAACCGTGTCTACCAAAAATGAGGGGAGAAATCTCCTTATTTTTGGTAGTTATTTTAATGTATAAAATGTGTGTAAATTTTATCAATTGTCTATTATATCGACATGTATTAATAACTCCACTCATAACAGTTTGCAGTCGATTTATTAATACCGGTCTGTCAACATTTATTTTAACAATATCGTATAATATATACATTAACTATAAATATCGCATATTTATAATTTGCTTATTAAATATAACCGTTTATGTTTAATTACGAATTAACATCTTAATTCGTTTAAGCTAACATTATATATAATAATTAAATATAACTGTTTATATTCAATTTACGAATTTACAGTTAATTCGTCTCAGTTAATATTATTTAATTGTATTAAATAATAGTCTCATCATCACATTGACTAACTGTTTAGTCAAATACATGGACTAACCTTTTAGTCATATAAGGCATCAATGTGATTATATTTTCATACAATCACATCTCTCAAACACATCCTTTAGGTGTGACTTTTAGGGACCAGTTGATCACCGCCATCAATAGGATAATAACGTCAAACTTCTAGCAAGCCAACCGTTATTAAGTAAACGTTAATCAACTGATAAAATCTAAGTATACCCTTGTGAACCTATAAGAGATTTATATACGTTATCACACTAACTGTGGAGGACACAAGCTCCAACAATCTCCCACTTGTCCTCACAAATGTATGTGCGATAACCGATTCTCATATCCTAAAATTTCTCCCACTCAATGTAAAACAATTTGCAAAATCCGTATTCACAAAGGTCGTATTTTACAAGTGATCAATATCAAGAGTGGTTTTCCCGACTAGAGAGTAACTTAACTGATAAACGAATCATCATTCGAGCATGGCCATGCATTTCAGTTACAACTCCTCGAGTGGCCCTGAGAAATAACTAAACCTGATAAAGGTTGGATATTTTCTTCAACTCGAATCCTGAGATATAAGCACGATGTATGAAATGACCCAAGTAAAAATCTGCTTAGCCTCCTGTTACGGTCGACCAGAAAAAGAAACCAAAGTCACCCAAAAACTGCCTTAATCTCAAGAGACAATCGATAGTCAAAAGAATCGACTCTAGGAACACAATGGACGTCCAATCCACGACCTGGCAACGAATGTTTTTAAACATTTAGGACTCCATTATGTTGTCACAATTGTCCTACGAGTTATCGTTATAACTCGCATCTGTGATCGATCAACCAACTGTTTGACTTATGGCTTGTTGAACGCACCATCAATCAACTTCACAAAATAATAGCCAGAGTTATCAGCTCATGTAGGCGATTACGGACTAAAACAAATATAATGTAATTCAGTTCACTTTGTGGCGTTCAATGTTGTCGTACAATCCACATGAAAAACAAAATATGAAATAAAACGATGAAGTTATAAATAGCATATGAAAAAGAAAATGTATCGAATCCTTAATCAACTACTACAACTCAGGAACACGTTTACTTCCCATGGAAATAACGTGCCCTTCATGCTTATCATATGACAATGGTTTAGTGAGAGGATCCGCGATGTTGTCATCTGAAGCTATCTTGTCAATCACTATCTCCTCTTGCTCCACGTAATCACGGATCAGGTGAGCTTTCCGATGTACATGTCTAGACTTGTTGCTAGACTTAGGCTCCTTAGCCTGGAAGATGGCACCTCTATTGTCACAATAGATAGTGATCGGGTCATTCGAACTAGGAACTATGGTTAGTCCTTGTAAGAATTGACGCATCCATATAGCTTCCTTTTTTCGCTTACAAGCGGCATAGTACTCGGATTCAGTAGTAGACTCTGCTACAACTTCCTGTTTGGAACTTTTCCAGCTGACCGCAGCACCATTAAGAGTAAAGACGAACCCGGACTAAGATTTCGAATCATCTCGATCCGTTTGGAAGCTAGCATCTGCGTAACCGATTGCACATAGCATAGTATCTCCTCCATAAGTCAATGCCCAATCCTTAGTCCTCCGTAGGTACTTAAGGATGTTTTTAACAGCTATCCAGTGTGTTTCACCTGGATTCTTTTGGTACCGACTCGTCATACTCAATGCATATGCCATGTCTGGACGTATGCATATCATGGCATACATGATTGATCCTATGGCTGATGCATAAGGAACACGACTCATGCGTTCAACCTCTTCAGGCGTCGTGGGTGACTGAGACTTGCTCAAATTCATCCCAGAAGTCATTGGAAGGTTCCCCTTCTTGGAGTTGGTCATGCTGAACCTTTCAAGAATCTTATCTAAATAAGACTCCTGACTCAGTGATAACATCCGTCTTGATCTATCTCGATAGATACGGATTCCCAATATGCGTTGTGCCTCACCCAAATCTTTCATCTGGAAATGGTTCTTCAACCATCCTTTTACCAAAGATAAGAGAGGAATGTCATTCCCAATCAAGAGTATGTCATCGACATACAATATTAAGAAAACAATATTGCTCCCACTCGACTTGATATATAAGCATGGTTCCTCGACCGATCGAGTGAAACCATACTCTATTATCACCTGATCGAAACTATTATTCCAACTCCGAGAAGCTTGCTTAAGTCCATAAATGGAACGCTTAAGCTTGCACACTTTCTTAGGATTTTCAGGATCTATAAAACCTTCGGGTTGTACCATGTACAATTCCTCCTCCAAATAACCGTTTAAGAAGGCGGTTTTCACATCCATTTGCCAAATTTCATAGTCATGAAAGGCGAAAATCGCTAAGATTATCCGAATGGAACGCAGCATAACTACGGGTGCAAAATTTCATCATAATGCAATCCGTGCACTTGAGTGAAACCTTTTGCCACTAGTCGTGCTTTATAGGTATCTGGTTGCCCGTCTACAGAATGCTTTATTTTGTAAAGCCATTTGCACTGCAGAGGTCGTACCTTGTTAGGTAAATCAACAAGATCCCATACGTCATTCTCATACATGGAGTCCATCTCGGATTGCATGGCTTCAAGCCATAGCTTTGAGTCGGAACAGGTCATGGCACCTTTATAGGTAGCGGGTTCATTACTCTCTAGGAGCAAAACGTCATTCTCCTCGACCATACCAATGTATCTGTCTAGAGGTTTAGAGACTCTACCCGACCTCCTAGGTTCCTGAGGAATATTAACCGTATCATCAGTTGAAAGAACAACTTCCTCCATCTGTTCCTCGGTTGTTGGTTCTTGAATCTCCGATAGCTCGAAGGTTCTATTACTTGAGTTGTTCTCGAGAAATTCTTTCTCTAAGAACTTTGAACTAGCCGTAACAAAAACTCGATGTTCGGTAGGCGAATAGAAGTAATGACCAAACATTACTTTTGGATAACCAATAAAGTATGTCTTGACCGATCGCGGGCCGAGCTTATCCTCGTGTCTCCACTTGACATAAGCCTCGTAGCCCCAAACGCGAATAAAGGATAAGTTAGGGACCGTTCCCTTCCACATTTCATATGGAGTCTTGTCGACAGCTTTAGACGGACTTCGGTTAAGTATAAGAGCAGCTGACAAAAGAGCAAAACTCCATAATGAATTAGGTACTACCGTGTGACTCATCATGGATCGAACCATATCAAGTAATGTTTGATTTCTCCGTTCGGACACACCATTTAATTAAGGTGTTCCAGGTGGAGTTAACTGTAAAACTATTCCACAGTCTTTAAGGTGTTGATCAAACTCATTTGAAAGATATTCGCTACCCCGATCGGAACGCAGTGCTTTAACCTTTCTTCCCAGTTGGTTTTCAACCTTATTCTGGTATTCCTTGAATTTTTCAAAGGACTCACTTTTATGCTTCATTAAGTAGACATATCCGTATCTACTCAAATCGTCCGTGAAAGTGATAAAATATCTATAGCCATCTCTAGCGGTGATTGACATAGGTCCACATACATCAGTATGTATGAGTCCTAATAGGTCACTAGCGCGCATTACAACACCTTTGAAGGAAATTTGAGTCATTTTGCCGATAAGACATGATTCACACGTGCCAAATGTAGAAAAATCGAATGCGGGAATAGTCCCATTCTCGATGAGTTTCTTTACACGTTTTTCATTTATGTGTCCCATTTGACAATGCCATAGATAAGTTTGATCTTTGTCACCAACCTTTAATTTCTTATTATTCTTATGCAATATATCTGTGGTTTGATCTAAGATGTAAATTCCATTCATGGAAACTGCTTTGCCATAAACCATTTCATTAAAAGAGAAAATACAGCTATTATCCTTTATTGAAAATGAAAAACCGTCTTTATCAAGTACGGAAACAGAAATAATATTCTTAGACAAACTGGGTACATAGTAACAGTTATATAAATATAACTCAAAACCACTAGGGAGCTGGATTACGTATGTTCCCATTGAGACTGCAGCAACTCATGCTCCATTCCCGACTCGCAGGTCCACATCACCCTTTGCGAGGGGTTTGATGTTTTTTAGGCCCTGCAAATGATTACATAGATGAGAACCACAACCAGTATCAAGTACCCAAGTTCCGAAACTTGCATGGTTAATCTCAATCATATGAATATAAGATAACATACCAACAGGTGTGACGCGGCCTGCTTTTATGTCCTCACGGTACACGGGACAGTTCCTCCTCCAATGCACAGTCTTGTGACAATGGTGGCACTCAATGTCACTGCCCTTGCTCTTTGCCTTGCCTTGTGAGCCACTAGTCTCACCAGGCCCACTCTTACCGTTTCCTGACTTTTTAAACTTTGGCTTTCCTACAGTTAGGTCGCCGTGAGCTTTGCCCTTACCCTTATTCTTGTTGGAAATCATGAGAACATCTTGCTTCATGCTCCCACTCAATTTCATATCCTTCTCGGTCTGTACGAGAAGTGAGTGTAGCTCATGAGGACTTTTCTTCATGTAATTCATGTAGTAATTTGCCCTGAAAAGGGCAAAACCATCATGAAGTGAATGAAGCATACGGTCAATGACTATGCTCTCACTGATTTTGCAATCAAGTGCCTCCAGTTTCTCGACTTCTCAATCATGTTAAGAATGTGTGGGCTAACCGGTTGGCCCTTCTGGAGTTTCGCATCAAAGAAGCGACAGGTATGCTCATAAGTAACGATTCTCAGTGCTTTTGAGAACTCATTAGTGAGCGTGGTGAAAATCTTGTTTTCACCTTGGGCAATGAAGTGTCTTTGAAAATTGGTTTCCATTGCAAAAATGAGTACGTTCTTTATCGCACCCGCTTCCATAGCGAAGTCACTATAAGCAATTGACTCGTTAGCTCTTGTATTGGGGCCTGGGTTTGGCGGTATTGGCTCAGTTAAGTACTTGAGCTTACCGTCAGCAATGACAGCATTCCGTAATGATGCCTCCCAGTCCGCAAAGTTGGACCCGTCATTCTTCAGTCGTGTGAACTGATTCATGTGGTCCATGAAAGGTTTAAGCCAGGACTCGCGTCCAAGTGTGGCACTTGGCATAGGGATTTCGTTATTTCCAGCCATTTGTTGTAAGCAGTATTATCAAAATAAAACGTATTCTACACTGCGAAAAGAAGAAAAATATAATAAGCATACTCATCGTTATGATTTAAGTCTAATGCAATACTGTTATAACGCGAAGACTCAAGCATTTATACAATTGACCTCCCTCAAGAATTATATAAATGATCCCAAGACTCAATTATCTGTAAATTGATAAGCCAACCTTTTGGCTAATTCTACTTTTAGAATTCTTGGTCGATAAATTTCTGTAAATTCTATCTATAGTCCATCATAATCTCGAGAAACACTTCGGATTATAATGTTGAGGTAAACTAAGTCTACACAAACTACTTACCCAACGTAGAAGGGGTCATATGGAGAGTAAGGTCCTATATGCCTACCGAAGAACAAGGGATTCATAGATGTTTGGCCTATAAAGACTAGTCTCAATTTCAGTTTTAGAGGAAGATCCCATCAACTTTATTTTAATTCATTTTAAGTGAACTAATATCTAGCATGCAAGAATGAATAAACTAAGATGATGGCTTAATATTGTGTGACATCTTTATGTCCATGATGACTAATATCCAAACTATATGAGTCAATTTTCATGTATATTATTAGGTGGTTTGGTTTAGGCGAAATATGATGAACTAATTATCATGCGAAGAAAAACAATAAGAATGGAAAAACGTAAAACAAAAACAAAGTCCTAGTGTGGCCTATCTACCAAAATGAACATAAATACAACTTTGGAATCCTTCCTAGGACCCGAGAAGCTTGTCTTGATGTTCCATCTTGGTCCATGTAGCGGGAGTGAGCAATCCAATCTCCATCTTTAGTCTTCTCAAAATTACAATTAATAAATTACAAAATGAACCTATTTACATTTTAATTTCAAAACCATAATACTTAAAGAAAACCAAAAGGAGATACGAGATCTCAAAATTACATTAAAATTATGTTTCCATCATTACAAAAACATAATTAACTAAGGCCACACTAGGTATTACAAATTACAACCGATTGCGAAAATACGTAAATAAACCATTCAACAAAACATTCAACTAAATAAAAATGCATCAACTATAAATTAATCATTCAAGACATAATTCCTTAATTATGTAAAGTAATTTATCCAAACCACCTATTTAAATGATCAAATTATGTGACAATTCCTCAATTACTCACAATAATTTCAATCTTAATTCACATTAACCTATAATATGAATTAATCTAACATTATTTTCAACCTCTTTAAAATAATTTGGGCATCTCAAATTTGTGAACTTTTTCACAACTAACAATCATACATTATTGAAATAATGTATAATGATTATTGGCCAAAAACAAAAAAAAAAAAAATTTAAAAAAAAATGCACTCCGCATTCCAAAAAAAATTGAAAAACAGCCTTTCTTTTTTTTTCTGGCTCACGGCTTTCAGCCAAAAATTGAAAATAAACAGTTTTTTTTTTCTTTTTGGCTCTCGGCATTAATGCCCCAAAAAAACAAAAACAGCCTTTTTTTTTTATATCTCGGCAAATCTGAAAAAAAAAAAAAAAAACAAAAACAGTTTTCTCCTTTTTTTTCTTGCGGCATTATTATGCCCTAAAATCAAAAACATATTTTTTCTTTCCGAAAACAACCCAATTAATAATGAACAAATTTGTTTAATGTTGCTACTAGAACAAGATTGACATAATCATCAACATTTAAATTAATGAATCATGATCTTAAACAATAATTTAACATCATGTGAGCCAAAAACTATATAGAAAAAATAAATAATCATCATTAAAACAATTTCCATTTACATTTTAATTTAATTCTCATTAAATCAAAACATCTACAAATTTATCATATTATCATCTTAACTAATTAAAACAACAATATGAATAAATCAAATGGAAACAAAAACATCAAAAACGAAAAACAACTCGGCAGAAAAAATTTTTATTCGGCAAAAATAAAAATTTTTTCTTCAAATTTTCGTTTAAATCCATTTATGATAATCATATAAAATAATTTCGTGGCCTAGCTCTGATACCTCTTGTGGCAAATATCAGTATATTTCATCAAGAAAAATTCGGATTATAACGAATTATGATATATGAAATTACTAGTCATAAACGAATTGCATAAACAAAAGAATGGAGATTTAGATTTAACCTTTGGTCCTAGCAATTTGGCCTAAGAACAATATTGAAATCGATATTCTCCTAATTGTTGCACCCAAAATGCTTTGAGAAATGCCTCTCTTTTGCTAGAAAAGATGAACCCTAATTTCTCATTTTTAGGTTTTTTGTGTGATGATAAGAATTAGGTCAAAAATTCGGTTAGAAAAATGATCTCCCTCACTCCCTTATAACCGTGTATTAGGAGGAAAAAGAGGAGATATTTTTCTTCCCTTTTTTTTTTAAAAAACCGTGTCTACCAAAAATGAGAGGAGAAATCTCCTTATTTTTGGTAGTTATTTTAATGTATAAGATGTGTGTATATTTTATCAATTGTCTATTATATCGACATGTATTAATAAGTCCACTCATAACAGTTTGCAGACAATTTATTAATACCTGTCTGTCAACATTCATTATGACAATATCGTATAATATATACATTAACTATAAATATCGCATATTTATAATTTGCTTATTAAATATAACCGTTTATGTTTAATTACGAATTAACATCTTAATTCGTTTAAGCTAACATCCTCTATTTACTAAATGATTAGGCCATTCTACAAGTTTTCCCGCCTAACTTATTAACCTAAATTTGGGCCTTCTCTACTTAACACAACATGGGCCGTAATCTTTTCTAAATAAAAACTAACGTAATCAATTGCAGTTTTTAGTATATAATAATTTATTATTATTTATTATTTCAAATAAAACCTAAATTGATTCCAATCAAACATAATCAATTGCTATAATTTGCCGAAATCTTTGCTACATAAAAACTAACGTAATCAATTGCTATAATATCCTGATTCTATTAGCGACTTTTGTTTGGGCCGTACCATAATGGTCAGGTACCATCCAAATAAGTACCGAGTATTGTAATGGTTTCCGATCTTTTATAATTATATTTTATATAATATTACCTCTTAATAAAACATTTATATTTATTAGATTATAATAATAAATTAAAAGTATATTTAATTTATGCAAGTAATTTAATTGAAAATCACTCTATATAACAAAATCTAAAAAAAGTCGTGCTTTAGCACGGGATCTACCCTCGTTATATACAATAATTAAATATAACTGTTTATATTCAATTTACAAATTTATAGTTAATTCGTCTCAGTTAATATTATTTAATTGTATTAAATAATCGTCCCATCATCACATTGACTAACTGTTTAGTCAAATACATGGACTAACCTTTTAGTCATATAAGGCATCAATGTGATTATATTTTCATACAATCACATCTCTCAAACACATCCTTTAGGTGTGACTTTTAGGGACCAGTTGATCACCGCCATCAGTATGATAATAATGTCAAACTTCTAGCAAGCCAACCGTTATTAAGTAAACGTTAATCAACTGATAAAATACTAAGTATACCCTTGTGAACCTTTAAGAGATTTATATACGTTATCACACTGACTGTGGAGGACACAAGCTCCAACATTTAAACCACGACCAAGTTTCACAGAACAAGCCCTAAGATTTACTGAACAAGGTCTGAGATTCACAAGATAAGGTCTGATATTCACAAAATTAAGAGCAAAATAGATGATTTTAAACCATGACCAAGTTTCACAGAACAAGCCCTAAGATTCACTGAACAAGGTCTGAGATTCACAGGATAAGGTCTGAGATTCACAAAATTAAGAACAAAATAGATGATTTTAAACCACGACCAAGTTCCACAGAATAAGCCCTAAGATTCACTGAACAAGGTCTGAGATTCACAAGATTCACTGAACAAGGTCTGAAAAGAAATAAACGCTTGATGCTAGATTCAGAACCAAGTTTCACAATTTTACGTTCCAGTTTCACAAAATAAGGTCCAGGATTCACAGGATTCACAACATTGACAAAAATAAAACGAGCTTTAAAACTTGTCTTCTTCAATCGTCATCTCTATTCTCGTTGCTTAAGAATACTCCATTACATTGACAAAAATAAAACGAGCTTAAAACTTGTCTTCTTCAATCGTTATCTCTATTCTCGTTGCTTAAGAATACTCCATTACATCATTCTCCATTCTCGACCTCTTCCTCTTCTTCCTCTTCTTCTGATGTGTCTCCCTATGTGAAGAATGAAACCTTTATTAGATACTTTTTTTTATAAAAAAAAAAAGAATTAGTAGACAATAGTAGTTGCATTTTCAAGCAATACTAAAATGGAAAGATAATAGTAGAATTATACATACTTGATTCTCAGGAGGATGCTCTGCAAACTCATTTGGACAATTTCTTTTATCGTGGTGTGACATGCGTTTACACTTAGCACACAACCTTTTCGGTTTTTTGCCTTCATAATTGCCTTATTTTTGCTGCTCACCATCCTTTTACCACTACCTTTGTTTCTAGAGACTTTAGGTGGTAAGATCTTGATTTCGTTTGGAGCCTTGCAGTTGAGAAGGGCCTCCAATTCTTGTTCTTTGGTCAAAGGCTTTGGGTTTGGCTCCAACTTCTCTCGGAATTCTTTTATTAGCTTGGCAAACTCTCTCATATCTGACTCTTCTTCTTTTCTTTTGAGCATACCAACAGTTGCGTAAATCTGAGACCACACCCGAGACATTCCAAATTTACTATTACCAGTAAGATCATTGTTTTCCAGTAGATTTCCATTCAAATCATAAACCGGGTTTCTGAGTGCATTCTTACTCCACCTACGCAAAATGTATTTCTCAGGAATTTCCTTAAACTTTCCCGAGCAAATCCAAATGATGTGGTTGCATAAGATACCTTTCCTTTCAAACAATTTACATGCACAACGGACATCCATTGTTCTCCTATTGTACTCAACTGCATATCTCTTTCGCTTGTTCGCGTCCTCAATAATTGAAACTTCAAAGTTAGTTACTGGATCTGGTGGGGTGTATCCACAAACACTACACGCATTTACCGAAAATTTAACCTCCTCTTGGAAGTCAAAGAACACTTCATGTGTATAGACCTTCAGTGCAAGGGCCTCCCAGTTTGACCCGAATAGGGTTTCAGGCATTGAGTTGTGGCTCTGTGCTTCAAGAAGCTTTAGATTGTGCCTTTGTTGGTCCATGGCACTCTCAAATCTTATCCAACATTCTACAAGAGTCCCATATTTATTTTCAAATCTCTTGAAGAAGCTATTCGAACTCTCTGATCTTTGTCTGGTTTTTAAAATGTTGCCCATCGGCACATTCCTGAAATAAGCGGGTATCCACTGATCTCGTTCCGCAAACTTGTCAGTCAACCATATATTTTCTTCTAACGAAAACTCGCTAATGACCTTAGCCCAATTCTCTTCAAATTCCTCAAGCTCCAAGTCCTCGCTCCAGACAACATTGTTCAGACGACTTAAGAAATCAGTCTCTTTGCAAATTGTGCTCCCAACCTTGTCTGTTACTTTCTTCATAATGTGCCACATGCAAAAGCGATGTCTTGCTTTTTTGAACACGGCTGCAAGTGACAAAATCCACATTATCTATTGTCATAGATCTTTGGTCACAAATCAAGCTCTAAGATTCACTAAAAAGGTCTCAAATACACAAGATAAGAGAAATAACAAAATAAGCAAACTCAACAACTTATGACCAAGTTTAAGAATATTAGCTTTGTGTGTCACATAACAAGCCCAAAGATTCACTGAACAAGGTCTGAGATTCACGAGATAAGGTATGAGATTCACAAAATTAAGAGCAAAATAGATGATTTTAAACCACGACCAAGTTTCACATAACAAGCCCTAAGATTCACTGAACAAGGCCTGAGATTCACAAGATAACGTCTGAGATTCACAAAATTAAGAGGAAAATAGATGATTTTAAACCACGACCAAGTTTCACATAACAAGCCCTAAGATTCACTGAACAAGGTCTGACATTCACAAGATAAGGTCTGAGATTCACCAAATTAAGAGACTGATAGATGATATTAAACCACGACCAAGTTTCACATAACAAGCCCAAAGATTCACTGAACAAGGTCTGAGATTCGCAAGATAAGGTTTGAGATTCACAAAATTAAGAGTAAAATAGATGATTTTAAACCACGACCAAGTTTCACATAACAAGCCCAAAGATTCACTGAACAAGGTCTGAAATTCACAAGATAAGGTCTGAGATTCTCAAGATAAGGTCTGAGATTCACAAAACAAGGTCTCAGATTCACAAGATAAGAGAAATAACAAAATAGGCAATTTCAACAACTTATGACCAAGTTTAAGAATATTAGCTTTGTGTTTTACAAATCAAGATCTAAGTTTCACAAAACACGCTCTATGATTCACAAAATAAACTTCCAGATTCACGAATAAGGTTCCTAGATTCACCAAATAAAAAACCAGTTTCACAAAAGTAAGATATTCCAAACACACCTAGAACTGCATTTATTATTCCGGCATCTTGGTCACTGATGATGTAATTGGGTTCTTTGCCACCCATTGCTTTCAGGAACTGCTGAAATGTCCAAATAAATGAGTCATCATCTTCATGATCTAAAAGCACGCATCCAAATGTTATTGACTTTTTGTGATTGTCAATGCCAGTGAAAGGTGCGAATTTCATGTTATATTTGTTCGTTCCATAGGTTGGATCGAATGAAATAGCATCACCAAACAATGCGTAACATCTGATGGAATCCGCATTTGTCCAAAAAATTCTTGTCAAAGCATCACAAGATCTGTTTCATATGAAAATACCAACCCTTTTGTTTCTCGGAGGGTTTCTAAACGAGAGATGAACATATGTCCATCCTTGACATTAAGTAGACACTTTACTTCCCTTTGGAAATTCTTGAACTGCGTAAGGGTAGCTCCAACATTTTCGAAACCCTCTGCTTGTTCCTTGCATAATTTGTATGTTAAACTAGCCCCGACATTCAATCTCGAATTTTGGATAATCAATTGCTTATGATATTCGTTCAGTTGATTTATATTAAGAGCAAGTTTCTTAAATTCCCTATTTTTGACAGGCGTCACTGGGTGATTGTGACCCTCACGGAATTGTTCAATCTTGTACATCTTTTCATGGAACATGAATTTTATCATTGCTTCATAACCCCACCTTTTAATTTTAGTTATTCTTGTACCACTTTGCTTATTGGAACTCTCAGCTTCACCTGCACCTGCAACTCCACCCTTTTTCGTACTGGTTTTAGCAGTTTTTGTTTTTCTATTTGCACTTATTGCACCAGCTTTTGTTTTGTCACCAGTTTCAACAGTTGTTGTTTTTGCATCAGCTTTGGGAGGACGATTTTTCCTGTTATTGAAACCTTGACGATGACAAACCATGCATTTTGTTCGAATAATACCATCTTTAAACCTCTTAGTTGAAGACTTCCTTGCTTCAAACCCACAAGCAATAGCATAAATTTTATAGAACAACATTGCTGACTCTAAGTCCACAAATGTTTTGCCAAGCACGGGTGTAAACTTCTCTTCAATCCTACTTATCCATTGCTCGTGTCACTTTGGTGTGTAAGTTACCAAAGTAGTAGGTGCGGAAATAGTTGGCATTGTAGGGGTTGTTAAGACAGCAGTAGAACCCTCACCATCCTGACGAGAACAAACATTAGAGCAAGGAACCTCACCACAACCGACACGAGGCGTCACACTACACTGTGAGTTGTTGTTGACATTTGAATCAATACCTAAGAAGATAAAAGGTTCACAAAGTCACATCTCACATTCACAAAA